>NC_039288.1:2192447-2508280 GCF_003368295.1 Carassius auratus | reverse complement strand
AAAACAAACCAACAGACAATGAAGCAGGATAACAAAATAAATAGAGATGAAGCACACAAGGCACAGATTAGAAAAAAAAAAAAGGTTAAACATGGACTAGATAATGACTAAACGAGGGGGCATGGTAAAGGGATACAGAGGGGAGCACATGGCCAACATAAACAAGACAAACCTGTGCTCACACACAGAACAAACATTAAATAAACAAGGACAAAACTAACTGAGCTGCCAGGACCCGACAATTCTCACCTGACATCTTCTAGTTTTCTTCCCCATCTCTCCTTTTCAAAGTCCTCCAATGTTTCTACACATATACTAAAGTTAGTATTTCCCTTCAGTAAATATTGAATAATGCTGGTTATGTTCTTGTACTGACACTTTTCTTTATTCATTGTTGTCTTTTATCTTGTGCTAAATCCATAATTTTCAAGCTAAAACTAATACATGCAGTGTGGCTTTGTGCTCAGGTGTATAGTCATATTTCATCTATTCCATCGTATTCTTTGGGGCCTACCTTCAAAATTATCCTTTGCACACCCACAACTTTCAAGACAGACTCTTTAGAATTGGCGTTCAGCCCACACATTTTTATATATCTACTACCAGTTTTCTGAAACATGCATTGCTATTTCCTTTGCTTGTACTTTTTTCTGTTATTTATTTATTTTTATTTTTATTTTTTTTACTATTAATCTATTAATTTATTAAAAATAAAAACATAAATGTATAAACTGATTCACTGCTAATTAATGCTCTAAAACTACTAAAAACTTTTGAGTTTTATTAGTTTTTATAAAGTTGACAGGATGTTCATTTAATAAATCAGAAATAGATGAAGTGAATATATGTGGTGAGTATATCACATGCATGAGTTGACTTTCTCTTTATCTGTGCTTTATGTGAAAGTGCAATAATCCAGATAAAATGTATCATTTGATAACAATCATGATCAATAATAGTGGATCATTTTAAGCAAAACCATTTTAATTGACTAAAACTACACTAAAATTCCTAGACTTTAAATACATATAAATAAACATGATATGTTGTCTAATTAGGGTAAAAAATAAAACTGGTGTTTGCTCTAAATCACAAAGACTAAATTAAAAATGTCTTACAAAGTGTTTGGCTTAAAGCCGAAGATGAAGGTGAAAGGTTTAGTTCACCTGAAAATAAAAAATCAGCTTACCTTCAAGCTGTTCCAAACCTGTATGAATTTCATGCAGGTTTGGAACAACTTGAGGGTGAGTAAATGATGAGTGAATTTTCATCTTTGGGTGATCTATTCCTTTAAGAAAAACCCTCTGCCTAAATAGGGTAACCAGTCCCAGTTGAGTCTTAATCAAATGAACATATTCCGAAATAGGAGACTAGTTGTAATTCAGAAGAGAGTTGGCCAAGTTAATTTAGAAGAAACATCTAAGATACAAGGCTGCTAATTTCCTTTTTGTCAAAAGAATAAAAAGATGTGAGTGTGTTGAATTATTCATAATTAGTATCATCTCATACATATTTTTATAAAGACAAGTGGGAGGTTATATTGTACCGATTTCCCATTACCCAAGTTGTGTCTATAAACGTGACTAATCAGCAGTCACACTCTGTGTATGAATCTCATCATGAACTAGTCACTGCTCTTCTGTGGAGAAGCCCCAGCAGACATGCTCTACACCTCGATCAGATATGTCACTCTATCTTGTGCAACTTTTTCTTCTAGTATACTTCTGCTATTATCATTTGGTCCTGCTTATCTTGCCCAGAGGAGAGATGTTGGAGAGATGTTGAAAAGTGTGCAAATCAGGGCCAAGTGTCTCCCACAAGGTGAATGAACACTAATCAGCTGTGTGAAGCCTGCCGTTGTTTGGAGTACAAACACATGTCTGGAAGGAGCAATTTAAATAAAATCTTAAATTTTATTGTCTTGGTCATGTGGAATCATAAATACAAAAATAATATATATATATATATATATATATATATATATATATATATATATATATATATATATATATATATATATATATTAATAATAATAATTCGAGCCTGGTTCAGAATGACACACAATTTGTTCCTTTCAGAAGGGATATTTAGGGGCCAAGCTCTAAAGTTTATGTAGGCTTCTCAAGGACCAACTATATAGGCTTGGTCCTTGAGGGAAAAAAAATAAAGTATTGATTCATTTTTCAGCTACAGAAAAAGTCAACATATGACGTAATTTGGCAATGTTTCTGAGATGAAAAAAAAAGATGTTTTGACTGTATTACGAACATTTGGATCAAATGTTAAGTTGGCATCAAATATTTGTTTTTTGTTTAGTTTGAAACTGTAAAGCAGAGCCATCCACACTTAAGGTTATGGTCTCTGATTTGCGCAACTGGTGAGGTGAACCAATAAGCATCACTTCAGTCTTGTCACTGTTCAGACATCCATTTTTTTAAACTCAGTAAAACATTGAGAAAGAGAAGATGCGGCATATTGACATCAAGTTTTGAATGTATGTAATGTACCGATAGTTCTTAAAAGTTGGCCAAATAGAAAAGTGTAAATACTAAAAAGTAAAGGGCCCAAAACGGATCCCTGGGGAACAGCAGAGTTCACCACACTGACCTCAGACCTGCAACCACCCATCACAACAAACTGCTTGCGATCAGAGGGATAGGACCTCAACCACTTCAATGCATAATCCGAAACTCCAAAGATAGTCTCTAAACGGGTGATTACAATAGAGGGATCTATAGTGTCAAAAGCAGCACTAAGATCGAGAAGAATCAGTATAGATAAGCCATTAACAAGTCATTAGTGACCTTAACTAACACTGTTTCAGTGCTGTGGAGTTTACGGAATCTAAATTGAAGTGACTCAAAAAGGTCATTAGAGGAAAGATGAGAAAGCAATTGAGAAGTCACAGTTTGTTCTTAAATTTTGGCGAGGAAGTGAAGATTAGAGATGGGGCGAAAATGATTCATATTATCAAAGTCTATGTTATTAGTTTTTGGCACAGGGGTGACAGCAGCAATTTTAAGTGCTGCTGGCACAACACCGGTCCACAATGAGTCATTGATAATTCGCAAAACAACAGGACAAAGGGAATCAAAACATGATTTGAAGAGACAAGATGGTATCGGATCAACTCTGGAAGTCGAAGCTTTCAATTTCAAAACCATATTACAGAGACTGGGAGTCATGAATAGCAAAGTTGGATAAATACCAAAAAATGAAGAAATATGGAACATTAGAAAGGCTGTGATTTTTAAGCAGCTTGTTGATTAAGTGAAACAGTTGTTTAGGGTTTCTCTGATTGCTGACAATTATCTGAGAAAAATAAACAGATCTAGCTGACACAATTTCAGCATTATATTCAAGTAAGCTGTCTTTCCAGGCCTGGTGATCTAGTTAAACCTGATATGCACCATCTACGCTCCATTTTACTACACATAGTCTTTATAGCACACAGATCATCATTGTACCAAGGAGTTGAGCATACTTAAGAAACAGATTGTGATTTCAAGGGAGCCAGTGTGTCCAGGCACAAGACAGAATAATTCAGCACAGAGACATTATCATCCAGATCATCAGACAGAGAAACACAACATACAGAACAGTCAATAAAATCTGAAAAATCAGTGGGCTCAATAGATCTCCACTTGCGATGATTAATCAGTGGAAGTGTTCATATCAGGTAATTCCAATGATAATGATAATGCTAATGATAACTCGTGTCCAGTTTTTGGTATTTGATACCATTCCCAAGAAATCCCTTTATAAATTATATGTTTGTTGTCCTATATTCTTCATAGTAATCAGTGGCCAATATTTCTATATTTATATATATATATATATATATATATAGAGAGAGAGAGAGAGAGAGAGAGAGAGAGAGAAAGAAAGAGAGAGAGAGAGAGAGAGAGAGAAATATATATATATATATATATATATATATATATATATAATTATTATTATTTTCATTATTTTTTATGAGGGTAATTATAATCGGTGTTAATGTCAATAACTCTAACTGAAATTACAGCCCCTGTACTTTGCACTATATAATTTTTATTTTGCAGTACTGTACCACTTCACTGTGGTTAACTTTATTGAGGTTTATGTAATGCTATTATTTGCTATGCATTATTGCCATTTCTAGACAGCTGCTTTTTTAAACAATAACAAAAAAGATCTGTTCTATTGTATACTATGCTATTTAATGAATAGTGTTCTGTGAGGTCCTCTGCTTTGTCTGTGCTGAAAACCACTGTAGTTATGCTTGTAGGCTCCAATCGAGAGGTACTAATGAGGTGTAGCGCAGACCCATATTGATATTCCACAATGTCTGCAGATGTTATGAAACAGCATGCAGCTCAGGCTGGCTGGACATTGAAGTAATGGAGTGGCCAGTCTGGTAGACAAGCTGTGCTAAATGTGGTGTTTTCTAAGGTGCCTCCGGGTTTTACTACATAGGCCTTCAAAACCAGCTCCCCTGAGCACTAAACCTCAGCAGCTTTAGCCCACCAATCTGCCATCTGACTACTACCCATGGATTTGGCAGTAATCATAAATGGAGGTAGTTTTTGCTGAAATGTTACCCACTTTTCCTCCAAGGCACCTGCAAATTCTTGAACATGTCTGGGGGACACATGGTTTTATGTGGTTTCCTGCTGCAAGGATGAACACCTGTCCTTTCTGTTGTCTCCCTGTAGCATTGTCTTGAGCAGCTTAGATTACAGACATTGCAGTTTTTTTCTCTTGCTACATCTGCAGTCTTTTGTCCTCCTGCAGCAGGACTATGGCATGTTCAGGCAGGCGAACAGGATGTTTTTTTTAGAATTAATACAAATGTGTATTTAATGTCTTCATTTATTAACTGTGACCCTTAATTGTCTACTGCCTGTAAAGTGTCTTAAGGACTGTTCCGCTGGTGTATGTGCACTAGTTGCTTATGATTCATTGAACAAGTATGGAAGGTGAACCATTTATTTCCTAACAAACCAAAATACAGGTTAAACAAATAAACATTTTAACCCCTTGTCAAACTCCTACTTAAAGGGTTCATGAACCTTTTTATTATTTTGTACTGTTCTCTGAATTCCACGTATAATCATGACTTTTACCACAAAAATATCATAATTTAAAAGTAATAGGCTATTTTCTGTCCTATTTTGAGCCCCATCATGGGAACGTTCTGTTTGAATAGCCATGGCAGATTGTAGACTCAGAAGTTAATGCCCACTGCTATGATTGGGGTTTAGCCACACTATTACCTCATAAAGTGGCACATTCCGCTACCTATCGTTTTGGCAGATTGGATTCAATATAAGCTGTTTTTAGAATAAAGAGAAAGTTTTTAGTCACATGATATTTTTATAGTACAATGTCCCCTTATATGTCAAAATATCAAGGAAATTTTTATTGCTCCGATCATGACCCCTTTAACTTAACTTAGATGATGCAACTTTGATGCCACTTTGCTCTTCAAAACCTTGTGACTCAACACAATCATGTCTGTTTTTCTGTAATATACATTCATCTGCTGTTAGACATTATTTAGACAGGTGTGTGCAATTTAAGCTATTTTAGATGAAAACCGAGGCTTGCGACTGTCCCATTAACAGCCAAGTAAATTCCACTGTCAAGGTCCAGAAAAGTATGAAAGACAGTGCACTCTGCTTGTGTTCAGCTGATGTTCTCCAAAATGGCTCTACGGTAATGTGGAGAGACACAGAGGAGACAAATTGTTGAATAAAGTTGTTATTTTTGTTTTTTAGCATACAAAAAGTATTCTCGTTGCTTCATTGTGTTACAGTTGATCCACTGATGGCAGATAGACTATTCTGACTATGTCTTTCATACTTTTCTGAACCTTGACAGCGTATTTTACTTGGCAGTTAATGGGACAGTCCCTGTTTCATTCCAAAGTATCTTAAATTGTTTTCCGAAGATGAACAAAGCTCTTACAGGTTTGGAACGACATGGGGTTTTGTGATTAATGACAAATTTTTCATTTTGGGGTGGAGTATCCCTTTAACGATTATCCAAACTAAATATGTCCCACATGGAATTTTGACTGTCATACATGATGCCTAGCTCATATTTTCTATTATCAAGGCAAAAACTAAGAATTAACGGAAAAAAAATATATGCAACAAGTTATGTATGTGCGAACGTGAAATTGGTATCACATGTAATTGGCATGTTATGGAATTTAACTATGGCAATATATTAACATGATATACAGAGTCAGACAGTAACGGAGTACATTTACTTGAGTAAAGTACTTAAGTACAATTTTGAGGGATATGTACTTTACTCGAGTATCATTTTTGGGGAGTACTAATGACTTTACTCAACTACATTTGAGGCGGCGTTTTCAAATATATCCACTCTGGGACCCGGTTTCAAAACATCGGTTTCACTCTTAAAAAACGGCAGATCCGTGTCAACGAAAACGTGTATCCGCAAAAAGATTTGTGCGCCGAAAAAAAAGAGGAAAAAATAAAAATCTCGGACACCCTATCAAACTTCATTGCATAGTGTAGGAAGGAAGAGGAAGAGGAGGAGGAGGCGGCGGCGGAGGAGGAGGAGGATGAGGCGTGTCATGACAGACCTTCAAAAAATAATAAAGATAATTTATTTTTTTCTGTTCAGTTTTTTTTTCTTATTTTTGTTCTTGTACTATTTGATTGTTCTTGTAAATACATAATGTACATTATTACTCATCAGTCTCCTTTCACAGATTTAGCTTTGGCTTTGTCATTATGGGGTTTTGAAGGTGAAAAATATCTAAAGAATCATAAAACTAACATGGTTCTTGAAATAAATGTCTTTAGAATTGACTACTGTTCAAATTATGCACAGAAGAAACCATCTCATCCACCCCACTAAAAAGCAAAGCCTGTGTCAGTATTTCTAGGCTGATGAATCATCTCACAAACATCGCTTTGAGACTGATTTTTAATCAATCTCTGGATAGCTGCCAGTTTCTCAGATATCCTCTGATGGTTCCTACCTGACATTTCACACAGATAATCCTGTTTTGTCGTTTTCTTCAAGCTCCACAGTGTAGTGTGTAATTTATGGTTTCAACACACACTGCACATAATAGGCAACTGTCTCAGCAGACAGAGTGGCACCTTGTGTGACATTCTAATGTTCCCATTGCTTTTCACTCCATTTCCAGATGGAGATAATGCCTAATGAAAAGTTTAATGAGAATCTTCCATGCCATTCGACTTTTTGACACTCTACAGATCCTCATCAGCCATAGATTTCAATTTAATTGTCAGCCAGTGATGTTTATGGGAGGAAACAGCACTCAGAATTCATTTGAATAGCAGCCTCTTTTCAACAGCACACCATATATTACACATTATATAGATGAGTTTTATTTATGTAGCATTCTTATGTAGTTTTATTTGCACTGCAGTCAGAATACCCACCCCTGGTAATAATATATCAGTGTCTTCCATCTGCATTCTCTTCTAAGCCAGTGGGCAGTAACAGACCAAGTAGGACGATTGCCTTTATCGTATCTATACAGAGCCATTTTCTCCTTTTCCTTATCAAATTCAATTTAGCAGAATTGAAGGACCTGTGAAACATAATTTAATAGCGCAGCTGATTTATGTTGTCAGTTATTTTAGTGGGATTTAAATTCACCAGATTGTTATCATCACATTTAACTAAGTATTTTGACATTCTGTAAGAAATGCAATTCTAATTGTTTATTTATTGCCCTAAGAACTCTGTTGTCAAATGGTGAGTCATTCCAAAAGAAAAGATATTAAAAATCAGAAATCCATACACATATTATGGCATCTAGAATATTCTAAATAAAGAGTACTAATTTGCACAATCAAAAAAAAAAAAAACAATGCTGTGTTCTTGCATTGTGGGAGTTTTATTAAAAATACTTTCACACATGCAATAGGTTAAACAAACCCATGTTTAAAGAAGACATTGTAGTATATGTTTATATACAAAATTGTGAGGTAAAGGTTGCCACCTGAATTTAGAAAAAAAATGTAATTCTGAAAAAAAAATACAACATTATTTACACAAGCCTTAAGTGCACAGAACACAGTTTTGGTTCTCAGTTTATCGCGTTATTTATTTATTTATTTATTTTGCTTGCAATTTCTGAAACTATAACTTATTTTCTCTAAACTCTACACATAAAACCACACAATATGCACACAGCATGCAAAACATTACTCATATTTAGCAAAATAACATTAAAATATTAGCGATATGATCACCAAACTACACACAGATATGTGTGGGTGTGTGTGCAAGAAGAAAACATTTTTAAAAAAAGGAAACCCCATCGATACCTGATATAGTGTTTCTTATTTGTTGTCTCTGCTCTGATATATAAATCCATTTGACAGCATGATCAGTTAATGAAATCACCTCTCGTCACTGATATATGTTGCAATCTAAGGGCCATAATATTTTCTTATGAATGTTATTGTGGTTTTAGAGCAGCACATTTCCAGTATTTAGTCTCAGTTCCTTTGAAAGCTCCCATCACTTATTAGGGATGCTTCTTTGTAGCCTGACACTTTGCAAATTGGCATGAATCCCAGTGCTAAGAGCTTTCTTTGGAGGTGAAATAAACTAAAACACCTTGCAAAGTAAAGAAGCACCTGTCCTTGAAACTCTCACAAATGTTGTTAACGTTCTAATCACCATTTTAAAAGATGTTTCAAGACCATAGTCTACCATATAAACTATATTATCATGTAATTTTTTTTAGGCTTTACTCAAGCTGTGGTAGAAAACCAAGTTGTCATGGTGGCTCAGTAGACAGTGCTATCATCTCGAGAACCGTCCTTGTTTAAGACCTTTCTGTGTTGAGTCTTCATGTTGGTGTGGGTTTCCTTCAAGTGTTCCAAAGACATCAGCATAGGTGAACTGGAAACACTTAATTGTCCGTAGGTGTAAAAGTAGTACAGTATGTCCATCTATTGATGATGTTTCCCTGTCTACAGCCTGAGTTGCTGGGAAAGGCTCCTGCATTTCCATGACCCTACATAGATTTTCAGTGATGGCTTTACACAAAATACTATTGCATAACTGCATGAATTTTCAGAAGTCATATAAACTGCTTTTACAGTGCTTTTTGAAGCTTGACAGTACAAATTTCAATCTTTTATTTTACTTGATTTGACTTTGTCTGGAAAAAAGCAACTCTGACAATCTGCTTTTGTGCTCCATATAAGGAAACCCAAAAAGACTTTGAATGATATGAAAAGTAAATAATAACAACATTTTCATTTTGAACTATTCCTCTAACATAGTGGCTCTAAACAAGTGGGTCCTAATCCAAAAATGTGCAACATAACTATTATGGGTTTAGACAGCAAGGGAACAAATAATACAATGCAACCAAAAGGTTTTTGTTTGTGTTTTTATCACAATTTATAGGATTAATGATTAATGATTATTCAATAAATTATTGTATGTATTAATACATTTGCATGTTTCATTTTTTCATTGACTTTTCCAGAGCCCCCCAATGCTGCATTTTGAATGCTATAAAATTTTCCAGATCATCAGCTCATTAGTAGAGACTAGGAACATGATTGAGAACCACTGCATTAAACAATATTGGTACAGTGTTGGGTTGTAACCTGATGTTCCATTTACAGTGGCATTATCCTTTCACATCATTTCCTAGACAAAGCTGGTTAGATACACTGACTAAATCAACTGACAGCAACTAACGTTGTAAAAAGATTACTCTACGTTTTCTGTTATCTTGACCATGATATCTAACACTCAACCGTTTTTGTTTTTAGGTGTCACAACTGTCCTAACCATGACCACATTGAGTATAAGTGCCCGGAACTCACTTCCAAAGGTAGCCTATGCGACAGCTATGGACTGGTTTATGGCAGTGTGCTATGCTTTTGTCTTCTCTGCTCTCATTGAGTTTGCCACTGTCAACTACTTCACAAAGCGCAGCTGGGCCTGGGATGGTCAGAAGGAGGCCCAGGAGATGCGGGTAAGAGATTATTTAATGCACTAGTAGTAGACTGTGACAATGCTGTGAAAGTACAGTAATACCTGTACATCTGTATAAAGTGAACATAAGTGTGTATATCCTATAAGGCCGTGCCATAGAGATAATGGATGTGCTATCATTTGGAAAAATCTGAAAGTTACCTTTCACTTTCTTTTACTAAAAATGCAGAACACTTTACTACAGCTTGTGTACATTTATATTGTTTCTCAGAGTGATCAAGCACTGTTTGATTTTCCAGTATAGTTTTGTTTTTACAAAGTTATTCACCACAATAAGCAATAAATATTCAGCTAATGTGGCCTTTCTTGTTAGCAAGCGTTTCACTATTGAGAATTGTCATTGCGGTTGTTCCTGTTCAGTAAATTTGATGCTGTCAACCATCTCTCTCTCTCGCTCTCCCCACTGCTTTTGCTTGCTCTTCATTATTGCCACCCTCTGTCCCAGCCCTGATAACCTCTGAAAAATGAAGTGCTCAGAGCTAATGGAAGGGAATTGCCACAGAGAAAGCTCAGTGAGGTGCAGTATTGCTCACAGTATGAGGAGAACTTGTACCTGTAAACCAGCAATATGAATTCCTGTTTCATACTGTTGTTGTAACCTACATGGTATCTGCTGAGAAACACTTTACTTCTTCATTAACCATTCAGTAGAGTGGAAATGTTGTGTTTCAAAGGAAAGCAAGAAAAGGCGACCGCAGAGTCTCTGACAAGAGTATAATGCAAAACTGAATATATGCATACTGTATAGACTTGTACATGGAAGTTAAAGCCAGCTGTTAAAAATGTAGCATTGAAACTTTAAAGTGACAATTTCTGTTAAGAGTAAAAGCTTAATGAACAATATAACTTATTTTAAAGGCATCTGCTAAATGCATAAATGTAAATACAGTTCCCTTTCAGTCGGTCACGTTTGACGTTACGAATGGGATCTCGCCCGAGAGCCCAATCACCTTTGAGTGGTACAAAACGAGCCAATGGTACACAAAGTACCTTGGTCTGCGGAATTTGCATCGCAAGCTCCGCCCCGCAGAGTGGGTATATAAGGAGCAACGCGAGCAACTCGCATTCAAGCTTTCGCTTCGGAGCCGAGCACATTGCTTGCTGCAATCACCGGAGTGTTTACAAGCAAGAGCTGGTGTTGGTGTGACGGCGCGATTCAGCGGTTCGTCTGGTTTTCCTGCAACAGCTCCCGCCTTCCCCTGAGCACTTCAACACCTCTAAAAGAGACAAATTTCTCTTACAAAAGAGATACGGGCCGATTTGCGTCTTTTTAAAGATGTCATTTCGCCCGTGTGTTTCTGGGTGCGGTCGATATGTCACGATCGCTGTGTCACATGTTTGGGCTTCCAGCACGCTGAGACTGCGTTCGTGGATGGCTCATGTTCTCATTGTGGGGACATGACCATCTCGGCGTTGAGATCGAGACTCGATTACCTTAAAAGGTATAGAGTCCCCTCTGCCACACCCCGTTCTAGCTCTTATTCTCGTAAGAGAGCTACTTCGGCTGGAGGCCAGGGTGATCTGAGGGTTACCGTGTGGGCTTCCCCGACGAGCGAACCTCCTCGGGCCACACCCCCCTCACATACGCCGCAGCCGGTCGAGTTCCTGGATGAATTTGATGGACCCTCTCAGGCTCCTGACATCTCATTCGGGGCTCGCGAAGAGGACCGTATGTCGATCGCCGCATCACAAGGCGGGCTTGAGTCCTCGGGAGATGAGGGTTCGGCTGCGTTGCCTCCCTTGGGAGTGCCAGCGTTGTCCGAGTCTGATCCCGAGCTGACGGCCGTGCTTTCCCGGGCAGCGGAGAGCATCGGGCTTGAGTGGAATCCTCCACCCTGTCCCGAGCGCTCAAGGCTGGATGATTGGTTCCTGGGGGCTGCTCATGCGGATCGCCAGCACCCCCCTCTGGTTCCTTTCTTCCCGGAAGTGCACCAGGAAGTAACTAGTTCATGGAAGGCACCTTTAACTGCCCGAAACCGTTCTGGTTCTTCCTCCGCCTTCACTGCCCTCGATGGCGGGACGGCCAAGGGGTATGCTGGGATTCCCCCGGTGGAGCGTTCTGTTGCGATGCAACTGTGTCCACAGAGCGCCTCCGCTTGGCATGGTGGTCCCAAGCTGCCCTCCAAGGCCTGTAAGTTCTCATCCACGCTTGTGGCCAAGGCTTACAGAGCTGCGGGCCAGGCCGGTTCTGCCCTGCATGCCATGGCCTCACTTCAGGTCTATCAGGCCAAGCTGCTCCACCAGCTGCACGAGGGCGGTGCTGACCCAGGGGTTTTTCTGGAGGCGCGCACTGCTACCAACCTCTCTCTCCGGGCGACGAAGGTCACTGCGCGCTCCTTGGGTCAGGTGATGTCCACTTTGGTGGTCCAGGAGCGCCACCTATGGCTGAACCTGGCAGACATGAGGGAGTCTGATCGGGCTCAGCTCCTCAACTCCCCGGTCTCCCAGGATGGCCTCTTCAGCGACGCGGTAGAGAGCTTTGCCCAGCAGTTCTCTGCCGCCCAGAAGCAGTCTGAGGCCATCAGACACATCTTGCCCCGGAGGCCCACTGCTGCTTCCACCCCGTCGCTGGCGGAGATGGCCACAGAAGGGCGGCGCAACCCGTCTCTGCCCCTAAACCTGCCAAACGCCAGGCCAAGCAGCGTTCCTGAGACGGGCGACCCGGAGTTGGAGACGTCAGCTCATCAGGAGATGGTAGCAGGACAACTCCTTCCCCCGGAGTAGGGCCGGGGGAGAATCCTTTGTGTTCGTTTTCTTTTTGTTTGGTAACCAAATCTTCACTAAAAGAGCTGTTTCCTCTACCTCCGGGTCCCAAGAGGCCACGAACGACAGCTGGCGACGTGCTTCCTCGCCGCTCTCGTTCCCCTCTCCCCTTGCCAGTTTCCATGCAAAGACGGCTCAAGAACGCTTCGCCTTCTCATGCCCTCTTTGCCACTTGGAGTCAGACGAGTGCCCGCACTCTGCCCCCGCTAAGGGATGCTATGCCTCCCGTGCCGGGGCTGTCTGCTCCACCACGCTGCCCCACTCTGGGTACGCCTGTAGTCCCCTTGACCCCGCTGGTTCGGTTCCTGGGAGCCTGGCTAGAGCTCCCCAGGCCTTCCCGCTGGCTCATCCGGACGCTCAGGCTCGGCTACTCGATTCAGTTCGCCCGGCGTCCCCCCAGGTTTCGGGGTGTCCACGCGACGATGGTGGGCAAAGATGCCCCTGTCATGCGCGCGGAGGTCGCGACCCTGCTGGCAAAGGGCGTGATAGAGCCAGTCCCTCCAACCGACATGAAGTCCGGCTTTTACAGCCCTTACTTCATAGTGCCCAAGAAGACAGGTGGGTTACGGCCAATCCTGGACCTGCGTGCCTTGAACCGAGCTCTGCACAGACTCCCGTTCAAGATGCTAACGCCCAAGCGCATTTTCGAATGCATTCGTCCGATGGATTGGTTTGCAGTGATTGACCTGAAGGACGCGTACTTTCATGTGTCTATTCTTCCTCGACACAGACCGTTTCTTCGATTTGCTTTCGAGGGGCAGGCATATCAGTACAAGGTTCTCCCATTCGGATTGGCCCTCTTTCCCCGCGTCTTTACAAAGGCCGCGGAGGGAGCCCTGGCTCCTCTCAGGGAACAAGGTGTCCGTATCCTCAACTACCTCGACGACTGGCTGATCCTAGCTCACTCTCGAGAGCGGTTGTGCGAGCACAGGGATCTGGTGCTCAGACACCTCGCCCGACTGGGTCTTCAGGTCAACTGGGAAAAGAGCAAACTCTCCCCCGTGCAGAGGATCTCTTTTCTCGGTATGGAAAGACTCGGTCACCATGTTCGCGCAGCTTACAAACGAGCGGGCGCAGTCACTGCTGAATTGCCTGAGACAATTCGAGGGCATGAGAGCGGTTCCACTGAAACTGTTTCAGAGGCTCCTGGGGCATATGGCGTCCGCGGCGGCAGTCATATTGCCTCGAGTTGCTAGCAGTACATCTTGCTCTGCACCGCTTCAGGGCCCTGCTGAAGGACAAGCACGTTCTGGTCCGTACGGACAACACTGCGACCGTAGCGTACATCAACCGTCAGGTTGGTCTACACTCCCGCCGCATGTCGCAACTCGCTCGCCATCTCCTCCTGTGGAGTCACAAGTCATCTGAGGTCGCTCGGCACGGATGCCCTGGCACACAGCTGGCCGCTGGGCCTTGCCAAGTATGTGTTTCCCCCAGTGAGCCTTCTTGCACAGACGTTGTGCAAGATCAGGGAGGACGAGGAGCAGGTCCTCATGGTTGCGCCTTTTAGGCCCGGCTGGACCTGGTTCCCCGAACTTGTACTCCTCGCAACAGCCCCTCCCTGGCCAATTCCTCTGAGGAAGGACCTTCTTTCTCAGAGACGGGGCACCCTCTGGCACCCACGTCCCAATCTGTGGAACCTACATGTCACGGAAGGTTTAGGTACCTTGCCACCACAGGTGGTAGCTACCATCACTTCAGCTAGAGCCATGTCCACCAGACATGCCTATGCTTTGAAGTGGAACCTCTTCGTCACTTGGTGTTCTTCACGGCGTGAGGACCCCTGGAAATGCCCGATTGGGTCAGTGCTTTCCTTTCTTCAGGAGGGGTTGGAACGAAGGCTGTCTCCTTCCACCCTCAAGGTCTATGTGGCTGCCATTTCGGCTCACCATGACCCTGTTGAAGGTAAGTCTCTTGGAAGGCACGATCTGATCATCAGGTTCCTGAGAGGAGCAAGGAGGCTCAATCCGCCTCGCCCTCAGCAAGTCCCCTCTTGGGACCTCGCAGTGGTTCTATCAGCACTGCAGAGAGCTCCCTTCAAACCCTTGCTCACAGTAGAGCTAAAGTTTTTATCTTTGAAAACTGTGCTCCTGACGGCTTTGGCTTCGGTGAAGAGGGTCGGGGACCTGCAGGCATTTTCAGTTGACGAAGTGTGCCTGGAATTCGGGCCGGCTAACTCTCACGTTATCTTGAGACCCCGGCCTGGGTACGTGCCCAAAGTTCCCACCACTCCTTTTAGGGATCAGGTGGTGAACTTGCAAGCGCTGCTCCTGGAGGAGGCAGACCCAGCCCTGGTGCTGCTCTGTCCAGTACGTGCGCTCCGCACCTACGTGGACAGAACTCTGTGCCTTAGGACCTCAGACCAGCTCTTTGTCTGTTACGGAGGCCAGCAGAAGGGAAAGGCTGTCTCCAAGCAGAGGTTATCCCACTGGATAGTGGATGCTATTGTCCTGGCTTATCAGGCTCGAGACCTGCCATGCCCCCACACTCCGTTCATAAACAAGGCAGCCATTTGAGTTTATGGATGAGTTTGCTGGACCCTCTCATCAGGTTCCCTACATATCATTCAGGGCTCAGGAGGAAGACCAAATGTTGATCGACACATCACAAAGCGGGCTTGAGTCCTCGGGAGATGAGGATTCGGCTGCGTTGCCCGAGTCTGATCCTGAGATGACAGCCATGCTTTCCCGGGCAGCTGAGAGCATCGGGCTCGAGTGAAATCTTTCACCCTTTCCCGATTTAATTCAATTCAAGTTTATTTGTATGGCGCTTTTTACGATACAAATCATTAAAAAAGCAACTTTACGTAAAACTACATTTCTACAATATTTAGTAGTAGCTTATGAGTGGTGACTGTCAGTTTCTGGCATATGACAGGATTTTTCAGAAAAATGTATACAAGACGTAGTCAGCCAGATGATGAACACTATTAACAGCAATTATTATATGATGCTATCACACTTGTAGCAATATTTGTTAGTTCTGTTTGTTGATTCAGGGTTAGCATTATCTGGGGTCATCTGAGGGGTTGGCATCATCTCTTCTCAGGTGTTCTGGATCCAGACTGGAGCTTGTGTAAATCCTACCTGTGGCAACACAGGGAAACAAATAGAGACATCATTAGCGTAGCTGCTGTTCCAACAAAGTAAAATTAATTAGTTCAATCCAAGCTAAAGAATAAGAATGTGCATTTGATCAGATGCAACTGCAGTCACAATTTATGAGATGCTGCTGCATTTTGGACTACCTGTAGCTAGTTTATTAAAGATTCAGGACAACCACCTAGAAGTGCATTACAATAGTCCATTCTAGAGGTCATGAATGCATGAACTAGATTTTCTGCATCAGAAACAGGTAACATATTTCGTAGCTTGGCAATGTTTCTAAGATGGAAGAATACAGTTTCTGTAACATGGGAAATATGGTTTTCAAAAGACCAAGTTGCTCTCTAATATAACACACAGATTTTTGACTATAGAGGAAGTAACAGTACATCCGTCTAGTTGCAAACTGTAGTCTACCAGATTCTGTGTACTGTTTTTTGGTCCAATAATTAATATCTCTGTCTTATCCGAATTTAATAGAAGAAAATTATTGGTCATCCAGTCTTTTACATTTTTAACACACTCTGTAAGATTAGATAATTTAGAAGTTTCATCTGGTCTCGTTGAGATATATAGCTGAGTATCATCATCATAAAAGTAGAAGCTAATCCCGTATTTTCTAATAATATTACCAAGGGGCAACATGTATATTGAAAATAGAAGGGGACCTAGAATGGATCCTTGTGGCACTCCATATTTTACTTGTGATAAATGAGATGACTCCCCATTTCAATAAACAAAATGGTAGCGATCGGACAGGTAGGATCTAAAACATCTTAGAGCCTGCCCATGAATACCTGTATAGTTTTGTAATCGATCTATGAGTATGTCATGATCTATAGTGTCAAACGCAGCACTAAGATCAAATAAAACTAGCAATGAGATTTAGCCTTGATCAGTCGCAAGAAGCAGGTAATTTGTAATTTAACAAGTGCAGTTTCTGTGCTATGATGGGGCCTGAAACCTGACCGAAATTCGTCTTACAGATCATTTTTTTACAGGTAGGAGCTCAATTGAGCAGACACAACTTTTTTCTAAAATTTAAGACATAAATGGAAGATTTAAAATAAGCCTATAATTTGCCAGTTAACTAGGATCTAGTTTTGGTTTCTTAATAAGAGGCTTAATAACCGCCAGCTTCAATGGTTTTGGGACATGACCTAAAGATGATGACAAATTAATAATATTGTAGTTCTTCGGCTACAGGTAACAACTCTTTCAGTAATTTAGTGGGTGCAGGATCTAATAAACATGTTGTTGATTTAGATGCAGTGATAAGTGTATTTCGCTCTTCCTGTCCTAAGGTTTTAAAGCACTGCAATGTATCTTTGGGTGTGATGGATGAAACTGAAGTGTTAAACACTCAAGGTTGGATGATTGGTTCCTGGGGGCTGCTTGCGCTGATCTTCAGTGCTGCCCTCCAGTTCCTTTCTACCCAGAGATGCACCAGGAAGTGACCGGTTCATGGAAGGCACCTTTAACTACCCGAAACTGTTCTGGTGCTTCCTCCACCTTCACTGCCCTTGATAGCAGAGCAGCCAAGGGGCTATGCTGGGATACCCCCAGTGGAGCGTTCTGTTGCGATGCAATTAAGTCCTCAGAGCGCCTACACATGGCGTGGTGGTCCCAAGCTTCCCTCCAAAGTCTGTAAGTTCTCATCCACACTTGTGGTCAAGGCTTACAGAGCTGCGGGTTAGGCAGCTTCTGCCCTGCATGCCATGGCCAACCTTCGGGTCTACTAGGCCAAGGTGCTCAAAGAGCTGCATGGGGGCAGTTATGAACAAGAGGTTTTGTAGCATGGCCTGGGGCATGACATGCAACGGGCAGGCAGCTTCAGGGTCCTGGACAGGACCTTGGCTGCTTTGGCACATCAACTGTCTGGATTGCTGGCAACGCATCTAGCTTTATGGTGGTTTCAGCCGCTGTTGACTCCTCTAGAGTCAGACGCGGCTCAAGTAGCTGGGAGCTGTCCACATTCTGGGGGAGCTAAATCATGCAGCCACACAGAGTGCATTGACACAAGCAACCACACGCCTACAGACATATTTAGCTGAACAAGCCAAATGAAGCGAGCAAAAGGTAGGCCCATTTATAGAGAAAGGGCAACAAAGTTATTTGGAAAATATGTTACGCAGTATTAAAATAAAACAGTAGTGCAAGTACAATGCTGTGTCACTTCAGTGCTGTATGCTGTATCAAAGCTGGCCACTCTAGTGAGAAGTTATCTCTTTATTCCCAGGACATCTGTGCCATCGGAGAGGGTGTTTTCTACCATGGGCTGTCCACAGGCTGCGCTCCAGACTAACCCAACATCATGATATGTTACATTTCTTAAATAAAAATTGAAAAAAGCAATTATCACGGCCGGAAAAATTATCGAGCTCATTTTTTTTATCGTGTGATTAGTTGATTTATAGACTATCACGACAGGCCCAGGCACAGATTACCATATGGCACCTGCATCCAGATCTTTGGAAACTCCATGTGTGGCTTCTAAACGGGACGGAGCAGACCTAAGTGATCTGCCACCAGGCTAGAGCTCCCTGTGCGAGGCAGGCCAATGATTTGAAGTGGAATCTGTTCACGAATTTGTGTTCTTCTCATTGAAAAGACCCACAGAGATGCTCAGTCAGATTCTAGCCTTCTTTCTTGCAAGGAAGGTTGGAGCATAGGCCATCAACCTCCACCTTGAAAATGTATGTGGCTGCTATTGCAGCCCATCATGATGAAGTGGACGGCCAGTTGCTGGGGAAGCATGACTTGATCGTTATGTTCCTGAGGGGTGCCAGAAGGTTAAATCCTCCTAGGATACCCATGATGCCCTCCTGGACCTCTCTATTGTCCTGGCTGGACATCAGAGGGGTCTCTTAGAGCCGCTTGATTCAGTCAAGCTAAAGTTCTTGTCTCTCAATACAGCACTTCCGATCGTGCTCACTTCCATCAAGAGGGTTGGGGGCCTCCAAGCATTTTCTGTAAGTAAAAAGTACCTTGTGTTCGGGCCAACCTAATGTCACGTTGCCCTGAACCCCCGGCCCTGGATACGTGACCAAGGTTCCCACCACTCCCTTCTGGGACCAGGTGGTGAACCTGCAAGCACTGCCCCAGGAGGAGGCAGATCCAGCCTTAGTGTTGTTGTGTCCCGTAAGAGCACCCAGAGCTTCAGAAGCTCTGAGCAGCTCCTGGTCTGCTTTGGGGGTCAGCAGAAAGGGATAGCTGTCTCCAAGCAGAGGTTGGCTCACTGGATGGTTGATGCCATCGCCTTGGTGTACCATTCCCAAGGCAACCCATGCCCCCTGCTCTGTGGCAGACATCTGTCAACCTGTGGGCTGGGCGACACCTAACACCTTCACAAGGTTTTACAACCTTCGTGTAGAGCCGGTTTCTTCCCGTGTGTTGGATAACAGGTAATTGGTGGGAAGAACTGTCTCGGTGTCACACTTGCTACACCAGCCTCCCTCACGGGAGCGCCTTTTTTCTGCCAGTAGAGTTCCCTGGTTGGTGTACCCTGGTTGAGCATCCTCCAGCACCCTCGGCGGTCAGACTTAGCGGAGCAGTCTGTCGCAAGGCCCAGATCAGGTGTTAGCAAGCCCGGAGTCCCGGTCATCCCCTATACTGGACTAGGTGCCCATATGGCTTGATTCCCTATGGGTAAGCCCATATGTGCAATTTTCCACGGTAAGTTTTCCCTCTTTGTAAACCCGTGTCTTCCCTTGACAGACCCGCTCTGTCAGTCTCTTCTGGCATCCCTATTCTAAGGTAGGACCTACCTCAGAGACCCATTCCATATGTAGTACTGCCCCCTGGGTCTGTCCATATCAGTATCTCCACGTCACCTTCCTACGGGTAGGATGTGGTCTCTGTAGGCTCGCTTCCCATCTTCTGCCAAACTGAAAAAAACAAATAGGAAACATTGAAGCAACCTTTCACTGAAGGATAAATTCCCTTCCAAAAACATTTGTGGATGGAACAGTAGCATGGCCCTCTCCAGCAGCATTATACTCACCCTTCGGTATCAAGGTCAGTGAATTTGCGCTAGGGCTTTGGGAAGGTTGTAACCATAAGCATAGCTTTTGTGACATGCTGTGGCTTTTCGACAATTGCAGGGCCAAAGGGTTGTGATGGTGTTCAGGTTGTGGCATTTTCCATGGACCCCATGTCATTCCACATAACTCTTAGTGACTAACAGATAAGGAACATCTTGGTTATGTATGTAACCATCGTTCCCTGATGGAGGGAATGGAGACGTTAAGTCCCAGTTCCACAACCTTAAACCATTCGCTGTTGTCTAGGACACGTTCTCAGCTTCTCAGTATAAAACCTGAAGAGTGGATGCACCTGTTTCCTATTTAAAACCATATGCATGGGGAGTGGATGCAAAATCCACTAGCCAATTTTCATTGGCGTTTTCTCTTAAACTAAGAGATGATTGGCCTCCCAAGTGAGACCGAATATATAGTTCGACATAATGTCTCCATTCCCTCCATCAGGGAATGAGGATTGTGTACATTTCCGAGACGTTATACAAGTACTATAGGCTTATATAATTTAATTAAAGCAGTTGATACGTATGATGAAATGAAGGGGGAAAAATTTTACAAACAGTTCTTGAACAATATTTGAAAATATTTGAAAACAGAAAGTGTTAATTATCATCAGAAATACTTGTCAAATGTGATTCTGACCATATTGTGCTTGTGGTCTTGAAGCTACTGATAATTGGTTATGTGTAACAGGCTTCACTACACTTCTCTAACGCCAGCGGTGCACCCAAAGGAAAGCTATTGGCTGCTCAGTTTAAAATTATTGGACCTTTGTGATTGAAGAGTGAATGGCTATTTATAGAAGAAAAGAGAATGATCGAAACCAGAACACAGTACACAGATGAAAGATAAACTGAAAACAGGCTCACTGGGGTCTTTGGCTAAAGAGAAAGCTGAAAACCGATTTGTTATAGTTAAAAAGAAAGAAAAGAAAAAGAGCATCACAAACAAAAGAACAAAAAAACAGATGAAACTAGCACGAAGAAGGAGAATATGTTATAAAGTAAAGGAAAAGAGAATAATTAAAGGAACAAGAAATGGGTTGGCATTGACTATTGGCCTCATGATGAGAAATTGAATTGTTGAGATCTCATCTCATTTGCTTTACTGCAAGGGTTGGCAGGGTCACTGCTGAGCAAGAGGTGTGATAGCAAGAGCGTGACAGTTGCCTAACTACAGACACTATCTAACAGAACTCGCTCTGTACTGGCCACTGGTTACTATACTCATTCCTGACTGTAATTCGGATCAAGTTGGAAACTGATCTTGTTGCCCTCTGGGGTTCACCTGTCTTTGAAGCACAGAATGGCATTACAGATTGGGGTTGATGATTTAACTTAGAGAAGGTCCTGTACTGGACAGTTGCTCTTTCTAAGTCTTGCCACCAATGGTGACAGTTACTCTCAGTTGCTTGTGATAAGAGAAGTAGTAACGTAATAACAAAATTCACTAAGTAGAATGCTGTTTGCACACAAAATGTGGACTTACAGTGAAAGAAGGACCAGAATACCTAACCCCAAGCAGAATATCATAGGCATCCTTGACACCTGGAATTAACATGCATTTGTATCCAGATAGCACTTACTTAATAGTAAGTTTGCACTTATTTATTACATGAGAGGTTTCATTAACGGATATATTTCTGTCACATACTAAATTAGCTTACTACTGTTACCTCTATGGTTTAGAAGCAAAGCAAAAAAAAAAAAGTTTTTGGGGAGACATATGAGAGAAACGGATTTCTAAGTTAGATCCAGAAAAATCATTATTTGATAGGTTATCAGATACTGTTGATTAAATGTAAAACATGTAAAGGCAGTTGTGGTTGTCAGAACTTTACCGTGAAAAGAGAGTGTGAAAAAGTAGCAACAGTGAAGTTAAAATATACTTTTTCTTATAAATTAAATACATTATAAATTAAATAAATAAATAAAACAAGTTATGTGTGATATTTGCTTAAAAAAGTAACCTGTATATTTTGTTGTAAATAAAAAGGTAATGCATTAATATCCTCATTACTTGAAAAAAAAAATAATAATTTGATTATCGCACAACCACTCAGAACATCATTTCAACTAAAAAAAGAAAAACAACTAGACAACTACTGATAACACCCTAGCATTGATCCAGAACACTTTCCACGACTTGACACTGATCATATTTAGTTCAGAAAAGACAGTTAAATATTGATATTGTTGTTCATTAATGCAATTTAAAGGTTTTAACTGGTCACTATGATTTTAAGTACAATGTTACTATTGTAATTAATTACATATGCTCAAAAAAAGAGACACTGCACCATGGTGTTTATGCTTTAGAAATGTTTTCAGTGTGTGCTGGAGTCTGAAGCATGTGTAACAACACAGCAATCCAGCCAGGTCTGGAGACATGATACGTTAACCATGACCATAGACATCATCAAATTCAATTGAAGAAGCTGAAAAGTCCTAGTTGAAATATTGCATAGTGATTATAGATAATTGTCACCACAGAGGAAGCAGCACTGGCATGCAAAAACATACACAACTGAATACACACCCCATTCGCTTTACATTCCCCCTACTTACCTGCTGTTTCTGCCATTGGCAAAGTGGATGCCCATGCCGGACCGTTGGCTCATGGACATTCCTCTACATTACATTTTCCTTTAGCCCAGTCTCATACTCAGTCATTTCACCCACACACACATTTTACGTGTCTTGTGTTATGTTCTTGTGTCTAGCGTTCAGTTATTTGTTGGGAAGTAGTTGTTCTTTCAGTGGGTAAACGTTGCATTAGCCAAACAGAGCAAACGAAGGGCACCTGCTTATGATGTGATGGTTTGGTCACTCCAGTGCAGTGTAGTCGGAAGCTGGTGAAAACATTGTCTTGTATATAGGGGGATTAAGTGTGAATTGGATAATCACATATTTATGTGTTATTAATAGGGATGAATATATGTATTTGATAATAACCATTGTGATGATTGTTTATAAGAAGTGAGAATGATTTTTGAAGCATATAGATCCATCAGTCCACCGATCCATTCTCCAAACTGATTGTCTTCTTCAGGTTTGTGAGAATGCTGCACCCTATCACAGGGACTTTGTGACGCCCATAGATTTATTATATAAAATGGCTGTTACTTGTGCATAAGATTATAGAAATGCAGCAGCCATTATCATTGCTCTGATGAGGCAGGAATTCTTTGTTAGAGAAAGGAGCCACAATGGAAGTGCTTCCTTCCCTGAAGGAATCTAGATTTTACAGCTGGTATTGTCTTGTGCTGAAAAGCGACTGCGGTCTTGAATTTCATGTTTTAGACACACAGTCTCAGAATGTTGATGCTGAAACACATTTGTCTCTGATTCAAACAGGATTGGTTCATAACTATCAATCTGACAAAAGCATATTTCAATTTCAGAGCAGTGGCTCCCAACAACATTCCTTGAGTACCACCAACAGTGCACATTTTGAATGACAAAGTACATTTTCAGTTTTACATTTGACACTATAAATTCAGTTGTTAATGTTTCTTTTCTGTGTACTACAGTATTGACTGTTCCTAAATTGTTACATACTGATTAAATCTGTATCTAAAAGCTCAATGTGATACATATGGGCACTTTGGGAGACACACACACACACACACAAAAATAAAAAATCTAGATATTAGTTTGTTGCATAAATCAGTACAAGCAAAATAGTTGAATTAGCTGTCATAATCTGCCAAGCATATGTTCTATATGTTTTGTTAATGTCTTGAATTGATGAATTGCTCTTAGCTGAATCCTGATTGTAATTTATTGACAGGCCAACAGTAAATGTGAATCCTGTACAATCTCTTGCAATCATTATCCCATATACAGCTGTGTGTACTGTTGATGTTGATATGATTATATGATATATTGGTAAAAACACATTTGAGAGATGATCTAAGGATTTTGAGCAAGTAACAGACTTGTGCAGGTAATCCATAGTTTGTGTTCTTTGTATGAATTGTTTAGAGAAATCCACTGCTGATTTGCAAATGTTAAGGGTGATACGAAAAATGTAATCTCTTCGTGTGCTTATGTTCTTAATTTCATTTATTGCCTTAATTTAGTAAGTGATAGGGTGGTATAACCACTCAACTAAATTGTATCTTGTTTTTTCTACTTGTACCGTGTTTGCTATTTCGTGCAATAGAGTACATCATTTATTTTCAATTAAATTCTATGTTTTTAAAGCTTTAAGGCATGTTTTAAGGCCATCTCTCTCTCTTTTTATCTCTCTCTCTCTCTTTGTATGTATCTCTCTCTCTCTCTCTCTCTGTCTCTCTTTGTCTTTCACTCTCTCTCACTCTTTCTCTCTGCTTGCTCTGCAGTTGTAGTGTTGATCACATACTAATTCTCTTCTAAGTATTTTCTCTGTGAACTCGGGAGCTTATCTCGCCAATACTCAATGCAAATGAGACCTAAGCCAAATGTAACGGTTGTAACAGTGTGGGTCATGATGGGCTTGTAGTTGGGATCCTTTACTAATGCTGACATAAGCCTAAACTGTGATATAAAGACTCAGGTGCTGGTGTAGTAGCATCGGATCGATGACCTGTGATTGGGAAGCCGCATGCAGCAGTCCCCACTGTGAGATCCCTAGCACAGATATTGGCATCAGAAAACAGTGCAGACGGTCTGGCATCTCCTAGTGCAGAATTCTGAGATAAGGGATTGCTGTTTGTGCTGGTGGCAGTAGTTCCTTTGCTCTCCTCAGACCACAATGCATTGTGTTTTCTACATTAATTGTTTTGTTTTTCTTTACTGGCTTGTCAATTCTGAAAAAAACTTGTCAATTTTCGAAGGGGAGTGAGAGACATTCAGATTGATGCTATTTTTTATTTTATTTTTTGGATTAATTTACGAAAGTTATGCAAGTTTCAGAAAAATGTAGTGGCATCATCAGTATGGTGCCTGTGTGGTTGTGCAATGTTGACTTTTGTGGATGGCTGGAATAAATGTAAGGGAAATGCAGTTATATCATTTCTGTTCTTTTACATGCGTTTGTGTATATATATATACACTGACTGCAAAGCCCTGGAGAGAGTTGTGCGCTTAGCTGAGTGCATCTCCGAGTCTGCTTTCCCCTCTCTGCAGGACATCTACCTCAAACGCTGCAGAAGCAGAGCTGCTAAAATCATCAAAGACTCCACCCACCCCAGTAACCATCTTTTCATTTTGCTGCCATCTGGTAAGCGCTTCCATAGCCTGATGGCAAAAACTGAGAGACTCAGGAAGAGTTTCTACCCCCAGGCTACCAGGCTCCTAATCTCAAAACCAGCCTCTTAACATCCTCATGTCTCCACTAAATATTAACTTCATCAGTAAGATATTCATAATTCTCTACCTCACATTGACATACTGACAGTGTCAAACTGTTTGCACATTTGCCTCTTGTGCATCCCTGTGTATCTTAATATTTAAGACTGCACATTATTTTGCGTTCTATATTTAATTCTACAATATAAATTTTTTTAAATATTTTATTCTTATACTTTTATTGTTTACTTTTATTTCATTCTTACATAGCTAAATTTATGTATATTTTCATCTGTGTTGTTTTCTTTAATAATTGCACTGTAAATGGAGCGGACCTGACACACATTTCACTGCTGGTTATATATGCTATATATAATTGTGTATGTGATGAATAAAAATCTTGAATCTTGAATCTATTTTTAAAAATCCCGTAGACTTATTTTGAAGGAGGGGCCTGAGTCATGCCTAATAACCAGAATATCATAGAAACTCTCTTAACCAAACATTGGCCTAGTAAACACCCAGAAAACCTTAGCAACCACATAAGAACTCTTAAAAAAAAACTTCATAACCACATAGCACACCGTGGTGGTGAGTTTTGCTTGGGTAAGCACCACTTTAATCTAGTTTATTCTTGGAACTGTCCAACAAGCAGGTTTGGTAACCCACTTCATCAAAATCACTCATGTCCTGTAAAGCTGACACTGCATATTAAATCATAGATGATCCCTCCTGTTATCCACTGTACCTTTCCAGCGTATCTGAATAGATGATCAGAGGCCGACCTAAAAGTGAAAATGCACATAGTACTGTGTCATGAATAAGGATTATAGCTTCTGATAGCATTATATCAAATTATCCTATGTTCAGCTAAATCTTCAGTGTGTAACCTAAGAACACATTTAGAGATTCTTATTTTCTAGTGCTTATGAAGGAAATGAAAATCTTTAAAACCCACCATGGATCAGCTAATTGTGTTACTCTTATAAAACTATTTTAAACGGAAGCAGTTTACCCAAAAGTAAAAGTTTTTTTTTTTTTTTTATTAATGATTCTTTTATTTTTAAAGCTCGACAGTACCCACCATCATTCAATCCCAGTGTTTGGGAAGTGTGATATTCTTCTAAATTTGTGCCACTGAAGAAAGAGAGTCATACAGATTTAGAATGTTACTAAAAAGCTTTTTGTGGTTGAAATGTTCCTTTAGAAGAATTTTGGAATCCTAAAAAACAGCAAAATCAAATGTAATACATGCATGTGGGTAAAGCATTGAGTTAGATCACTGTGGTTTGACTAACTAGACAGCTTCTGTATTTCTTTTTGTGTAAGCCTGCTAACGGAGACTCTGTTTGTTTACCGGCATATGATGTTTCCTGCTGTGTAATTCATCCTATGATTGTGACTCAAGAATGAAGCCTGGTTTGGTATTTCTACTGAGACCTGGAAGCCACAACTAGACCACCTGTGTGTGCGTGTGTGTGTGTGTGTGTGTGTGTGTGTGTGTGTGTGTGTGTGTGTGTGTGTGTGTGTGTGTGTGAAATCATACAGAATTATATTTTTTTGAAAATCAAAAATAGCAGAAAGTTTTGCATGAGGCGTAGGTTTAGGGTAAGGGGATAGAAAATACAGTTTGTACAGTATAAAAACCATTATCCGCATAAACCATGGAAATCCTGTGTGTGTGTGTGTGTGTGTGTGTGTGTGTGTGTTATAAACCATGGAAATCCTGTGTGTGTGTGTGTGTGTGTGTGTGTGTGTGTGTGTGTTCCTGCTATTCCCTACATTATGGGAACAAATGTCTCCACAAGGATAGCAATACCATAAAATTCTGACATATTTTGTGCATTAATGGAAAACTGATTTAGAAGAAGGTCCATTAATAAGATGAATGTTTCACTTTTGCTCAAGAGAACTAATAAGGCGTTGTTGTTGTTGTTGTTGTTGTTTTCGTTTTCTTCTTTTAATAATTATTGCCCTAAGTTTTCCTTTTGACTCTTTCACAGAGGCGAGAATCGGCTTCCTTCTCCAAGAAAACCAACAACACTTTCAACATCGTGGGAACCACCTATAGCATGAACGTAGCAAAAGACCCCGGACTGACAACCATCTCCAAGAGCGCCACATCCACATCCACGTCCACCCCATCCCAGCCAGTCCGAGAGGTCCGACTCCCCAAAATGGATGGTGAATACGTGCCAGAGGGTGGAGGAAAGTCATACAACCGCGTGAGCAAAGTGGACAAGATCTCTCGTATCATCTTTCCAGTGCTTTTCTTCGTCTTCAACCTGGCTTACTGGGCCACTTATGTCAACAGAAAGCCGACCATCAACCGGTCCAGCCCACAGAAATGAACATGGCAACCGAAAACAAACAAATAAACTGCCAGTCCAGTCTTAATCAGTAACATGATGCTACTGTTAATTTTCCTATTTTTCCTTCTTTTTTTATTTTATTTTTACAACCATGTGATAGAAAATTCTAGTTAGTAGTTTGTTGTTTGTTTTAAGTTTTTCTTTTTGTTTCATATTTGTGTGTGGCATTTCATGTTTTGCAAGAGGTAAAATTTGACAGTATTGCTGGTCTTGTGCAGATGGCCATCGTTTACCCACTTAAGCCCCTCCCACTCTCCACACACTGTGGGCTAATTCCAAACAGAAGCAAGCAACCCTGTTTCCTACTAAGCATTTGGAACTCCCTTGACGAAGGGAATGACTGACCAAGTGATACCTTGACTATGCTGCGTATGCATGCAACACTCGGCACTCTACGAGTTGTTGTAAAAAAAATATATATTATTCTTATTATTAAACTTTTTCAAACTAAACATTACCATCTTAAATCATATTTCTATCACTGATGAAAAATATTTTGTAGAACATTAAAATAAAGACATATTTTGGTATACTATTCTACTTACGTTCGGGAAGTTGAAATCGCATCGCAAGATCTCCTAAGTTTGGAATTCACACTGTGTATCATCAGAAAATCTTTAGTCCCCATTGTCACCATGGCAAGAACCTGCAGCCTTTTAGCAGTCAGTGGTGATGTCCGTAGGCGAATCATTAATAACTGTCTGTTCTTTGACACTTTGCAAACCCACAGTAGGCCTATTATATCATAGTATCAGTAGTATCATCTAAGCCGCGTTTCCACCGCTGGAACTTTACCCAGGAACTAGGGACTTTGTGCTGGTACTCGGTGTGTTTCCACCACAGGAACCAGGATTCTAAATAAAGGTCCGGCATTCAGGGGCGGGATTTGGGCGCTAAACATGCTGACTGGTTGAGTTCACGCAGCATTGTGATTTAAACCACCATTTATTCAGGTCATTTTCAAAATATAAATGTTATTGTGTCATGAAATGTAATTTTAAAGTATTTCAGACAAGAATGTAGTTGTTTAAAACTTAAATCCGCAGTTTATTTTTAAAGACAGTGCCTATTTAAATATGTGTTTCGCCGATCTCTGAGACGTGAGCTCCAAGCGATCAGCGGGAGCTCAGTCCTCTTGTATCCACCGAGACCAGTCTCAACTCGGCTAGACCTTCTGATGTGTGCCGCTGGTTTTGATGTCTCTTTAGTGGTTAAACATAAAATATAATTTGTTTTGGGTAAATCTAATGGATTATCTTTGGTCTGTATTCAATTTATCTATATGTTAAAATGAAAACAAAAAGGAGCCAATTGATACAATATTTCATTTAATTGTAATGGGTGCATATATACACATTTCCCTGAACTAAGTACACTTCTGTGGTTATTATTATGTTTAAATGAAAACGAAAGCAGGCAGTGGTATTTGATATCCTATTTCGTTGTATTGTAAATATACAGAGAGGAAAATTGCAGTAGCCAAAGCGAGCTGACTGATGTTATCAAGTGCGCTGCTGTTTGCAGAATAACCGGATTTGTGTCGCCGCAGACATCACACTCCCAAGTCGAATGCACAATGTCTGAACTGCTGAGGAAGTAATTCCAAAATTTGCGTACTGTTATTGATAAACCCATGAAGACCTACGTCACCAGACTATTCTTCACAGTACTTTAGACCATGGTGGAACCGCAGAAAGAAACAGGTCTGGGGGGAAAATAGTTCCTGGGGGAAAAAGTTGGCACAATTGTTACAGGTAATTTTGGTGGAAATGCGGCAGAGTTGAGAATCTAGTTGAGTTCACAGCCCCATGGGTCTATCATTGTAAAGTGACTACTATTGTTTAATCAGCCTGAGCAGACTCCAAGAAAAAGATGAAAATCTGTGTGCCTTTTTAATCACTCATAATAGAGATGAATAGTTTGACAAATACTGACATTGTCTTCAAGCTTACTCGTACCTAAAGAAAACATCAGTCTTGATTGAACTCTCACAGGATGGAATTAAACTCAGAGCTGTCCTGCATGTGAGTTGACTTAGTGCTGACAGCTGACTGTAAGGCACTGGGCCATCCAGCGATTCTTTGTTTGTGGCCAGTACGAGCAGTGAGGATCAGAAAAAGAGAAATAGTACTGCACCATGCCTATAAAGCATTTCAGATGTGTAGAAAATAAATACAAGATTTTACATTTGGGCCTGTGCCACACAAGATGAACATGCGTTTCCATTACCTCACGTTGGAGTGTTTGTGGCTTTGGTAGATCTTTACACTGGTGATTTTTATTAATATTAATATTAGAATTTTTTAAAATCTTGTTGTTTTGGCAATTGCAAGCAAATTTCATAGTTTCCTGTCTAAAAAGATGTAGATGTAGTCTCTATGCCATGTTAATTTAAGCATACGTTTAAGATCATATGAAAACATGCACTCAACATGGATGTGTGCATATTGCTGTTATCATCATTGCTCACTTATGATTTTATTTATTTTACATAGTGTGTTAAATTTTATTATGCATCTCGTTTTGGAAGATCAATCTTTTTGCATTCACTTAGAAAGTGCCAGGTTTACATGTGAATTTAAACATTTTTGTAGATAAATTTAAAAAAGTTGCGTAAAGTATGTACTTATGTGACAGCAAGCTATATTAAGCAAAAAAACATTAACTTTGTCATTTCCTTTGTTTTTATGAAAAAATACACTACAGTGTTTTTTTATTATTATTTTACACTTGATAGGACCCATTTCTCAATACTTTAGTATTTTTTTCTAAACTGTACACATGATTCTCCAAACCAAATTTCTGCATGTCACTGTAGCAAATTTCACATCCAAGCTGCTCTAAAACTACCAAAACACATATCTCATCATACGTATCATACTTATCTCAAATCAGCAAAAAAATTCAAAACTTTAGCAAAGGTTTTCACCCAACCAACACACTTTGTCACTCATAAAATTACCCCCCCCCCCCAAAAAAAAAAATACAATAAGAAGAGGAAGAAGAAAATAAAAAACACTAACAAAAGGTATCATTATACAATTTTGTCTTCTCTAAAAATGTTAACGTTTTTTTTTTTTTTGCTTGCTGTGTGAATAGTCATGGATGGAGAAATTGGTCCTAGCAATTGTAAAATCTGTAACGTGGCTGTTGATCAGTAGCATCAGCCACGAGACAGAAAATCTCACTCATTAGTTTTAATCAGTGGATTTATTAGCGAATGAATAGATAGGGCTCATGCTTATTTTAATATTCTAAGTTTTAAAAAACACGTTTTTTCATACATTAGGATGTGTTAATAAATTAATGCATGACAATCTCTTCATTAGGTACATCACCACATATGCTATTGTGTTATCTTTCTGAAGGAGGCTTTTTTATCTCATCACGGCCCTTCATACAGCCATATTCTGTATCTGGAGTGCATATCCGTAGACTCCTTACATCTCGTCTGAGCTATAGTAGGGCTAGATCAACAGATGTTGGTGTTGATTGTTGACACAAATAGAACAAATCATTAATAAAACCACATGTAAGAACTATATTTATATAGGAATTTAAATCTATTTATGCTAATGAAATATCTGATAGCATATATGATCTGTTTTTTTTTGTTGTTGTTGTTGTTGTTGTTGTTTTTACAGTTTATGGTATAAGACTTTAAGCATAAGTACAAATGTGCAAAAACAACATTGGGTATAACTATCTCAGATAGCACACGTACATCTCTAAAACGTCTTAAAGAGTGCTTAATTTGGAAAGCATCCGATAAACACCTTCTAAAACGCAGTTCTACAAACATTCTAAACCATGAACATTTTAAAGCAGCTCTTTATTAGTTACAGTTGCTTTTTCATTTCAAACATTTTCTAAATAGTCTACGTGTGTTATCAAGGTAGTGGCATGATGGTTTATTCACATGTAAGAATATGTAAAAATTTGTATGTTGTATTTTATTTGTTTATTTTTATTTTTTAATGTTGTCAGGCTACTTGAATGAGGACACCTGGGAAACAGTTGTGTCTTATATGTCGATGTCTGGCTTTTCACATGCAAATGAAGGCTAATATCAGTGAAACTTCAAGAGGGTGACAGTTAAATGTACTGTAGTACAGCACTACAAATGCTAACTGCTAGCTATCACTGATGAATCTTAAAGGAACACTCTGACTTTTTGGGACTTTAGCTTATTCACACTATCCCCCAGAGTTAGGTCCATACATACCTTTTTCATTTCTGTGCGTTCTGTAAGTGTTATTAGACGCACCCACCGCTAGCCTAGCTTAGCACAAAGACTGGATGTAAATGGATAATGGTAGCATAGTAATCCCAATAAGTGACAAAATAATGCAAACATTTTCCTATTTACATGTTGTGATCTGTATAGTCACAGCGTGTACAAATAACAAGGCTATATGAGACCGTGACCATTTTTAATCGTATAAATACTAGGAACTATATTCTCACTAGGCGTAGGAGTACAGCTAACATTACTTGGGTGGTGTGGCTACTTGGGCGGAGTGATTAGCGCAGCACACGAGACGCCCTGTTGATGGTTCCGTAAACAAACAAACGTGACTAACTAGCTAGACGTGACTCGTGATCATGGCTTTAAGGAATTGTCAGACTCAGAGGAATTTTACTGTGTATCAAACCAAGATCCAGAACCATATAGTTTTGAGCCAGAATACACAGATGAGGAGTTACAAACTTTGGAAGCTGTAAGACTGGTGGTGTAAATGTGGAACATGCCAACCTATGCCGACAGAAACCGAGTGCCTTTGTTGTAATGAATGGGACCGGGTATTGCCATCAATGTCAAGGCTTGATGACAATCAAAATATTTGCATCACTACCACGGAAGATTTCTCTGCCCTTACACACCTGGCAGTTGTCGTTTTTTTTTTTTTTTCCCATTGTGACAAGATCAACTGGAAGAAACGCCCCATGCCGGGTGAACCTAATGGTCAGCTGTCCACCAAGTAAGTGATTTTGTTATAATGATCATGAGCAGTGTGTTCATGACAACACAATAATAACAATAAAAGGGATACACGGAGCCCATATTCACGTAATAGTGTCACTACTAAGGTTATATTACATTAGCATGGCACCGTTACGGTATGGCTAATGTTAGTCATCTCAAAACATAACGGAACACTTACCGCAGCAACAGGTGATCCAATTTGTCCTGTCTTTATTATCGATGGGATGGCTGTATCCTTTAGCACACGTTTCATGGTCTGTGTGGCAACTTGCGTTTTTTTCAAAATAGACGTCTACAGTAAAATGTTAACAGCAAATGAAATACTTCGTGATGGTGTTTACAGATGTGTTTGCAACAAGTAGCCATCGATTCATCAGTCATCGTTTTGGTTGGAATTCTATGAAACATCATAGTTTTACCTGGTCTCCCCTGTTTATTGTCGCAGCTCTTTACAATACAGCAAACACCCATGATTGTACACTATAAATTTACTATCTAGTAATTGCTGACTCTATTACTCCAACTCTGAGCGAACTCTGCTCCTCACCACGGCGTGTCTCGTGTGCTGTGCTAATCACTCCGCCCAAGTAATGTTAGCTGTGCTCCTACGCCTAGTGAGAATATAGTTCCCAGTATTTATACGATTAAAAATGGTCTCGGTCTCATATAGCCTTGTTAATTGTTCACGCTGTGAATATACAGACCACAAAATGTAAATAGGAAAATGTTTGCATTATTTTGTCACTTACTGGGATTACTATGCTACCATTATCCATTTACATCCAGTCTTTGTGCTAAGCTAGGCTAGCGGTGGGTGCGTCTAATAACACTTACAGAATGCACAGAAATGAAAAAGGTATGTATGTACTTATCTAACTCTGGGGGATAGTGTGAATAAGCTAAAGTCCCAAAAAGTCGGAGTGTTCCTTTAACTGAAAAACTTCCAAAATGATGCTGATTTTGCTTAAACTATTGCTTTAAAGCTTGATAACACATTTGAAGTCCCCCTTGTGTGTTTTTCAGTTCTAAATTTTGTGGTTCGTGTTAAATGGTTAGCATCTTGGCTACTAATACTAGCCTTATGCTAGCGCTGCTAGATGCACTGTACCCAACCTCATGTGCAGTTTTCTAAATGTTTAATGTACAATCTTCCATGCTCTCTGTATATACTGTATTTTCTGCACGTCCCAAATCATCTGACACAACCTTGTGGTTAGTGGAGCTGGTAGATGTAATCTTATCAAGTTTTCTGATTCCTTTTCACAGTTGTCAGAGTTTGATATGTGACTTATTCTTTACAAAATGCCTTATTGTTCTTATGTTATGATAAACTACAGTAGGAAAGTCCAAGGACATCATAGGTACACATATTTCAGGCTTCTATTATCGTAACAGTATAAGATGAACATTGTATTCTAAGGACAGTGGTGTTTTTTTGTTGTTGTTTTTTTTTTGGTCATTCGTCGTGTCATGCTTGATGTACTCGAGCTACACATTCTGGATATTTTGTAGTATCTTATTACACTGTGATTCAATACCAAAAGGTTTATAGAACAAGGATATAGATGACATGTAGTAGGCCATGTCATATGGAATTACTGAAATCCCACTAAATCTTGTTAGGGTGACACTTTTTGACTTGTAATTTTAGTCACCTTGAATGCAGAAAATGTCTTTCTCTGGCATACCATTTTAATGTCCTCTGTATCAGTGCATTTTTGAGATAAACAGTCTTCTGCTGTCACACAGTTACTAAGATGTGGATCATGGATATATGTTTGCAATAAAAGTCATACCATAACTGCAGAAAAGAAAGTCGAAATTCATCTAAAGTAAAGTACTGTGCTGGAGCACAAGTGAATCAATGAAGCTGCCTGCTTCAAAACAAACTGCTATGTTAACTACTTGCTGCCTCGGCCATACATCATGATTATAGCCAAATTATAGGTTGTGCCAAATGAGCTTTACAGAAAAGTATAGGGGTTAATGATTTGGATAAAGCATAATGGTGGGTGTATTTATATGCATACATACAGTATATACATACATGTATGTATTTAGTTTACTTATATATAGAGTTTCTTACACAAAAATATCAAGGGAGCATTTGTGATGCGTCAATTTATGAAATAATGTTTTTGCATCTTTCATTTATTTTTATTTTTGTAGTTGTTGTTAATAAATGTTGTTCTGCCACATCTTTGACTTAATGAAACAGTTCAAAACTCTACACAACTCTGTGAATGAACACTTCTAGTCATGCAAATTTGATGCATGCCATTGCAATGCAATCCATGATAAAATGCTAGTATCTGTTATATTCTCAACACTGACACAAGACTATGCAGTGGCAGTTAATATATTGTTATTATTTTTTTAATAGCTAGCTGAATAATATCCAGTTTGGTTTAAGGGACAAACATTTAATGATAGGCTGCACCCCATTTGAGTATTAGGGTTGTTATCGTCAAATGTAATGCAAGAATGAAAAAAATTACAACAGGACACTTGTTGTACACTAGCTGAGAATTTGCATCTGCGTTTACAACCTTATGTAAAGTATGATTCTAAGATTTTTTTGAGCACTTTGCTGCCTCTATGACCCTCTTGCTTATCCCAAGTTTCTTCAGTGAACCCTGGGTAATTACATATAATTGTGAGGTTATGTACATGGCTTAGGTGTGCAGATTTCTGTGAGGTATATACAATGAATGGACTTTAATACTTGCACTGTAATGTATGGCCAACTAGTATGGAATAATTGGAGCTAATTTTGTTAAAACTAAAACATTTTTTAACCCACGGCCCTCTCTGCCACTGAATAGCTCTAAAAAATACAGTCAGAAATGGTATTTCTGTTAAATCTTGACCTCAATGTGTTCTTTTTTTTATTTTGTGGATCTAATAACAGAATTCTAGTGTTGTTCTCTATCTTTATGTATTTCGGTTTGCTGAATTTAAGTTGAATAAATATTCAGTCCTTTCATTTCCTTGTCGTTTCTTCTGACTTTGTCACATTAGCCATGAGTGTGTGTGTGTGTGTGTGTGTGTGTGTGTGTGTGTTTCTAAGACCTTGGCCCTCTCCTTTGAATGGTTTCCATCAGGACAGTCTACAAATATCACACAAGTAACTCCCCTTATTTCCTATTGAACACACAACCATTTTAAATTGTAATAGAGCCAACTTTAGTGTTTTAACAGATAGAAGAACAGCATCTATAATGTAACATAAAAAAGAAACATATGGTGAAGTTAAACATTGACATCCTGAAAAAATTTACCATGATTATTTGGATTTCATTAGACAACTTGTCAGATGTTTTTATCATGCCATGCATCAAGTACAGCACACAACACAAGCAGCAGCACAAGTATTATAAAATTAATCAACTCCTATTTAATCATCTGATAACAGTCTAATGCAAAACTATACAAATATGAATCTATTTAAGGAACATTTTATCCATTAGTTCACAAATTATCTGAGGTTTCACTAAAAGTGAAAATGTTTGCACAGTCATTGCACTATAGCATTTTACTGCTACTTTAACTGCAACACATCTAATTATTTTTTCAATCAGCAAAATTCTCAGTATATGATCTTATTGTAGCCAAATGGAAAAATTAACTTAACTAAGTTGTGGGTTGCTTAAGAAACGGTTTTGCGACACTTTCTTTGCAGCGCTCCCGATGGATTTCAGTGTGAGGAGAGCAATGAATTCAAACTAGGGCTCTGGGATCTGTGCAATTTTTCGGAATTTGGCAAGGTAAATGTGCAATCTTTTAGAAGGTTTAAGCGAATTGCATAAAATGTGTACATAAGCATAGTATGTTAATAATGATTAATGTAATGTAAAGATTAATAATGAATAATGCTTCATTGGTCATCTTTAAGGATGTTTATGGATTGCATGTGTGAAGTGGTTCGGGTTTGATGAAGTTTTGGACAAGTACAAGGACTGGGTATGTACATTGACTGTTAATTAGGGGTTCAAGCGCGTAGCTTGATCTGAACCAAAGCTTTGCAGAAAGATTCTCTGGAGAGTGCATATCAATAATTAACAACAACAACAAAAAAATCTTTAAACTCACTGTCGCAAAGGGACCCCAAACGTTTGAAGGGGCAGGTCACAGAAAAAAAAAAAAAAAACATGAGGGAAAACAACATACAAATGGCTATAAATAAGCAACCATTTGTCCTATCAACAAGAAAATTGCTGTGCACGGTATTGGTCCACAGTGTCACAAGTGTCTATGGGGACATTTGAGTATCTAAGAAAAACAAGGCCGCCATTGGCCGATAAAATTTCAGCACCTTTTAGACAAGGTTAACAGAGGCTGATATGAATGAAACTCAGTGAGCCTGTTTGACTCACGTCCCCAAGGGTCTGTGAGAAATTTAAAAGAAATCGGCCACTGGGCGGTGATATCGCATATTTTTAGGGTGTAAACGATTGTACATTGCACAGTGTTCTGCACATACACATGATATTCATTTCATGTTATAGACCTCCTCATTCTGAACAACTTTACTCCACTGCTGGCAATCAAACTGTTTTTTTTTTATTATTATTATTGAGAAGATGTGAAAACCCTACTTTTGTGAACTAGTCATAGGTTTTTCACTCAAAAACTACTGCAGTGCAATTTTCTGGCATTTCTACATCAGTTGCCCTTTGGGAAGCTAAAATTGGGTCCAACAGGTGATTATAACCAAGCATGCAAAGTTTCAGGCAGATCAGGCCACAGCTGGCGCTAAAACAGTCATGAACGTTATAAAAACATAATATTTCTAGGATAAATCACCTGGAAATGCTTTTTTACTAGTTGTATTGCGGTCTTTCTTTCTCGGACGTCAGATTAAAGCCCCTAAAAGTATTTTTTTGTATTCTGTACTGGTTCCTTACTACACGAAGGACACATTATGACACATTTAGAGAGCTTTATTTTACTGCATTTTTTTTAAAAATAAACAAGAGCAGATCTATGTTCCCAGGGTCCCTTTGTCACAGTGAAGCAGACAGGGAGACAGATAACATCAGAGACAGTAACCATCAAACTAAAGATACAAACAAAAGACAAAATATATGGGAAAACTAACAAACAAACAAGACACAGATGTAGAACTTAATCAGTAACCATGGAAACTAAATAGAATATAATAATTAAAAAAACAAGGCAACTAATGAAACAGGAACTAAACACAGGTCTTTGAACGTTACACTACAACTGGTGTTGTAACAGGAAACAGGAATGGGGGGTAGTCTTTGTGGAGGAGATAACCATGGCCACGGTGATGGGACTGGAAGAGGAAGGGACTGGGGAAGCTGTTGGAAGTAGAGACTACAGGGGAGACAAAAGCGCAGGAGACAAAGGCAGAACTAGGTCCAGGGCAGAGCTGTGGGCTGTGAAACCTAAGGCAGAGGCATAAGGCTGTACAGAACCAGCAGAGACAAATAAGCCATTAAGCTGGGCAGAACCAGAGGAAGCCTTGGGTCTTAAAGGCCAGGCACAACCAGTAGAGACAAAGGAGCCAGGAACCCAGGCAGCATGTGTCCTCCTGGACCTCCTACACTGTTAAGAAGGAACCATACAACGACAATATAGAGTTCCCATGGTGTAGACCAACAACAATCTCCTGACGTACATGATGAGCATGGCAAACCTCAACACATTAGGCCATTGGTGGGTCAGGTAATTGACTTCTGTTTTGACATTGGCCAGGGAAGGTCAACATTGATGATGACACCTTGTCCCTTCTTCCTCTGGACATCAAAGTATATGAATCAGAATGCACAGAAAAGCAATCCATGGAGGCAGTACAAGTGTCATGGTATGGTAGTTGTGTGTCAGAGAGAAATTATAGCCTCAGACCTGTAGCACCGAGGCCATAATAGCGCTGCGTTTCCACTGTCGGGCCAGAAGCTCTGCTGCGCATCACTAAAACCCACCCTTTACGCACCTCTCGGGAACAGTGTCATGCAACCCCATCATTTCACCAACAAATAGAAGATATCAGAAAACGAATAAGGAATACGTCATTGGAACTAGCGCGATCACAAAATGAACATGATAAAAGGGTTTGTTTGCATGCTTTGTTAAATATTTAAATCCAAAAACAGTTTTACTATAATAAGTGATACATTGTTCATAAAGAATTAATTAATCAGCATTGAAAATGGGTCACACAGAAATAAAATGTTATGAACATAGTTTGTTATTCACTCAAGTCTGTTTCTGTTTATTTGAAGTCACAATAGCCTACATACATCACATTTAGAAAGATCATTCATATATTTTTATAAAAGCTCCCGAACAAAAATCATTATTATATTTTGATGACATATGCTATGCGGAGTTCTCAATACGAGACTTATGACAGATAAAATATGTTACTAAATAAATACACAAATCAAGCTGACGTCTGATTTCTCCAGCGGTCATATTTACCATGTTTACTGTGGTAACGTTAATGCCTAGTGTCCATAGTCTTTTGCATCGCTTATAAATATTTCTGCCTTGTATGGTGATTATAATCCACATTGGATCAAGTTATTTAAAACATTCACTGATGACTGAAAGTGAATTTTGAGCTCAACTTATTTTAAAAAGTTTTTAATGCTGGTGTAATAGCTGTTAGCTTTCTGTTATGATCAGCCGCACTGACACCCTCCAGACACAGATAATCTCCGCCTTTTTCATAACCACTCCTCTAGCCCCAGCTGGACCACTTTGGCTTGTTGGCCCCGAGGAAGCACTGACAGGGCACAATCAAGCCTCGGAAGTGACAGTGGAAACGCGACTGGCCCTGGCCTCCAATGGCATGTTCGCTTTTGGCCCGACAGTGGAAACGCGGCTAATGAGCCATTACATTATGACCACCTATTTAATAACTTGTAGGACCTTCTTTAGCCCACAAAACAGCAACCACATGGCGGGGCATTGATTCAACAAGATGACTACGGGTCTCGTTGATATCTGGTACTATTTTGTCAATAGCAGGTCCTTCAAATCAAGTACATTGTGGGGTGCTGGTGATGTACCACCAGCAGGCTGGTGCGAACTCGCTTTTTGATTGGGCTCATGTCAGGTGAATTTGGAGGCCAACACATTTAGACACAATTCACCACCCTGCATCTCTAATCACTCCTTGATGATTCTGGAAGTATGGAATGGCAGATTATGCTGTTGGTAATGACCATCACCGGGGTAGGGCCACGCACTTGGTCCAAGGAAGTTATGCAGTGGCAGCTGAAGATTTCATTTGCATGTTCAGTCTTTTCAGCGGGCAAAGTTATTCAATTTAAATTAAAATATGATTCCATTTTAGTATCTAATCTGACTACATTTTAGTATGACATCGCATTTGGGTTGAAAGGCAAACTGGTTGTTTGTCTGTCTCTACTTACTACTATTATAATTCTGACATTTGATTATTCTATTTATTTATTTTAATATTATTGTACTCGTTCATTCTGGTGCTCATGTTGCTTAAAAATATTGCTTTGGCCTTAGCGTATCTTACGATCACATTCTCTTCAGTCTTGGTTATTAGACAGAGGTAACTGGCTAATACTTTAGACAGCCGCTCCTATGCTTGCGCATTCTAAAAGTAATTTTAATCAGCCCCCATAAATTTGTACACACTTGAATAAATAAACATTATTTCTAATGAGAGGTCATGGCTACTACTATTTGTATAAGCTGATCAACATTACTTTCCCTGCTAGTAGTTTTGGTATGGTCATGCCTTGGTTTCCCCATGTACACTTAGCTAGAGTAATAACACAATAAACAGAGGTTAGGCTCATCCTATTAAGGTTGGTTGAACAACATCGATTTGACCTAAATGGAAATTCCTTATAAGCCCTTACAATCTATGCACACTTGAACTAATACCAAGTGTTACCCAGATCTCTAATGATACAGTTGGTGTGCCCTATGCTCCATCTCAACTGAATTAAAGTATGTTACTAACCTGATGCGGGAAATGCTGTAAAAAGGATACAGTGTAAGCGCCCCGAACCTTTTGCTGCACTCCTTTAAATACAAAACCATGATAAAACATCCCCAAAATGGAGGCATGTACAAAAAATAGGAATTTGTATTAACCCTGGTCCCAGACCTGGGTAATTTACACCTCAATGGGAACAGAAGGTAATTTGCATGGAAGACCCTGGGAATGGGCATTCTCATTACAGTAAGCAAAATATATCTTAACTCTTAAGATCTGTATTATCTTTCAGTCTACATTTGTAAGATTGAGACCATTGTACCAGTTGTACTGAGACATTTCAAATGATACCAAATATGACTGTTAGGTCCCTTGCATTGGCATTTTCATGTAATCAGGATGGATTGGTGAAGGGATTTAAAATTAAACAAATGGACAGAAGGGAAGGAAGTCTCCTGTACCTCCACTCTGTGGGGTTTCTCGAAGATGCCAATATATGTTTGCATTGTCTGTTTCTTAGGAGATCAAACTATCTGAGTTTCTTTCATCCTTACACTGGTAAGGAACACCATGCCACCGTTGGGTGTACAACTGTCAGGAATTGAGCTATTGGGATAATGGAGCCTAAAGTGTCTCAAGAAAACATCTCCCATAGCATAACACCAACGCCAACACCACATTCAGGTGTCATAGCCTCTGTTGGTAATTGGTGTATCCACGCTCAGCTGTCGATGTGATGAACCGGGAATCTTAATTCATCAGACAAGGCCACATTCTTCCAATTTTGATGATTTTGGGCCCATTTCATCCATTGTTGGTGATGGCATTCATTTAACATAGGGACCCAGCTGGGTTGTAAGCGATACACTGTAGCCCAGTGGTTGCTGTAAATAATGTGCAACATTCTCTGCTCCCCTGTGGCATCAGTGAGCTGCAGCGACACATGGATGGACAGCAGTTTGTTGTTTTGCCATCCATGCACCACCTTTGACAAGTACTCACTACCGCAGTATGTGAACAACTCACAAGGCCTGCTTTTCCAAGATCAAAGTTCCGAGGCACCATGCCATCACAATTTGTCTTTTAACAAACTACAAAAAATTGTCAGCTTTTCCCATTCTGACACCAAACACTCTACTAACCAGGAAGATGGTCCTCTATTGATACATATACTGCTCGGTGAACTGCATCTGTGGCGCCCTTCAGTTGCTAGGTACGCTATAGTATGCTATAGGCTTGTGGTGATCATAATGTAATTGCTCATCATTGTATCTCAACAGTGGAGGATGGATCACGGTGACCCACCACCTGGTTGCAGGCAATAGAGCAAAATGAACTGTTTCAAGCCAAGAAAGATGATTCAATAATCTCTCAATTAAGACAATGGAGGGAGGATGGTGTCATACCCATGGACGAGATGTGAACAAACTGCACCTACTGCACAGGACTACTATACCAATGAACAAGGGAGAGAAAATAACTTGTCCTACCAAGCAAGCACAAGAAGCTGACACTCAAACACCTCCATGACAAGATGGTCCGCATGATTACAGTGTGAGTACTGAGCCTGGCCATACATGAAAGCTGAAGTGGAGGAGTGAGACCAAAATGTGCCTGTGTATAAAACAGAAGAAACAAATCATAAACATCCAAGCACCTATAAGTAGCATCTAAATAGACTCAGCCATGGAGCTGGTATGCACGGACTATGTGCACCTGGAGCTAAGCCATGGAGGATGTGAATATATCTTGGAGGTCATGGACCAATACACAAGGTGGAATGTAGCTGAGCACATCTTCTAAAATTATATATTATGCGTTTTGGACATCCGGCAAAGTTACATCACCACCAGGGCAGAGTTTGAAAATGAACTATTTCACACTCTTTAACAGTTTGCTCTTTAAAATTTCCATACCACAATCAGGGCAACCCAGTCAAGACATTCAATCTTACCTATTTTCAGATGTTAAGGACACTGGCAAACAAGGAAAAGAAAAGGTGGAAAGATCACATAACTCACTGGTTATTGTATGACACCAAAATACCAAGAGAGTGATTTTAATGCATAAGGAGCCATCTGCTCTGCTCTCTATAGCTCTTATGAATATCATACAATGAATGATCTTCACAGCAAAAACAGCCAAAATATGGATATTTTAGGCAATATAAAAATCCTGGCAAGGATTGGTCATCCTACTTTACACATCAATGTATTGTCATGAGCTGCAGGATTTAATATGGATTTGAATGTGCATGTTTTTTGTTTTTTTTTCTCAGATTCTGTTACCATTTGCCATGCATTGTAAGGCTGAGAGACTGCAACGACTGAAGCTAAAAATCTTAATTTGTGTTGAACTGAAGAAAGAAAGTCACCTATATATGTGATACCATGGGGGTAAACAGATAAACATCCAATTTTCATTTTTGGGTGAACTGTCACTTTAAGAATGAGCCATTGGTCATTATATTTATTTTATAGCATTATACTACATATTTTAGGTTACAAAATCTTTATTTGTTCATGTTAACAGTTAATACATGGCTTTAAGTGCCTTGTTGAAGCTTACTCTGTGATCACATTTGGCACGCTTGCTATGTGATCAGCAAGGGGAAAAGCATGGAAACCCTGTACATCCATTATAAAGTCACTCTTATGGCAGGAAAAAAATATATATTTATTGCAAAAATAGCTATAAGAAGCAAGTACTGTTAAATGCAAGCACATTTGCAGTTAATATGCATAAACACTTAATCTCTTTTTTCTTTTCTTTTTTTGGTGAACATGAATATTGCTGCTAATAAAAGGGTTCTACTGAGTTGACTAAAGAAGGTTAAAATGAAGAAATGTGACAAAATATGTGACAAAATATTATTTATTTTGATGTTGGTTACACTAATGTGAAGTAAGAAGAGAGACACATATAAATTAATGTGAAGTAATGCTTTAAAAGCAGTTGTTTGTAACTAAAGTTGACTGAAAGCATGATATCAGCAGAGGAGCTGTGAAGGTCCAGTAATGACTCTCCTGTTCTTTTAACATTATCCTGTTTTACAGGTAACACTAATCTGTCAGCTGGGTCTCCTGAGCAGGGGCTTGCAACACATGCATAAGTATTAAATAAAAAATAAAAACTTGATTATAAATCATTCAGAATTGCGAACCCTAGAGAATTTTTAAATGTTTTGAAATCAATATGAAATAACAAAGTCTGGTTTGCTGATAACAAGTGACCTGCCAAGTTTGTTATAAGCTCTGAACCACTGATTTGTTTCACTTCTGAACTTCCATATTCACATATACTGCAATCCCATTCCTGCAGTCTTTAAGGTCCCCAAAGTTAAATAATATTTTTGCTCTTAATTTCCTGAAAGCACCTGGCTAAATGCCATTCACCCTGCCCCATTCCAACCCTCTTCCCTGCCACTTGAAGTGAATTTACACACTATTGGCCTTGTCTTCATGAAATATGTATCATTGTGATGTTCTATTCTTTTTGAGTACCACAAGCTGAGTGTTGGGGGGCAACATGTATATAGAGATTGTATCCATGATTTACAGTACTTCAGACTCACCAACTTTTCAACCCTCTCAATGCCAAGTTCAAAGAGATGCCAACTAACATGAAAGCCATGGCTAGTCAAGTTCCTCCAAGCTATAGGGATTCTGTATGATGCTGGTAAATCAATATTACACAGACAAACAGAAGTTGAACATCATCTGATTTAACTGTCGATTCTGGTGAATTCAGGGTGATGTGAGGTGAAATAATGTAATGTGAGTTTTTATAATATGACTTTTTCTTTAAATAATAGTAAAATAAAATAAAAACTAATGTTAACATGTTAATTTTATAAAATTAATAAGGAAAAATTACATACAAATGTAACACACACACACACACACATAGCCATCTTCATTTAGTCACCTGTTTTGTTTTTTCACTCTTTTTGGTAATAAAGTACTGATTTTATTTCAACATTACATCTCTGCTCTGCTTTTTTTTTTTTTTTTTTTAAGTGACCCTTCCTCTGCTCCACACCTGCAAGTGTAAGTGAATGGTTTCATGTTAAGTCTGAGTCAGAGAACAAAAGCTTGTCTTACATGCCCAGATAATTAACAGGAGGCATAGTGCTGTAGAAAGCCATCTATGTGTGCCCTAATACTTACACCACTGTTGCAACTCACAGAGAGGAGAAAATATGTGGCAAGATGGATGTACTGACAGTGCTAATAATCAAGTGGTCTTGAAACTTTATCAAGTACTGATGCTAGTCACCGCACAAGCAGTTTGATAGAGAGCCGGTGATCATTCACACACACAAACACACATACTCACTCTTCCCTTTCCCTGAAGGAGAACATTGGATGAATTAGATTAATAGGCGAGAAAGAAAAAGACAGATTAGGGTTATAGACTTTGATCGACTCTGATGTAATAAGATCTACTCCAAACTCAATGACTGCAACCAGCTTGGTGGGGAATGTGAATAAGAAGCCATAAAACACACATACACATACACACACACACACACACAAACCTGCTTTAAAATGAAATATAAAGCTCCAAACTGCCTCCTGCAGTCTCCAGGAAATAGATGATTTTTGATTTAGATTTGTTTTTCCTATTGCTCTAAAATCAATTTCAGTACAGACCCTGGAAAAATCTCAGTGCTTTCCTTTTATCTTAGTTCAGGCCCACAATATAGGCATAGATATCTGCTGAAACCTCTCAAACACGGCAGTTATAATTTATTGTACTACTGTGCTATTTGTCATTAGCCAAAATAATGAAAAATTAAATAAATATGTTTTAGATCAGTGTTTTAAACACTAGTTCTGGAGTACCCACAACACTGCACATTTTGTATGTCTTTGACACACCTGCACCCAACAGACAGAACCGTTCATACACCCACAATGGACAAGACTTGACAACCAGAACAGGAAACATATCATATGCCATTTTAATAATGACCATGATTTTGAGATGATAATGTGATGCTCTAATCAGAGCTGTTCATGTCCTTAGACTGGGAATTATGCATTTTTATGGCATTACTATCAACGGCTTAACATAGCGGCTAAATACATCTGAGGCAGTCAAGTGGTACGGAGGTCACATGTTCACAAGTCGTAGCTCTTAGAAAATTCCCAGTATACGAATTGTAATTACGAGTTCTGTGATGATGTGAATGCTTTTTACAAATTGGTATCTCATAATTACAGTAATTACGACATGGTGTGAATGCACCTTTAATACACATGGTAACAAGGGCTTGACAAGAAAAATATGCAGGTAATGAATTGCAATGGCAACAAACAAGGTCAACCTCAATAGTAATCCCAATAGGATTACAAAACTAAACACGGGAAAGGAAACAGCTGAAAAATTGGAATTCAAAACACTTAATAATAAAAAAATAAAAGTCCTAATAAAAAAAACAGGGAAATGCGGCAGGAATTGAAAAACCCCTGAAATGACTGAACATCTTCATCTGTGGATATATTTTTTGTGAAATGTATTATACAGTACAGAGCAAAATAAATAAATAAATAAATACGATTATTTTTATCCACATTTTATGTTGTAGCCTTATGCTTGGTATTAAAAAGTTGGCATTAAATGAAAATTCCATATTTCTAAAAGTATGATATTTATCAGGGATTTTCAAACCTTTCCTGGAGCACCTGTAGCACTGTGCAGTTTGTATGTCAGCCTTATCTGACATACCCACTTCAGGTCTTGCAGTCTCTATTAATGAGCTGATGAGTTGAATCTGGCATTTAGTAAGGAGTCTTACAAAATATGCGGTGCTAGGGATGCTCCAAGACAGGCTTGAAAGCCACTGTTATAGAATCATATTGTGAACGATTCATTATTGCATATATTATTATTTTTTTACATCAATTTTAAACTGTAAACCAGACTCCCCATTATAGGACTCACAGCTGAATGTGCCCTAACTAACTTGAAATTGTAACAGTTCCTTACTTCAGTGTGTTACACACATAATGTGGGTGATTTTGTAAAGAAAACCCTTTGGGCTTTACTTTTTATCAACCAGAGTTGATAATGCTAAAAAATATTCAAAGTTATAGACACTGAAGTGCTTTGAATTTATATATATATATATATATATATATATATATATATATATATATATATATATATATATATATATATATAGGCCTATAGAAAAGTAATGGCTTGAAAGCCACATGTCTCATGAGTTTATATTTCAAATCTTTAGAAGATACCATGAAAAATGAGATTCCTGCAAAAGACTATGTCTATAATCACATGCTGACGTGCTGATGGCCAGTTATAGAGATAGTAATTTAACAAATGCGTCATAAAGTCAATAATCACACTCTATTCATATAGATGGCGTTCACATTGATTGCTGTGATTACAACGTAATAGTGAGCTGATTTGCGCTCAAACAGATTGTAATCATGCAGATACAGGCACATTCCCCATAAAACACACTCACACATATATGAAAAAAATTATTAAATAAAATAAAGAAAAAGCCGATCGCTAAGTTACACCTCCATCAGATGACAGGTGCGTCAGAGGCGTGTCACGAGCCGTAACGAGAGAGCGCCAGAATTCAAATAAACAATCTTCCGCCTATCTTTCACTTTTTTTTTTTTTTTGGATCATTTTATTCTGTTTGTGACACTGTACGTTACAAAACCATACTGTTTTCTTTTACTACCAAGACGCAGTTTCTGAGCGTGAGTTATTCAATGACGGACACAAACAATTCTGTCCCTGAAAAACTGACAAGCAAACAAAGGAATTATCATCCATATTACAATGTTATTGCTTCATTGGACTAAACATGCTCTATGAGATTTTGTTCAGTGGACCTTACCTTTCTAGATAAACAAGGATTTACAGCTGTGGATGTTTATGACTCATTATTACAACAAATATGGTATGTACTGCATTTTGTTTCTTCGTGTTTCGATGTGTACTGCTTACACAAATTTAGCAAATACATTCTTTATAAGGTTTCCATTGAAAAACAGTGATCTGTCATCGATGCCTGAGGCTTAGATCTTTATAATGATATATAGTTTGTTAAGATTAGATTTGTCCAGCTTCATTTAATCTATTCTTAAATATTGACACGTGCAAACAAGGGAGTTCAGTACGCCCGCATTTAGGTGCATGTTAACAGGTTTTAATAAGAATGTCATGATCTACAACAAAAAGACAGCCTTCTCTATGGACATATATGATCCAGTTCTTTGAAGTCCATTTATAATGTTAGCAAAATGTTTACATAAAAAAAAAAAAAAAAAAAAAAAATCATAATTTAGAAGTAATTATTTTCTGTACTGTTTTTGACCCTATTTTTTAAAATACCATGTTGATAGGTGTGCCTCGTTCAAGTTTGGAAATGAATGCCCACTGCTATGACTGAGTAGCAGTTTTGTGTATTAAAATAATAGATGGACACTGGTGTCATGTACTCTGAAAACAATGTGGGTGTGTTTTGTTTGTTTGTTTAAAACATATTACTAGAACGTATCAAATGATCTGTAATGGACAAAACAGTAGTGACACATGTTAAAAACATTGTTACTCAGATTTGTATGTTGCAACATTACTGTCGGATCCAATATTGTAATCAGTTCATCATCTTTTATTTTCAGTCTTTCTGAAAAGACAGTGTTGAACGGTGTCTTGTTTAAAAACGAATCTGCTGTAAAATGAAACAGCATTTATCTGAACAAACAAAGTTCATCTACTCTTTCCTAATGCGACACCATGTCTGCCAGTGGGGTGCACAGGCCAATGCTAAAATGCCCTTTTGGTAATTTTGAGGTCCCCCCGGAATGCGACTTCTACTGAGGTGGACCAATCTAAACCACACTTTCTACACTTGCTTCTTGGCCTCCTGAAACCTCTCATCAAAGGTGTTAATGGCATTGCCAAAGAAGCCAGTAGACAGGTAGGATAAAATCAGCCAGAGATTCCCCTAGAGGAACAACAGATTCTGAGATTTTGATGGCTTTAGTCATTTCGCGTCCAAGCCCAGGCCCTTGCCTCTGTCAGGATCTCGTAGCTGGCACACCTGCAACAAAGCCATACCCACCAAGGCCAAGTTGGGGGCTTTGAGGTACAATGCACTGTTAGGACACAGATAGCTTGCAGGCATCTGTTCCACCTTAGGTAATTCCCCATACCCATGCTCATTAAACCCCCTTATATTTGAGTAATTTCTTATTTGGGGACTAAAGAGCCACGCTGAAAATCTTCCACAGTCTCTCAACACCTCAGAATGGAGATCGGGGAAAAAACGGCAGGCCCAAACATGGAGGATGTGATAGGCACAAAACATCCAATTTACTTTTAGGACAAATATTCTGCCTCTCGGCTGGCCACTTGATGTTTAACTTGCCACGGCATGAATAACAACCTTCACCATCTCCTCATAAGCAAGAGATAAATGTTGAGTCCTCAATGGTGAGGACTTCCACTTCCTCATTTGTGATCTCAGCCCACACTGTGCCTTAGAATTACTGAACTGACTTGAGCTAAAGACAGTATTATTTCAAGGAGAAGGAACTGGATGAATATACAGAAAGATATCAGTCCACAATTCTGACTTGTGATGCTGTCTAGTATTAAACCACAGTGTGTTTGGTCATCTTGCCAAAGAAGATCTCCCCCGACTTAGCCTGGATTCTCAAGATTTTCTTGTTTTTTTCTCCATTTCTGTCACCAGTGGATTTTGCATGCCTTACTACTGTCACCTCTGACTTGCTTAGTGGGGAACCTTTATATAAAGAATTATTTTTCAATTGAATGTACAGACACTATTGGATATGAACTATTGGATATGAACTGAACTGAACTGGATGATAGCATCACTGTTTTCTACATTGCAGCTTCTGTCAATGAACTGAAATGAATTAACACTGAACTGGCCTCTGCTGAACAATGACACTATATAGTACTGCCAGTTTCTAGCAGTGTTAGATGATCATAGATGGCATTAAATATAAAATGATAAGAACATTTGAGAAAATAGAGATATATTGCAACGTTATTCCTATAGCTGAGTTAGTCACTGCATCCATACCTACCACCATCTTGGATTTCTAAGAGAAAAACAATTTACAGAGAGACAATACAGAAAAATACTGAGAAGGTGTAAATTAATTATATGGATGGATATTTTTCAAATGAGCCTGTGCTGATTACAGACAACACGGAAAATTGCCCTATCTGTTGGTGCCTCACAAGCATGACTTTTCAGTTTCTCTCTCTGCCTTCACATGTTAGCGACTGTGGACTCTCACATGACAGGCTGGGGACTTTTGTTGTATAAATTGTTGTATCATGGTTATGTATATTATTGCCTCCGACCACACAAGCCAAGACTCAGAAGCATGGACTATGTTATTCTCGCCTTCTTCACAGGTCAGAGCCTCAGATGATGGATGTATCTGTTGATGTCACTTCTCACATAGGCTGTAGGCTCAGAACATCGTATCTGTTATTGTCTAAGATTCCAGTTTGGTTCCATTCTAGGGTTGTGATTGGCATCAGATAATCTAAAGTGCACACAGTTGGAACAGCATCTTTAAAGTGTTTTTATTGTAGTATTAATTTGCTAATATTTATGTTTATTTCATAATTCAATAAGGTATATAACTATAATAAAGAATAAAACATTTATGTAAATTGTATTTATTCATTCATAATATTTTTTCTCAACAAATTTTTCCATTTGGATTAAACTGTTGCAGTACATTCTCAGACTTCTTTTACTGTGACTACCTTTACTTACATACATTAATTTAGTTTTGTGTTTAAAGCAGGTGGTGTTGTAGGCAGCATCATATTGATGCCTACCTTGTGAAACAGCTTTGCTTCAGTCTGTGCCTTAAGATGCTTTTGTCGTTGTACACAGATCTTTTTACACAGTTTTGAAACCGAGCCATAAATTCACAAAAAGTGAGGAAGTAAAGCAATTTCATTGGGCCCATGGGTCACCACTCAGAGCTGATGACAGCACACTGTCAGCTTGTGCCCTTGACTTACCGAAGGACATGTCGTGTGGAAATTACAGCCCAAGGGAGATGGGACACACTCACTGAATACTCCTGCCTGCACATCCCATCGCCTTTATATTTACATTTAGAAGAATGTTTTCATTACGAGACCACTAAACATTAATTATTAAATTAGGACATAGCATGGGGCTGCTATCTGAGCACAACTAATTAAGACAGTGACTGGCCAAAATGAGTAGTGTTTTTGCAATAAATAAATTAAAAAAGAAAATTATGTTGCTTCTTTCTACTATGTACATGTTATGTATATTAGTGACATTGATATGGATTGAAGGCTCAGAACAGCACCACACTACAAATCTTCCACTAGCTGCTTTTCACTTATTGGGCCAAATGTGGTTGTGCTACTGCATTCAAGGGCCAGTCATTTATACTCTCACTTCCAGAGACTGATCATGCCTCCTCAGGGCCAACAGCCAAGGGCTTTTTGCCCAGCCAAATAGTGAGCCAACTGGGGCTTGAGTTGTCATCGTGGACAAAGGCAGAGTTAATATGAGTCAAAAGAGAGTTATTGCCACCACTCACCTGTTTATCCTAAACAATATACTATTTATAGATTTGTATGCATTTCTAAAGGTTACGTATCTAACTAATGGCATAATAGATTCACATTATACTCATAGAAATACCAGAGACTGCTTGAAGAATTTATTAACCTATAATAATTGTGTGTTATAGTACTGTCAATAAACTTTCTTGAAAATGCTGATGTTTGCTGGTAGCTACTATAAATGACAAAAGTGTAAATGAGCAGCAGTACTAAACCTCTCCTGACTCATATAAACTCTGCCTTTGTCCATGAGCACACCTTAAGCCCCAGACTAAGAATCTGTGTCACTTAATTAAAACTTGATCCATGTCTAATCTAAACTGTCTTTGTATAACTCCTGACTTGACTCTGACTTCCTCCTATCACTTTGTAAAGGTGCTGGTCCAGCTGTTAAGGGCTAATGTACAGCTCATCAGTTTGTCACCTCGCCAGCGCTGGACACTGTCACTGTCAACTGTAAAAAAAAAAAAAAAAAAAAAAAACACACAAAAGAGATCCTCGTTCAGAAACAGTATATTCCAATTTATTTAGTTCATTAACAATTAAGATGCCTTGTTTGGTGTTGCATCTCAGAGTAAATCAGACTGAAATCAGGCTAAATCACACAAAAATACTCACCTGTTCATTGTTTAAGTAAGTCCAGGGTTGTCCAAATCTGTTTCTGGAGGGCCATCTTCCAGGCTGGTGTGCTGGGACAGCTTTGAGCTAAATTCTTCAGGACACTGACACTTCCGAAGCAGAATTATACATCTCAGAGTTAGTAAAGATTATACTAAATTTGCTAAACTTCTAATATAAACTAAGAACTGAATATGAACATATAGAAGGAGATGGTATCATTGTGTTTAATTTGCCATATGCTGCAATCTTTTATGATCTGCAATCTTTGTTCAGTCTGAAATCTCAATCTGTTTGCACCTTGACAGGAAGCAGAAATATTCACAGGTCATTCAATAGCTCTGTGTTGATGGTGACATTATTTCAGCAGAAGGTTCTGTCTCACAGAGGGAAGGTTTACATTGTGGGCTGTTATTTCATTAGCCTCGCTATTGGATATTCGATGGCATTCAGTAATGGAATTTATTTTCCTGGGAATACATATCTTCTGAGTGCAGACAGTACGGCCTCTCTCTCTGAATAAAAACGAACAAGCACAGAATTGATATTGCTTACGCATCAAGTGTATGTTAATGCACAACCCCTACATGTGCTCCCTAACAAGGCCTATATATCTAGCAGCAAAACATCAACTCTAAGTGTGTTCTTCTGGGCTATATCACTCTACACCAGCAATAACCATAGTTGGCTTGTATATCAACACTGAGTTCTTGTGACCATTTTTACTGGCCCAGCACAGAACATAAAGCTTTATGAAAGATTTGTGAAGTAAAGTATAAATGGTCTGCAGACATTAAAGTGAAAAAAGAAAGTCAAGGAATAGCTAACATAACTGAAGGGAGTGATGGGGGGTAACCATGTAGGCATATTTGATTTCTGGAACATTTTGGAATGTAAGGTAATATTAAAAAGAACATTCCTAGAAATTTAGCAATTGTCTTTTTCTTGTTTTTCTTTTTTGTTTTTGACTAAATAAATTTGGGATGGAAACGAAAATTACGCCACTTTTGTTTCTCGGTCATGTGCATATGTGTTAGAACAATCATTGGTTCATGATGCAAGATGCCTGGTTGAAGATCCCAGAAATGAAACAAGTTTTCTAAGATATGATATGACAAGGCAGATCTTAATGTTTGCTGCAGCCTTAGTCTGTGATCGCTACAAGCTCATGTGCACAGCAAGCACTGCATCCGTTGCTAAGAAACTGTATAGCAATGCCATCTTGCTTCTGTTTTATGTGTTGAATATAATCGCTTCAGTGATGGTGTCAAGTCATTGACATCTAGCTCTACACACTTCTCCCCCATTGTGGCTTCGGGCTCTGGCACTCCTGATATGTTCATTCATGCTTCCCCAGCTGTCGGCACAGTGAGCAGCAGGTACCGTGAAGATTCACAAGTCATGTGCATTGGATTTGAGACTTGTATTTTTTGTTTGGCAGAAAACAACCCCTCTAAAAAATATTATTGTTCCTCTAAGCTAATCTGCCCATTGTGCCAAAGTAAACGGCTTTTGTTTAATTTTCTGCTTGAGATGAAAATTATTTGTTCCAAGAGAGCACAGAGTCTTTCAACATCTGTGTAAAGACTGTGAGCGTGCTTCTCTCCACTCATGGGTGAAATCTGATGTGCTAGGAAACACCCATTATGCTGCTGCAGTGGCATTTGCATGTTCCTGCTGAACAACATGATCCAGTAAGCATGTTTGCTAACAGCTCTCTTTTGCTACCTTCAAACTGAACTGAACTGAGGACAGAAAGCAAATTCTAAGGTGAAAATGCTTACTTCATTTCCTGCATATATCATTTCTGATCTGTGTGCAAAATGTAAAGCCCCATGTTAAAGATGTGGAAAATGGAAGAACTGGTGGACAATATAAGTGCACCTCAATCTTACAGCTGTAAGTAACATACACACCTCAGCACAGCCTTAACTGGCTGCTGTTCTTGTCACTGTTAAAACCTTTGGTCTCTGTGAGTGCACCTATTTCCAAGATTTAGCCAAACTTCATCTTTCATGGCAGTGGAAATTATCTGCAGGTAATTTGCGCCCTGAATCCATGAAGGGCTACTCACTCAGCAGGAACTCATTTACCTTCTACATGTAATAGCCCTGCCAGAAATGTTCAATGAGTGATGTTCTGATTATTAGCAGCAGAATAATCATGCAAAATCAGGTAGTGCGGAAAAAGCAGCCATAAAAGAACAAATGATATAATACTTTTACTTTTTTCCTTTTTTTTATGCATTCTTTCAATATAATCCATGTTCTTAATCATCGTTGTCGTACCCAAGTGATTGATATAGAGGGATGTGTGAGCATAGAATGAAAGGTTACCCCACACTGACATTTTCTCTCTCATGTTGAGTTGTAAAAAGGTAAGTCTTTCCCGGTCACTAATGAGAACCTCTGTGTGAGAACGGAATAGCTGCAGGAGACTCCTTGCTGGGGTTTTTTTTATTTTATTTTATTTTTTTATGTTGAAACAACAGTACACTGTCCCAGTAATTTACTGTCCCCCATTTCTTTACCTTCTCGCATTTAAAATATGGCAGTGGAAGTGATTTTGTGCAGGTGCTTCTGACTTAACTGAACTGAATAAAATGACATTGAAACATTGTTTTTTTTTTTTTTTTTTTTTTTATCAAAATAAATTCGTAATTGTTTTGGGGACAAATTCTTAATAAAACAAACAAACAACAATATATATTATATATTTATGTATATATATTAGAGATGCACCGATACTGAATTTCTCCATCGATACCAACAGTTAGATTTTTCTTAATGAAAAAAAAAACAGAATCTCTCCTAACTAGTAATGTAAACTACTGAGAATGCTCTCATTTGGTACATTTCTGTTATAATAAAGGTTAAAATTAATAACAGAGCTATTATATTCAACTGCTCAGATATAAGAATTAAACTCAGATAAAACACAGCTGTCTGTATACAACTCAGCTGCATATAACATTTTCATAAACCACTGTCTACATGCCAGATTTATTCAAACACACATATGATAAAATGTAAATGAGCTCCTGTTTAGTGTTATTTGAAGCTAACTAATGAACTGTGAACACTGGATAACTTTGCTGAGGTAAATGCAACATTAATTGGCATTGTTCACAAGCTGCTATATTGGCATCTTTCTGCGGTTGAAAAGCTGAATGAATCATTCACGTTTATTTTGTGACTTTAAATTACAGTGGAAGAGACTCGCGCTCCATTCTGCCTTGTGAACTGAAGCTGATCAGTCATACCACGTTTTGAATTGTTTGAATTAGATGAAGGAATTTGAAAAATTAGTCATTGTTTCTTATCTTTTTGTGATTATTAGATGTGAAGTGCATTATTTGCTTTTTGAGGAAAACTGCAGATCTGGCAAACCCTAGTTTGAATTACAGGTTATACATTGGGTCAAAAGGAGCCTGGTGTAATGTTGCAAATTTTTAAAAACATTTAATGTGGTTTTATTGCGTTAATTTCGACTGCTTTAGATTCAACTAAAGAGATTTACTTCAGACACTGTTTGAGTTGCAGTCTGTATATATATATATATATATATATATATATATATATATATATATATATATATATATATATAAATGCAGTAAAGACCAAAAGTTTGGACACACCTTCTCATGACTATGAAAATTGTAGAGTTACACTGAAGGCATCAATGGCTATTTGACCAATAAGGAGAGTGATGGGGTGCTGCGCCAGATGACCTGGCCTCCACAGTCACCGGACCTGAACCCAATCCAGATGGTTTAGGGGTGAGCTGGACCGCAGACTGAAGGCAAAAGGGCCAACAAGTGCTAAGCATCTCTCGGGGAACTCCTTCAATACTGTTGGAAGACCATTTCAGGTGACTACCTCTTGAAGCTCATCAAGAGAATGCCAAGAGTGTGCAAAGCAGTAATCAAAGCAAAAGGTGGTGTCACGCTGTCTAGTCTCTGTTTCCCTAGGTGTCCACTAGTGGGTTCACTTCCCCTTAGGCACTTCACCGTAGGCACTAGAATTCCTCTAGTCTGGTCCTGTCTTCACAGTAATTGCACTCCTGTTAATTGCACCAGGTGCAGGAATTTGATTGTCATTAGCCTCATTATAAATGCCAATCTTTACCTGTTGTTTGTATGGAGTCCTTACCGTTCATATATCCAGTCTTCTTGTTCCCCGAGATTCATCCCTGCCTTCTCATCCTCCAAGGTTCCTTTCCCTTTCCTTTCCTTTGTTTGTTTGGACTGATATTTGGTTTTGACCTTGGATTGTTTGACCTCGATTTTGGATTAGCCCTTAATAAAGCATACCTGCTTTTGGATCTCTCTCTCCTGTGTCTCTCTGGGTACACGAATCGTCAGAGAATCTGTAAGGAACGGAAACTCGGAGGACGAGAAGGCAGGGATTAATCTCGGGGAACAAGAAGAAAATAAAGAAAACTCTTTGAATGAGAAGGTGTGTCCAAACTGTCATGGTTCTGCCTTCATGTCCTGACTTTTCTCTAGTCTTGACGCAGGATCATGACAGACCCGTGTTTTGTGTACAAGCACATGGCCTTGTCTTTGGGCCATGTGCTTGTGTTGTCTCGTTCCCTTGCCCCGCCCCCCTTGTTATCCTAGTCTTGTCGTGATTGTCTTGTCGTTATCTGTGCCACCTGTTGTGTCTTAATTAGTTCTCCTATTTAGATCCCCTAGTGTGCTCTGTCTTTTGTCGGTTCATTGTGTTCCACACTGTGATTGTTCCTACATGTGAGTGTTTACCATATCGTGAGTGCCTCTATATGTTTCTGAATCCCTGAAGAAGTCTTTGTATTACGTGAGTGTTTGTTTATAGTTAGTGTTTAGAGTCCTTGTTTATCTTGTCAGCCCAGTCCTGTTTGGTTATTTTGTAGCTACCCTAGTCAGTGTTTTCCCCCTCGTGGGTTTTGTTTTCCCCTTTTGTGTTAATAAACCCTCTGTGTTACCTGATTCCTGTCTGCACTTGAGTTCCTCCCTTGCCAAACCGTGACACGAACTCTTGGTCTGTACTGTGTGTGTGTATGTATATATATATATATTAGAGATGCACCAATGTAGCCTATCGGACAATAATTTGTATCGGCCCATAACAAAAAAACAATTAAAAAATAAATAAATCCGATGATCAGTGCCAGTTATATCCTGTCAATCAAAAGGAGGACGTCAGACTGCAACTCAAACAGTGTCTGAAGTAAATCTCTTTTGTTGAATCTAAATGCTTTTTTTATTCCAGAATTCCTTTTTGTTTCTATTTATTTTACAGAATATGAACTGTGTATAATGTGGGTTATCTACATTACTGGTGAAGGAGGCTCCTGACTTGAAAAAAAAGGGTAAGATATTAGGCTCTTGTTTGAGCCTCCTCATCCTCTCAGCCTAGGTGTGATGCTCCCTGATCAGCTGTTCTTGAACCTGGTAGCTCCCCTCCCTTGAGGGTTGTTATGCTGAAATCACAGTTCCCAGTGCTGTCTCAACAGAGCTCTGTTGCCCCTCATCTGATGGCCTTTGTGCTAATTACGACATTTAGGAGCATGGTTAGTACTCTAGCTTCTGAGTCATTGGCAGTGAGCTCTGCTTAGACAGAACTATTAGTAAGGCTCTATTGAGTGCTTCACTAATTGTGTCTAGTGTTTAGTAGTCAGGGCTCCTCTCGTTTTAAAGAGTCATTATGTTGAGACCGCCACTCTCAACCAGGTTGGGTGTTGTTAGGCTTCCTCTCGTTTAAGAGAGTTATCCTGCTGAAGACTCCACTCCTTATAGCTCCACTTAGACAGCACTATTGGTTTGTAGGCTCCTTTTTTGTGAGCCTCGCTAATTGTCTTTAGTGCTGAGTGTTGTCAGGCCTCCTCTCACTCTAGAGAGAGCCGTCATCTTGAGATCTCCACTCTTAAGAGTTTCTCCAATAGGGTTGAGTGCTATGCTTCCCATCCTCTTTTTTTGTCTTCAAGAGACCTTGTGTATGAAGCACATATGTGTTTGACTCATGAGAGAAAAGGAAGCTCTCCTTCTCTCATCTACACATGCTGTTGGTCCATGGACAACTCTTTAGTTGATCCACTGCACACCTCCGACCACTTCCTCATTACTGCTAACCTAGCACTTACTCCTGAAGCGGCAAACACCCCAACGCAGGTCACCTTTCGAGGGAATCTATAATGGGCATCTCTGGAACCGCACTCCTGTGGTTTAAATCCTACCTTTCTGATAGATCCTTCAGGGTGTATTGGAGGGGTGAAATTTCTAAGTCACAACAACTTGCTACTGGGGTTCCTCAAGGCTCAATACTTGGACCACTTATCTTCTCCATCTACATGACGTCATTAGGATCTGTCATTTAGAAGCATGGCTTTTCTTATCACTGCAACGTTGATGACATTCAACTCCACTTCTCATTCCAACCAGATGACCCGACGGTAGTTGCTAGATTTTCAGCCTGTCTAAGTGACATTTTTAGCAGGATGAATGACCATCACCTTCAGCTCAACCTTACTAAGACAGAACTGCTGGTGGTTCCAGCTAACACATCGTTTCATCACAACTTCTCTATACAGCTGGGTTCATCAACCATAACTCCTTCCAGGACAGCCAGAAACCTAGGAGTTGTGATAGATCATCAGTTAAGCTTCACAGACCATATTGCTACAACAACCCGGGCTGCAGATTTGCCTTATACAACATTAGGAAGATTAGACCCTTCCTGTCATAGCAAGCCACCCAACTTCTTGTCCAAGCTCTTTTTCTTTCCAGACTGGACTATTGTAATGCTCTCTTGGCGGGCCTTCCTGCATGTACTATCAAGCCTCTGCAACTGATCCAGAATGCAGCAGCGAGGGTTGTCTTCAATGAGCCAAAAACGGCTCATGTTACTCCTCTCCTCATCAGGTTACACTGGCTACCAGTAGGCGCTCGCATCAAATTCAAGGTACTGATGCTTGCCTACAAGATGACCATTGGCATGGTACCAACATACCTAAGCTCATTAGTTCAATCCTATGTGCCCTCCAGAAGTTTGCGTAAAGTGAATGATGCCATGTAGTGCCATCCCAAAGAGGTTCAAAATCACTCTCACAGACCTTTTCCTGGACTGTGCCCAGCTGGTGGAATGACCTCCCGATCTCAATTCGAGTCTTTACTCATTTTCAAAAAACATCTAAAGACTCATCTTTTCCGGCAGCACTTAACCAACAAACTAATGCTACTAAAGTCACATTAAAGTCACCCGAAGTTAAGCAATGGAGGATGTGCAACAAGCATGTTCTTAAAATGCTTAAAGCAACTGTGTGATTGTAAAGGGAGAAGCATACACCCCTAGCAGCAGCAGCAGCAGTCTTATACGATGGCAGTTGTATATTATTCAATTTTATGTATCTACCCAAAATCATAAAGGGGGAAGCGTCACCCCAAGTTAAGCAATTGAGGATGTGCAACAAACATGTTTCTTAAAATACTTAAATATCATGCCAATCCTGAGTACCCACAGAGCAGTACCGAATCCCCATCTCCAAAAGTCTCCAGCCTTGTCGCATCTGCAAGACAAAAATAAGGCTTCCGATTCTCTCTGGAAAATCACGCTCCTGTGGGCATACAGTACTGTAGACTGAGCTATAATACTGATGTTTCGTGTTGTTTCCATTAACATATATTCAATTATGTGCTGATTTCCGACAAAAGACAAAATCTGATGCAGTTGTACTTACCTGAATGGGGTCTTTTACCATGTATTAACAGCAAACAATGTGCAAATCCAGCATCAACCTGGTCTTGTTTATAAAACATTCATCCCTGAAATGAGAACACAAACACACTTGCTACACTCCATTGCTGCCCCGGAAAAGCAAACTGCATCAACGGTTCATGTAATGCTAGGTTCTTTGAGAAGCCGAACATGGTAACTTTCCCTCACATCCAAAAAACACTTATTTGGAGACATTCTCAAACAATTCTTTGCAGCGCTACCAACAAATTCCTGATCAGCATTTCTTTAATACTGAACAACTCTTGAATCCATGAAACACTATTGTAGCCCCACTAAGCAAATTGTGTGATACATACGACCCCTTGTTGCGGCACGAGGAGCATGTAACATGCATTAAATCTGTAAGTTGCATAATGGAGGGTGGTAGTCCAACAGGGGACGCATACACCCTTCAGAAACTAAGGGTGACGTCCAGTCTGAATGAAAATGCTCCATATAATCATCTGGAATCTCATGACCATTGCAGAAAGCTGATGTAATAAGGGAGCAAAATTTACTGCTTTTCAGCTTAGAAACAACACTATGATTGTGAATAGCTCAATGAAAACCCTTGACCAAAATTTGCCTGTCATTGTATGAATTATACAGATTCATAAATCCATTTGTAAATGTTGTGCAATAGCTCGTTGCAAGCACTATCTGTATTCATAAGCCGCCCCTTTGTGATTCATTGTTTAACGAAACCTGGTGAGAAATCGTCTATTTTTCCAAGTAAGTACAGAATTAATCTTAGATTTTTTTTTTTTCATTAATATCAGAATACAATTCATTTCAGAGCTGCATTATAGAAGGTCTTAGGCTGCGGCTTTCCCTATGCTGAATTGATATGCCTATGTTGGTGTTTTCCAGTTTACTGGAACTACACTACATTTCATGCAGTTAACATTATTTGTGGATGTTTTCAGCCAGCATCACTACAGAACCTTTAATGTTCTCATGTGTCACACAACACGCCAATATCAATAATTCTGTGTCACAGCTGAATGGATGAATCGGTTTATCACTTTACAATGTTGTGCAAACGCAGCGCTGTGCGAGAGACTGCTCTTGCGTGCAGCTGGCGGATGTAGTGCGTAGCGCTGCTTCACACTTTATTTGGCAGTTTGGTGTAATTTAGAAACCGTGCCTAATGTGGGGGAGGTTTCCCTCACTTTAGCGATCAGCTCAAGGTTATAATATTAGTCTTAATTCCAAGCAAGTGAGAGCAGTAGGGGTGTAACGGTTCACAAAATTCACGGTTCGGTTCGATACGATACACTGATGTCACGGTACAGTTCGGTACGTTTTAGATACAGCAAAATGTAAAAACATCTCAACTTTTCAGAATGCCACAAGCGCACCACGGGTCATGTGACAAGAACTAACCAATCAGCTTCATCCTTTCCTGTAACCAGGGTTCTAAATTAACACCCGCCAAATGCGGGTTAAAATTCATTTTGGCGGGTGTTAATTAAAACTTACTAGCCAGTTTGGCTGGTGATGCATGACATGAGGTTCTGTTCTCGATCATTTATCCCCCTGGCAGCACTTCCTACATTTCCCACGAGCACTGTGTTGTAATGCTACGTGATGACGTTTCATATGCTCATTGGCTGCACGCAGTTTGCAGGGAAACCAGCACGAAAAAACATGGAAACGAATAGCGTCCATCAGAAAACACAAGGAAGAAGAATGAATGGAGCCAGAGCAGGGAGCATAGACTGAAAGAGGAGGGAGTTAGCTATTAAAGAAAAAAATTAAGATTAAACTAAATGTGGCGGTGGTTGGGACAGATTTCTGGGGGCGAAAAGAGGAACGAGGCAGGGGATGAGGATATTACGGAGAGCCCCGCACGTCACCTGTAGGAGAAAAAAAATCAATCCGTGACGACGGTTTTGCAATCCGTCCCCTCAGTTTATAAACCGTACTCACAAATTCATAAACTGTTCCCTCGGTTTAACAAATTGTACCCACGGATTTACAAAACGTGCCCACAAATTCCCAATCCGTGCGCTCAGATTTTGTAAACCGTACCCTCAGTTTTTTAAATCTGTACCCACAAATTCATAATCCGTGCGCACACTTTCACAATCCGTTCCCTCGGATTTGTATTTGTAAACTGACACGCATTTGTAGCTCCACCCCCACCAGCAGATTCATTTCTGTTTATTAAACATTATTTTTCATAGTATCCAATGAGTCCACGATCAGCATTCACAAATAGTCTTCTTTTTAGCGTTTATTTTAATAGTGATTATTATATTAATCACCAATAGGATAAGACACAGCCGCCTGTGTTTTATGACCAAAAAAAAAAAAAAAAAAACGCTAAAAAGAAAATAAGGGTAAAAAGCAATACAAAACAAATAATATGCCGGTTATATTTTCATTCCTTTTCTCTCTAACTGAATGCAATGTTATTTTCGGCCTCATTATTTATTAAAAACATTAACAGTGAAACATGCATCTAACTCCGGCGGGTGGGGTGGATGGAGCTTAGTATAATAAAATCAGAAAAATAAGTCTTCATGCATGTTAAGAAAGAATTGTAGACAAGCATTTACAAAACTGTCAAAGTTTATTTAAAAATAAAGCAATTCATGAATTATTTTCTTGTTATCATTTATTTAGCCTACACATTAAAATGATAAAAATAACTTAATTTTTATCATTATTATATATTATTGTACAGGTTATGCATAAGAATCTTTTATCCAAAACAATTTACAACAGGAACAGGAAAAAACAGGAAAAATTTACTCCAGAGTTAGTCACAATGCCAGGTTTATTGTACAATAATAATCAGTTGCTATTATAAGATTATTTCTTTATTATTATTAAACCTATTCCACTTAATAATAGTCAATAAAACTGTATGTTAACAGGAGCTTGCTGCATGAATCCGTGAGTACGGTTTACAGATGCGTGGGGACGTATTGCGAAAGTGTGCGCACGGATTATGAATTTGTGGGTACGGATTAAAAAACCGAGGGTACGGTTTACAAAAACTGAGCGCACGGATTGGAAATTCGTGGGCACAATTTGTTAAACCAAGGTAACAGTTTATGAATTCGTGAGTACGGTTTATAAACTGATGTTTTTCATGCCAACAATGTTAATAAAATGATCAAATGCATTTAGTGGCACTCATAATTTGTTATTTTTACCGAAAAAAAAATGGCTAGTGGAAATTCTGATTGGCTGGTAACTTTAGAAAGTTACCAGCCACATTGGTTGGTGATCAAAAAAGATAATTTAGAACCCTGCCTGTAACAACGTTGAAATCTCAGCCACGATGAAGGAACAGCTGATCATAGTTGTATATGGATTGCAATTTTGAAATAAATTTAGTAGCAGACCTAGCCTACTGCAAGCGATTTTTAAAGCTGCAAATCCATTTATCCTTTGCTGAAATTTCCGCATCTTCATGGAGAGGGCACGTCATTGTTGCTTAGCAAAGGCAAACGCCTCAGGGGCGCTTCTGCCCGAGCGATATGTGAACGGCCCCTAAGGCGCTCGCTCACTCAGCACGCGCTGAAGGCTCGTTGCAAAATGTCTAATGCATTTAACAGACCAGAAATAGAAGATCCTCCAATAACCAACAGGTCTGGTGTTTGGGTGCACTTTGGATTCCCTGAAAGCTATAATGGTGATGATAGAATGAATGTTAAATAGCAAGGTCTCATATCCGCGGCTATATTGTAATTGTAACGTAAATGTGTCCTACCAATCGCCGTGGTGATGTCTTTTGCCCTGTTTGAGTCAGTTGGAAATGTCTGTCTAAATGCTGCGGGGATAGTTTGTTGCGTGTATGTTTCTCCTCTTTTTCGTCTTTGCCCAGATACTGACACACTAAGGTGATGTCGGCGTAAATGAGTTGACATGTTTCAAGTATTCCCGCTGGTGTTTTTATTTTTTATTTTTTATTTTATTTTATTTTTTATTCCTGCTGGTGTACCCTATTGTCATGTAGCAGATGCGACATACCGTTTTTTTTATCCACCACTCTCTTGCCATCACCATTATAGCTTACAGGGAATCCAAAGTGCACCCAAACACCAGACCTGTTGGTTATTGGAGGATCTTCTATTTCTGGTCTGTTAAACGCATTGGCCACTGCGTACCGTGCATGAACTGCATGAGGTGTCAGGGGCTTTGCCTGTTACGTCGTTTGGGTTATTGGGCTACCTTGTTGAACGCATATCAATGTATATTTTTTTAAATATAATTAATTCTTCCAACGAACCGTTCGGTACATAATGCATACTGCGTAGCGAGCAGTTATGAAAATATGAATACATTTATTTTTCTTCTCTCTCGCTCTCTCTGGTAATTTGCATTATCATCGTAGGCCACTTAGTATGTCCCAAATCGAAAGCACGATCACATGTAAACACCATATCGGATTAGATAACGTCTCATGTAAACTTTAAATCTGAATGAAAAAATAAAATACATGTAAATGTGGCTATTGAGAACACGTTCTTATAAGCCTATGTATAGGAGCCATTGGGTCCCATTCATGAAACACGAGCAGAACAAATTTTTGTGTAAATCGCGTGTAAAGTGGTTCTGGCGTAAATTTTCGGATTCATTAAAGCGTTCGTATTTTCCAAATAAATCTACACCTGCTCCCAGCCACGTGTAAATAGTGCGTTTAACGTCTGAACGGTTTGCTCATTTATACGGCTGCATTTTAATTAATAATCGGGTACATATTTACACAGCATTTAAAAAAAATATATTATATATATAGTAATTACATACGGTTTTTCTTTCCACTTCTGGGACTGTTCGATTAACAGATGAAACTGTATTATCAGCATCTGTAATATGCTGCCAGGCTTCCTTTTTTTTAGGACCTGATACGCCACTATATACGCTTGAAAATAAAACGTGGCATTTTGAATGAACTTCTGATTATAAAACTTCAATTTCTGCAGCTGAGAAATTTAAATTTTTCATTCACTTTTGAGAAGACATGTTGAAATCCTTCATTTGGTGTCATAATATGATGCTCATATAGTTGTCAGTTGGATTTAATGGGCGGGATTTATGGTAATTGAGAATGAGCGTGCATGCGCGTCCCATTTACGACTGATTGGAATTCATTAACACACACACAAATTTCACTATCACATCTGACGTTTACGAAGTATTTGTGAATCAGGAGAACAGTTGTCGGGAAGTTCTCTTTACGCGCAAATCACTCACATATTTACTCGTATATTTACGAATGTTTCATCAATGAGACCCATTGAGTGATAAATGTGTGCTTTTGAAGCTGCTTGGATCTGAAACACTCACACAGCTAATTTGACATCAACCTTAGAAATAAACACCAGTGACATTGAGATTTCTCCACTACAGCGAACCCCTGTTGAAACGCTTACACGAGAATGCTGGTCTCATTTAACCCTGTTCTCATGGCCTTATCAGCGTGTCCTCAGAGCGATTGCATGCTGCTGCAAATATGCTTAATATTCGTTCCTGCAACTGATGCAAAAGATGTTAACCGCCAGGCAACATACACAGCGATATGGATTAAAAGAGCATTCACTTATCTTAGACGCAGATTTCCGATGTTCTGAAACAAACTGCAACAGTTTGATTTGGAAGCAGCGATGCGATGGAAGAGACACTGAAGAATGGGAATTTAAATAGACCGTAGGTGATAGGTGTCAAGACTGGATTGGTACACGTCAAGAACAGCTGACTGTCAGCTGATGCAAGCATGAGTAACGTGGCCTGACTGAACTAACGCAATGCTCGATTTCTCATTTGTTAGTCACTTTGGATAAAATCATCTGCTAAGTGATTACATTTAAATGTAAATGTAAATGCTTCCTCTCGTTTATGAGATCCTTCTGAAGCCCTCGCTCCGTCATGGGCAGTGATATGAGTTGTTGGCTCTTTCTCTGAGCCTCGCTTACCGCTTCTGGAGCTGAGTGTAGTCAGGTCTCCTCTCGTTCAAGAGAGTGATCATGCTGAAGCCTCCACTCTTAAGAGATTCTCTAAGAGAACTGAGTGCTAGGCTTCCTCTCATTTAAGAGAGTCATTCTGCTGAAGCCTCTGCTCCCCAGAGCTCCGCCTAGGCAGTAGTGGAGTGTAGGCTCTTTTTATTTGAGCCTCACTAACTGCCTTTGATGCTGAGTGTGGCTAAGTCTTGTCTCGTTTTAGAGAGTCGTTATGCTGAGGCCCTCACTCTCAAGCACTCAAGCTAGGATTGAGTGTATAGATTTCTTCTCATTTAAGAGAGTCATTCTGCTGAAGCCTCCACTCTCCATAGCTCCTTTTGGACAGTGCTATTGGTAGGTAGGCTCCTCTGTAGTTTAGTCTGTAGGCTCCTCTGTAGTGTAGTGTAGAGTGTAGTCAGGTCTCATCATGCTGAAGCCTCCACTCTTAAGAGCTTCTCTAAGAGGGTTGAAAGCTAGGCTTCCTCTCCCTTAAGAGAGTGATCCACTCTTAAGAGCTCCCCTGCCAGGGTTGATCGTTGTAGGTTTCCCCTTGTTTTAAAGTTTTCCTGCTGAAGCCTCCATTTCCTAGAGCTCCACTTAGGCAGGAGCGTGAGTAGTAGGCTCTTTATTGGAGCCTCACTACCTGCCTCTGGCGTTGAAGGTAGCTAGGTCTCCTCTCGGTTTAGAGAGTCATTATGCTGAGACCTCCACTCTTAGAGCTACAGACTTTGGCAGGGGAGTTAGTCTATGATGTTTAGCGCTTGAGCCTGCCGTAAAGCCGAGCGCTTTCGCTGGTAGGGATGCTGTTCCTCAAGTCCAGACTTGGGAAAACAGTTACCTAGGCACTTATCCCTCAGCATGGCGGCGTTGGTATACCGTTCCCAAAGTGCCCTCTAAAGGACGCAGCGTGGAGTTCCCTTTCGAAAGGGAACATCTCAGGTTACGCATGTAACCATGGTTCCCTGAGAATAGGGAACGAGACACTTCATCTCTGTGCCATGCTTCTGCATCATGCCGTTTCTCCTCAGACAAAAAAAGAGGATGATGTGTTCTACAGGTGCCATTTTATATTTGCAGTCGCTCATTTGCTTACGCCATAGGCTTCCGCCTGCTAATGTCAAGTTCATTGTCATTATTTCATCCATGCTTCAGACACAGGTCACGCTGACAGCATTCCCAAAGTGCCCTCTAGTGCCCGCTTAGGGAGGAGCCCAAGTAGTAGGCTCTTTATTAGAGCCTCACTACCTGCATCTGGCATTGAGGGTACCTAGGTCTCCTCTCCGTTTAGAGAGTCATTATGCTGAGCCCTCGACTCTTAGAGCTACAGACTTTGGTGGGTGAGTTAGTCTATGATGTTTAGCGCTTGAGCCTGCCGTAAAGCCTAGCGCTTTCGCTGGTAGGGATTCTGTTCCTCAAGTCCAGACTTGGGCAAACAGTTACCTAGGCACGTATCCCTCAGCATGGCTGCATTGGTATACTGTTCCCAAAGCACCCTCTAGAGGACGCAGCGTGTATCTGCAGTCGCTCATTTGCTTACATCATAGGCTTCCACCTGCTAATGTCAAGTTTATTGTCATTATTTAATTCATGCTTCAGACACATTCCCAAAGTGCCCTCTAGAGGAAGCAGCATCTCATTCCCTATTCTCAGAGCATCATGGTTACATGCATAACCTGAGATGTTTTTATATCGGTAGGTTTTCCACTTAATTTGTTTGCTTGTTTTGTTTATTTGTTCAGTCACTCCATAACAAACCGTACAAACTTGTGGGTAAATGTCAAGTTCCTCATGGAGTTCAATAGAACCTTCTTACTTTTACTGAAACACAGCTCAAAGATCGACTTCCAGACTGCAGATTGATATTTTTGGGGAACCCTGTTGCTTGAATATCTCATATGAAATGTTTAGACCTTTGTTATGGATCTGTAAAGGTATCTTAAAAATATTTTTGTAGCGCTCCACTTGGTATGTTTGATTATTATGTTGCATACCTGATTTCATTCTACATATCAGCCCTGAAGAAAATTCTAATCATTCCAAAAAAAAAAAAAAAATACATAAATTAAATCGTTAAGTGAGTATAGGCCTGCAGTATTTACCTCTCTGATTATGAAATCATTGAAGATTATTGTGAAGGAAAAATCTAGATTTTTTTTTCAGTTTGCCTGCAGGACTGGCAGGGTTGTTGATGATGTAATAAGTGCTCTATTAAATATGATTTTAGCACATCTTGAAGGTGCAAATACTTTTGGGTGTTTAGTTTTTATTGATTTTCATCTGTACTCAGTCTCATATCTCAAGAGAAAGGCTAGAGAGTGTTCATAACATTGATTCTGGTCTGATATGTTGCTTGATGGATTTTATAACTAAAAGGTCTCAACATTTGAAGGTAAAGGTGGTTTTATCTAATGCACTGTTTTCTTCTGTTGAGTTACCTCAACGGTGTGTTCTTTCACCTTTCACCTTTTATTTATGCTTTATATTAACAAGTGTCAAACCCAACTCAAGGCATTACATAATTTGTGGATGAATCAGTGATCGTTTCTCTCCTTAGCAGTTGATGATCCTGACCATGGTTCCATAGAGACATATTTTATTGATTAGTGCAGTCTGTCCTTTTTTGACATAAATTATCAAGAGATGATAATAGATTTCAGGAAAAATTATCCACTCATCTCAACTACAGTAATTAAATATCAGATAGTGATGATTGTACATTAGTATAAATGCCTTGGTACTTTAATTTATGAAAATCGACTTTAAGGCTCAGAAAGAAAAAAAAATCATCCATCAAATATGAACTATGCTAGCTAATATACAGCATGCCCCTATGGGCTATTGTCATCTGCATTGTCACTCACAACGGAAGCATGCCAAACATTTCAAAGCTGCTCATTTTCTTTTCTTTTATTATTTTTATTATTATTATTATTATTATTATTATTATTATTACTTTCTAACTATCCCTTAATTTAATATTTTATATAGACTCAGAGATTCACACATCACAGGAGGCAGACAAGAGACTTGAATCCACTGTTCATCTTCCCAGTTACAAAGTGCATATTTGCAAACCTACTACAAAAAAGAAAGCTGCTAGAGGTTCGAGCAAAGGCGAACTTAATGTGACCTCGTGTCTCGTATTGTGCTTGAATTGAAAGCCAAAAAAATTCTCCCTAAGCAGTAAGTATTTCAATTCAAGATAGCTTTAAGTAGAAAGCTTTAGCTGCCACAGCATTTCAAAAAAATAAATAAATAGTGGCATTCAGACGCATACGATTACCCTAACTGGTGGTAATATTCCGGGAGCTGAATATCTGTAGGGCAGGAATTGTGTACGTCGTGAAAAGGAAACGGCATGGCTGTGTCTGATGGCTGAACTTCTGATTAAAGTCTTCTCCTTGATTCCTTATGCATTAAGATCTGTCAGCACAAACCACAATTTATTGTCTCTTTTGATAACTGCCTCTGTACCCTCTGCTGTCATTGCATTGTAGCATTTGATAGAGTGGATAAAAGCTTGCTTTTAAAATAACTGCTGAAAAAGAAATATCTATGAGTAAACAGTGTGTACTGATCAAATTTCTGAATACCCAACTTTATTCATTGCAGGTATAGTAATTGGTTGCTTCCTGAGATTTTTGGGGGAATTATATAATAGGTTGTCTGATGTCAAGAGCTTAAATCCCTCAACAGAGCATTCCTCTATACATTTTCTGCCTAGTGGTTTACCTAGTCTTCAGAATAAGTCTGGCACCTGTTTTAAACAGCTACACCAGACCTGCATCAGCTGCCATGATGAATATCACCTAAAGATTGTCATCAACGTGCCATTCTTTGATCCATAACCAACCAACAAACCTTCACATTCTTTTTTTTTTTTTTTATGCAGTTGATATCAAACCTGTTCCTGGAGTCTCCCCAGAAGTACACATTTTGTATGTCTGCCTAATCAAACACAACTGATCAGATATTAGAATAGACCAGTGGTTCCCAATTCTGCTCCCACCCCACCTCCTCCATATTTTCTTTTCTTTTTTTAAGTCTCTCTGTAACACACCTAATTCAGATCATCATTAGCAAAACAGGTCTATAGGTTCCCTATTCCCTGAGCACAATCCTTTAACTTGACAAAAATGCATTCATTTGGAATTCTCTGAAATGTCACCACACACAGACAAAACTTCAGTACAGTTAAGCAGTAGTTTTATAAAATGGTTACCATACAATACAAATATTAAAGGCAAAAATATATCTATTAATATGTTAAGGCTAATCTTCCAAAAGTTTCTTTTAGCATCTTGAGTTTAGCGTTGGTAGCCGATACACATGTCCATAAAGCATGCACAGAGATGCGGTTGTATCAACAAATGCCGTGGTTTATTAATCACAATCTCCGGTTTACTTTCCAAACAAGATTACAAAAATAAAACTTATAAGAAAGTAAAATACGGTACCATTTGACTGTAGGAGGAAAAGGTAAGGGTGTGTGGACTGGAGGCTCGCGCCAGCATCCCGAGGGAGCTTAATACAGACGGGGTCGGATGGGTAAGCCTTTTAGACCAAAGGATGAAAAAAGTTGTCTGGCTGGGAGACTTGGCAACGACTTCGAATGGGTAAGCCTCGCCGACCGTAGAAAGGAAAAGTAATGTGGTCTAGGCGGGAGGCTCTCACCGACGTCTGATGGGAGGTAATTACTCGCAGCATCAGACGGGAAAGCCTCTCCGAACGTAAGACAGAAAGGTAAAGTTGTATGGCCAGTATTGGGCCAGACAGTGAAGGAGGGTTTTTTTTGTTTTTTTTAAACACGGAAAAGGCAAAGTTTGGATCAAGCCGGAAGCACTCTTGCAGTGCCTGACAGGGTTCAATACTAAGAACAATTTGGTTGTCTAAAGGGTAGATGCTATGACGATTACTGCATAATTGTTTAATGAATCCAATGAGCTGCTTCCGATATAAAGTCAGAAAATCTTGGTGCAGTCACTGTATTTGAAAATTTAAGTGTACAAAAAATAAATAGAATTTCCTGACGATACGTATGTAATCATGCTTGGGTAGAGGAAGACAGAGACTCCGTTCTTGTCATGGCATGACTTTTTGCTGTTTTAAACCATGCGGGTGAAAGAAAGAGAGCCTATGGAATCACCGATAGTCTAAAAGAATATACTTTCAGATGCACTGATAAACTGATGTTAAATATGAATTTAATATATTTAAAACAGCTAGTTCATGTAATCGGGTACTACGGTCATCTCGCTTGTCTTGTGAAAAATTTGCTGCATCTGCACACGGAAGTTATCTATCTAAATGATCTGGAAATCAGTCAATGGTAAAACAATAGAGGATTTCATTTAAAGTTCAACAATTATACCCTAATATGGACGTAAACGAACATGTTAAATATAGTATTCAAAACCGGTAAATATATTTGGAGTAAGGTTTAGTTGAAACTGATGCATTGGTCGTACGTGGTCCGGACCATGCGCCTCATGATGAGACCGACACAACGCCACGGAAACAAAAGAATGAGATGCATTCTAACATAACGGAGGCATTAAACTTAGTTAGTGAGGCTTGTGTAAAATATTGCGCATACCAGATTACTTGTTACAGTGCAATGAAATACCTTGTATCTACAGACGATGTACGTCTGTTTGTGGATTGAGACTTCTTCATCGCCTACAGGCTCGAATCATCCTTGCAAGCACGGGCAAGCGTGAAATGAAATAACGGAGCAGTTTGGTCGCTGAATTGTAGTGGCCGCCTAATAATGATAATAAAATACAATAATAGGAGAATGAGTCTAATATCGTCTTGACTTTAATTGGTACGTAATACTATCACCACCACCTAGGATGAATAGGCATAACTTGGAAGAGGAGGTGATGTCGACTTTTGCCAGAAGAGAACCAACGACCCATTGAATGATGAAAAAGGATTTGAGGAGATACAGAAAAGGCTCCTGCGGGAGCAGACACTGCTGCGGCAGTGGGGAGATACAGAAAAGGCTCCTGCGGGAGCAGACACTGCTGCGGCAGTGGGGAGATACAGAAAAGGCTCCTGCGGGAGCAGACACTGCTGCGGCAGTGAGGAGATACGGAAAACAGATAAGTAAAGGGGAGCATGAGAAGAAGAGGAGAGATACACGCCATGAACACACCCCCGGAGCAGTGGGCAACCATTTATGCTGCAGCGCCCGGGGAGCAGTTGGGGGTTCGGTGCCTTGCTCAAGGACACCACGGTCATGGTATTGCCAGCCCGGAATTCGAACCCACAACCCTAGGGTTAGGGGTCAAACTCTCTAACCCAGTGGTTTTCAACCTGTGGTCCGTGGTTTGAGCATGCGCGATTTCTAAATTGCTTTATAGCACAGTTTTCCGTGGCCCTGACCTCCCGTAGTATGCTATCTGATCCAATCAGAATGCATTGCGCCTAGCGCGAGAACAGAGACTGGCCATATGCCTAACTCCAGGTTCACACACTGTCTGTGATGCGCCTTTTTTCTGAGCCAATGTTGACGGATCAGAGCGTTCTCACTGGAAAAAGGCTAGAAATAAAAATGTGCGAAAATAATTCATGTCTAACACATGAGCATAGAGTGAATTTGTTAGTGAACAGGATGCAGTTTAAGTGAGAGGAGACACGTTTTAAGTGTGCACACTCTCTCCTCGCAAAGCAGCGTTGTTCTGAGCAAGCACGACTGGTTTTGTGACAGAGCAAAGGAAATCTGCGTGCGAACAGAGAGATTCGCACTTGTGCATTATTTTAATGTGCTTTCGCGTTATATTTATGCGCTTTCACTGCTGAGCGCATACACATACTGTATACACACTGCAAACACCTGAGGCACCGCTACAATTAATGAGCTCTATGAAGAATGCATGGCAAAAAAAGAAAAAAATGTCCCTGAATACAGGATTTTTTTTTGCCACAAGTCTATACATTTTTTTACATCTTCACTATCGTGATAATTTTGACTTATGTCTGTTCTAGAGATGTTACAACTTTTTGATAAAGCTCTGATTGGTTTTCTTTTGGAAATATGTTTAAAATTAATCCTGAATGCATTTATGACTGTAAAAGCATATCGGTGTGTGTCACAATTGCAAAATTGATCAAATTGATTTTTGTCCATGTTTATTCAATAAATACAGTTTAAAATCTAGCTTCTAAGTTATTAACCCAACAATAGCGGGGTCAGTTAATTTTTTTGAAGTGGGCCGCGCAAACATATGTGTTTGGTTGTGTGGGCCGCGAGTTGAAAAAGGTTGGGAACCACTGCTCTAACCACTAGGCCCATCTTCCCCCTCCTTGGCTGTGGGAAGAGTAGACAGGTTAGTAACATTTGATGGGGCAACCTAAAAAATTAATGCATAGTCTACTGTGTTGCCAGCTTAGTGATTGGTTGCCTAATTTGACAATTCCTTAAGCCTTTGTCCACATTAGTACGTTCCTGTTGGAAAAGCATCCTTCCAGCCTTTTTAAGCAGCCTCCAAAACTGATAAATTTGAAACACTGGTTTCACATGGTAGTATAGACTTTAGAAACAGAGGCTTCTGAAAACAATGAACTTCATTTAGTCTTGTAAAACATACCAATAGACATGATTATGGCAATGACATAAATTGCAGTTATGTGCTATTTACTTCCAAGCAGTTTCTAAAGATATTTACTTGCATGCTTTTCAATATTATAGACCTAGAAAGACAACAGAATTTTTTAGTCACACTTGCTGTCCTGCGGCAAAACGAAGGTAGTGGTGTATTAGATAAATTCTAAGCGATCACGCCAATAAATGGTGAAATATAACCCTAAATAAATTGATCCTGACAGACTAATTGCATGAAACTTATGTCTGTGTGAGGTTTAAACATGCACGGTAAGGCAGATAATATCTTTGGACATTTCAGTGTGGATGACGACTATGGGAAAAAAGCCTTGGCTTCGTGGTAAAAATTGGCATCGTCATCCAACAGAACTATGTCATAACCTCATTTAAACGAACTTTAAGCCACCTTCCATGGCACACGACATTTGGACATGATTGTCATATTTCTCCCTCTAGGCAGTCGTGCAGAACTTTCAAACTGGTCGTGCAGCAACTGTTACCTTGGCATGTTCACCATCGTAAAATTAATGATTTTAATGAATATAATGTATGAATACATCGTCACAAATCAGATGACCCCCAAATAAAACCGCGACACACGGTTTGTTTACATCTCGCTTAACGGCATACTGGGAATGAAGAAAGTTGCAGTCTTTCACGAAAACAGAGACCACTGTATGGGAATACTTTAAAAAGAGGACAAATAAAATGGCCCTTTGTTCACCTTGCAAAACCGATATGGTGTACCACGGCAGCACAACTGCGATGCGCGAACACCTCAGAGGAAAACATCTTGGCGCTCTCCGGTTACGATTTAACTGGTTACCGTGTGATCTGGTGACCAACTTCCTGGTTCAGGTTTGATATTCTTGCCTGGAAAAAGAGTGAGTCGCGACGCGCATCGCGCCGCTTCCATTATGAGCGCGCTTATCGCGCGCCTACATTGGAAATGACGTGATAAGTGAACGGCCCCTTAAAAGACGGCGCGCTGCGAGACAGCAGTCACAAACCACCGAGCTACCCCGAATCAGCTCCAGATCTCTGGAAACCAAGCTAAACCATAGCAGAACCCGGACTACATTTTATGGTTTGTGATGCTAAAGAACATTTCATGACTACTGTCAATTTATGGCTACTGTGGTTTAATAAAAATTCATATTTACCATAGTAAAATCATTTTATTTGCCTCTTTATTATTTTATACTGTAAAAACTTAAAGGTTGGAATATTATATTAGAAGTTGTATATATTTTTGTAAAGTTCTCCAAAGGATTCAATGACTAATTAAAAAAAGAACATTAGATTAATAATTTATTGTAATAAAAATAATTGTTAGATTAGTTGACAGAAAAAATAATCGTTATTTGCAGTTCTACCTTGCACCGATAGATTTGATTAGAAAACATCACATCCGGTTGGGCGTTCGCATACGGTCTAGTCGCAGAGATCAAATATTTGAACGCATCCGAGGCTCAAATCGGATCTGAAATTTCCGTATACGTATGTGATCAGAACTCCACGCAGCTGCCGCACTACTTTCTAGCTGCGAACCTGTATTTAGCGTCTTCACCTGAAAATGTATTGATTACGCCGCTAGAGGAGGCAGCCTCAAACTGCGTCTCGGTCGGAAAAGCCGCTGCGACAGGCTGAGCCGCGGTGGGTAAGAACTGAAGTGTGATTCCAGCACTCGAGGAGAGCCCGGTCTTGATCGGATCAATCGTGGTGTTAAGCGAGGCAAGCTCGAGCTTTGCATGGTCTATTGGCCAAGACGTGTGGCTTGGCGAAAAGAGCAGCTGTCGCGACAACGTTTGATGGTGCTCAGCGGCCGTGTTTAATGATCATGGGTATCAGCAAAAGTAGCAGATCTGAAAAATCCCCGGTACAGATCTCCTTGGTGGAAGAAAAATTGGGTCTGTGATAAGATGGCAGACGGAGCGAACCGGGATGCTGACAAACCATCAATGGAGACAGGTAGGCTAATTCAGCTGTATTTATACCCTAAGGTTGATTATATTAAGTGGCTCCACCTGTGTTAATTAGGCTAAGTATCTGACGTGCTCCTCCCGAACCTTGTTATGAAACTGCATATATATATATATATATATATATATATATATATATATATATATATATACACACACATAATATTTCCTAATGCTTCTCGTTGTTTATTTTGACATCGACATGTATGGGACAATTTGTGGCATGCAGATTCACTGACTGTCAGCTCCACTTTCATCATGGGTATATTGCATGCATGCTTGTGAGAGGCTATAAATTGAAATAAAACGGATACGTCTTTCTGAATGGTCATCCTTGTCAAGCCCTGATTGAAACTGGATCCACTATTTCCATTTGCAACCGGCTGCCTGGTCATCTTACTGCAATGCAGTGACTGGGGAGTGGGTGGCCATCAAGGGGAGAATATAATGTTTGATGGAGCTGGTGTTGGCTGGCTTTGCTGCTGTGTGGTATATTTGGACTGTTAATGCATGCACCAGACTTTGAGAGGGCCTTGCAACATCTCCAGGGAGTCTTAGCTTCCAATCCGGGTTACATCTCAACCCCGAGAAATGCCACCTGCTGTGCCAGGTTACAGTTTTCCTGGTGTAGGGTAAAAAAATGATCAAAGACTTCTGTTTTCCTGTCCCAAACCTATCTTGAGTAACAAAAGGGCCATTTGGCATTCCTGAAGGCACAGAAGTGCTGATATCGATCAAGGCCTGTAGGCCAACATGTGTATACACTGGGGGTCTGCAAATTTTCACAATTTTTGCCCAGTAGGTGAAACTGTAATCTGCTGATCGGTCAGTTTGAATGTCTCACGTTTGGTTTGAAGTCACATTTTCAAGGAAGGGATATTATGAGACTATAACTGTTGTTCTGTCTCTCTCTTTCTCTTTGTGGACTCTTTTCCTTTGCTACCTCTTTTCTTTGCTGGCAATCTCTTCTTGGGGCTCTGACCACCTTATAACCCCCGAACCCACCCACCCACCCACACACACACCCACCCACACACCCACACACACCTCTCTCTCCCAGGAAATATTTTACATACATGTTGGGTACAATTAACTATATGTTTTAGCACAAGATAACAGAGAAATGGCAACATCACCTTGAATGACACTTGTAAAGAAACATTAGATTTTTTTTCAGAAAACATACACATGAATGGCACTGCCAAAGAACTCATCATTTTACTGATGTTTTACTATTTAATTAATTGAAATCACAACAAACCAGGTGTTGCGTCAATTTAACATCAGGGGCCCGTTCTTCGTACGTCGCCAACTCAGTTAGCTGGATTTGATTGTTGACGATTTGGCATGATCTTGGATCGTTTGGTTCTTCGAAGCTCATCCCGGAGCTGCTGTCATAGCAACAGGTCCGTAAGCTTAAACCTGCTCGGGAGCAGACTTATTTAATGTAAACAGGATTAGATTGAGGCTTTATAAGCGGAGGAGATAGGGAAGTCTGTCGCAGCCATGTCTTGTCCGTTTTTACGCAAGCAACCTGTTGCGGAAGGTGCGAGAATAATTCGCAGAGCTTTTCAAATTAATCGGGTATTGCGGGATAGACAGGATCCTTTAGCCCAGCGCGAAAGTGTAATTGTTGAGAGATACCGTTTTTCTTGTGAGGGTGTCATTTACATTATTAATTTGTTGGAACCACACATTAAGTGTTCAGCACGGAGGAGTTGGGCTTTGACAACTGCACAGACTGTGTGCATTGCCCTGAGATTATTTGCAAGTGGCATTTTCCTATACACTATTGAAGACGCAGATAACTTAGTGAAAAGTGCTGTCTGTCGTGCCATTCGCAAAGTTTACCTGGCACTAAAGCAGTTTTTAGGTTTTTTTTGTGGTATTCCCAAGCCACTTAAGACCCCGGGTTGTAAAGCAGAATTTTTTCGCTATTGCAGGTACATTTATAATTGTTAATGACATACAATCATAACCATGCCAAAAAGTATGACTAACAGTACGCGTAATTCAGGCTTCCCTAACGTGACTGGTGCCATAGACTGCACACACATCCCCATCAAGGCACCACCTGACCCAAATGAAGGAGATTTTGTGAACCGAAAGGGGGTTCACAGTGTAAATGTGCAGGTAAGTTACTATTACAATTTATAATATTCCAGATCAGTAATTTATTACATTAAAAAAAAAATTAATCAAAAAGTATGCAAATCTCTCAGATGGTGTGTGACTATGTTCCATATTACAAATTTGGAAGCAAAATTGCCAGGATCAGTGCATGACTCAAGAATTTTCAGAGAGTCACATTTATGCACATTATTTGAACATGGTAAGGGAACATAAATGTAAAGCTCACAGCATTACACACAAACACACACACACTTATGCTGAGCCTAACAAAACTGCATTTTTCCATTATACAGGGGATTTTTTAATGGGATCCTGCGTGGAGACAGGGGCTATGCCTGCAGGCAGTATTTTATGACGCCCTTCCCTGACCCAAACCTTGGACCACAAACCCGTTACAATGCAGCTCTAGCCAGGACAAGGGCATACATTGAAATGACCTTTGGGAGACTTAAGGAAAGATTTCAGTGTCTGAAAAGTCTGAGGGTTGCACCTGATGTTCACACATTCATTATTTTCGTTGCACAAAATAAATTCTAATTTGACTATTTTATTATGACCTTGAATTTAGGTTGAAATGCAAATTGGTTGTTTATCCATTTCTATTTATTATTCTTCTGACTTTTGATTATTCTTGTTAACTCTTTATTTTATATTTTCCTAGTTCATTAGGAATCTGTCGCTCAAAGGTTCTCGCGAATCTCACGATCACAAACTCCCCAATCTGATCATTAGCCAGAGGTTATGACTACTGTTTAATAGGCTGCTTCATGCTTGCCACTCTTTAAACACTCTTTCTGTTGATGTAAAAATCTTGATAACATTATAAGTGGGCCTCAGAGAACAGTACAAAATAAAAAACAAAGGCAATTCATGACCCCTTTAAATGATGCCAAAAATGACTTTGAATATCACTTGCATCCATGTAGAACATAATTTTATGTTATTGACTATTCTGAGAGAGCTGAGTAAAGGGAAGGATGGGTGAGCGGAAAGATAAAAAAGGAGTAAATGTGAGAAAGGTGAGAAAGGAGTTATCCTGTGACTTCTCTCAGTGAGAAGTGGAAACAGATGTCTGTATGTTAATACACTGTATTGTCCATATCTCAGATGATCAAAGTGTCTCTGGTTCTTCAAGTCTTGAGGGGAAAAATGAGGGGGAAAAAGACTTTGTCAGTGGGCCCATATTAATACAACCTGGTCTCATTGTTTATGCATAGGTATTATTATGTAATATTTAAAGATATAATCTTATATATTGAAACATCTAAAATGGAAACATTATTTATTCACAGCTAAAGAAATGTAAAATATTTAACTTTATATAGATAATTATAATTATCTATAACTAATCCTCAACCATACCACCAAACCTAACTATTTTATAGAGAATATGTAATATAGAAAATGTGATATGTAGAAATGTGCAGAAAAATAATAATAATTTTATATACTTTTCAGATGCATTTAATGTAAAAAAAAATAAAATATTGATAACTGCATTAAACTTATTTCATGTTTTCATGAGTGAAATTAAAGAATGATTTAAGAAAAAGGGAGAATGATTAATAATTGTCTCTAACTGGCCTGATTAAAAGCTTGCAAAACACTTCTTATTTAGTGGTACAGTATTGCATGATTTGTAGATTAGATTTAATAGTTTTGCATAAACATTTGCAATTATATTTACAATTAATGAAGCTCTCTACAGTGTACACTGAATCTATTATTTACATTGTGTCTACACTTCATTATAATGAGAGGATCTGAGCATGAATGACTCAGCACTGAACAGAAACTGCAGTCTGCTTTCACTATCTGTTCTGTGAGGAGCAAGACATGCACCAATTGAGAAGCATTTCCATCGGCTGCAGTAATTTGCTATCTATTAGATTGTGTTTTTATTAACATCTACACCTACAAATTACAATAATGCAAATACAGTAATTATTGTTGCTTGGCGTGACAAAAATTATGCATTATTGATGTGCGCAATACACAGTGGCCTGAGCTGTATCATTCACTCCCTGGACTCCATCCCCACGATATCCTTACTTTGGCTCAAGCGAATAAACGGGTTAATTTTTGGCAGAGAGACTCTGCTAGTAGATGCTATATTTACCTCCATAATATTATGTGGGTTTGTTTTTGGGGCAGGATGGGGGCTTTAGGCTACTTTCATTTATAATATAGATTATTGCATTTTTGCAACTTGCTGCGTTTGGTCTCGTACTCGATCGCATACCTTGTCAGTGTTGTGCGCTTACTTAGACCTTTGTTGTGATTGTTTTGATTAATCTCTTTTTTCTTCTCCTTATTTCATTTCTGTTTCAGTTGTTTTTTGTATATAACCAATTCTTACTATGTGTTTCCAGATCCCTACTATCACTACCACTCGCAACCACACATCACACAATGTAGGCAGCGCAATCTTAACAACCTGTGCACTTTGCCTATATCTGCTAATGCACTGCTTTCTTTTTCTATTGGTCTCTGGAATTGCCAGTCTGCTGTAAACAATGCCGATTTCATTACTTCTATTATTAGTCATTCAAAGCTTAATCTCATGGCCCTAACAGAGACCTGGATCAGACCAGAGGACACTGCTACACCTGCAGCACTCTCCAATAATTTCTCATTTTCCCACTCCCCCCGTTTGACTGGAAGAGGTGGAGGTACTGGTCTGCTCATCTCTAATGATTGGAAATTTAATCCTTTACCATCTTTGAGTATCAACTGCTCTTTTGAATCTCATTCAGTTACTGTTTCCTACCCTCTTAAAATACATTTTGTAGTTGTCTATCAACCCCCAGGACCACTGGGTAACTTTTTGGATGAATTAAATGTGTTGCTCTCAACCTCTCCTGAGGATGGTACTCCCCTAGTTATGCTTGGAGATTTCAACATCCACCTAGACAAACCTCTGTAAGCTAATTCCCACACTCTGCTTGCCTCTTTTGATCTCAACCAAGTGTCAACTACTGCTACTCACAAATCAGGCAACCAGCTGGATCTTATTTATACGCGACACTGCTCTACACACGTCTGCTTCATCTCTAATAGCTGACGACTTTGCTACGCTTTTCATTAATAAAATTAAACACATCAGTGCACAATTTTCCACACCACAATCAGTCACGCTCAAATCATCAGCAAACATACACTCATTTAAATCCTTCTCTTCACTCTCCTTTCTAATCACCCTACTACTTGCCCGCTTGATCCTATTCCATCTCATCTCCTTCAAGCCATTACTCCTGGAAGTTGTACCTGGACTCACTCACGTCATCAACACTTCCCTCCACACTGGTGTTTCCCCCTGATCATTTAGACAGGCACGTATAACTCTACTACTTAAGAAACCCACCCTCAACCCATCACTTTTAGAGAACTACAGACCAGTTTCCCTTCTTCCTTTCATTGCAAAAACACTTGAACGAGTTGTGTTCAACGAAGTCTCTACATTTCTCACACACAACAATCTCCTTGACAGCAACCAATCTGGCTTCAGAAGTGGACATTCAACTGAGACTGCCTTGCTCTCAGTTGTTGAAGCTCTAAGACTAGCAAGAGCAGAATCCAAATCTTCAGTACTTATCCTGCTTGATCTGTCCGCTGCTTTTGACACGGTTAACCACCAGATCCTCCTATCTACCCTACTGGCAAAAGGCATCTCAAGAACCACACTTCAATGGTTTGAGTCTTACCTATCAGATAGGTCCTTCAAAGTATCTTGGAGAGGTGAGGTATCCAAGTCACAGCATCTAACTACTGGGGTGCCTCAGGGCTCAGTTCTTGGGCCACTTCTCTTCTCGGTCTACATGGCTTCATTATGTTCTGTCTTTCAGAAACATGGCTTTTCATACCAATGCTATGCTGATGACACTCAACTGTACCTCTCATTCCATCCTGATGATCCGACGGTAGCTATTCGCATCTCAGCTTGTCTAACAGACATTTTTTGCAGGATGATGGACCATCACCTTAAACTCAACCTTGCCAAGACAGAACTTCTTGTGCTTCCAGCAAATCCATAATTTCATCACAATTTCACCATCAAGTTAGGCACATCAACCATAACTCCTTCAAAAACAGCTAGAAGCCTTATTACAGCTAGAGTTATGAATGATGATCAGCTGACTTTCTCAGACCACATTGCTAAAACTGTCTGATCCTGCAGATTTGCTTTATTCAACATCAAGAAGATCAAGCCCTTTCTTTCAGAACATGCTGCACAACTCCTTGTTCAAGCTCTTGTTCTGTCCAGGCTGGACTATTGCAATGTGCTCTTTTCAGGTCTTCCAGCCAGTTCTATCAAACCGTTACAAATAATCCAGAATGCGACAGCAAGATTAATTTTTAATGAACCAAAAAGAATACACATCACACCTCTGTTTATCAATTTGCACTGGCTTCCAATAGCTGCTCGCATAAAATTAAAGGCATTGATGTTTGCCTACAGAACTACCGCTGGCTCTGCACCCATTTACCTAAATTCGTTACTTCAGACTTATGTGCCCTCTAGAAGCTTGTGTTCTGCAAGTGAACGTCACTTGTGTGCCATCGCAAAGAAGCACAAAGTCACTTTTACGGACTTTAAAATTAAATGTTCCCTTCTGGTGGAATGACCACCCCAACTCAAAACCGAGACCTTAGCCATTTTCAGGAATCAGGTTAAAACCCATCTCTTCCACCATTATTTGACCCTCATTATTTGAACTTTAGCTCTCACTATTCTAATTCTATATATTTTTTAATCGAACTACCTTTCTAAATTTTTTTATTCTATTTTCTTTTCATTTATCATACAATTGTGTGTGTGTGTGTGTGTGTGTGTGTGTGTGTGTGTGTGTGTGTGTGTGTATGTATATATATATATATATATATATATATATATATATATATGTGTGTGTGTGTGTGTGTGTGTGTGTGTGTATATAAAGACCTCTAACACTAGCTTGCGCTATTCTTTTTTTTATGCGCTATTCTTATATCTGTTTTCTTTTTATTTATAATATTATTTAAAAGCCCATGCTACATGTACTGTGTTTACCTAACTGAGACTTGTTATAGCACTTATATATCATTGCTCTTTTTGTTGTTTTTGATTGCTTCCACTGTCCTCATTTGTAAGTCGCTTTGGATAAAAGTGTCTGCTAAAAAGTTAACGTAAATAAATAAATAAAAATACATTTTTGTTGTGTTTGTTTTGCTCTTTCTAATTTATGTCTAATTTGGATTTTTATTCTGATTGTGTCATATGATTTTACTATGTCACATTATAGAAGGACCTCAAGCTGTCCCAATTCAGCATGCACTCTCCGAAGACCGCATTATGAATTGCGTCATGTTGACATGATTTGAAAGTGATGTCAAATACGCACTCTGTTTCCAACGAAAGTGAAGTGTACAGCTGATTGACACTTTGCTCTCTACCATATCCCAGAATCACTTGTGTGCAGATGACGACGGTGTTTATATTCAAAGAATACAGCAGTTGAGAGTTCTGTGGGTGAATTCACATTGAAATGTAAGTATTTACTCAAATACCTAGTGAAAGTGTTAAAAGCCAGGAATTTTTTTTTTTTTTTCACAAACAATAAGACAACCACTATATAAGGCAAAAGTCTTTCTCTTTTTGGTGTTTTGCTGTTATTCAAGATATGTCTACAAATGCTTTAACCAAACTTTAGCACTTCAGTATTTTGTATGCATGTTCTGCTGTGTCATATTTCATATTTTCTAATATTAAGATTGCAAACCTGTCTTTATATTTTCCATAAGTGTTTCCATTTTCTTTTGTTTTAGTACTATTCTGGATAAAATAAGCCTGCTGAGCAAAGACTTTAAAAATACAAAATAAGCAAGTCAATACATTTCTTGCTGAAAGTCATTGTGCTGTTGTAGTCAACAGGCATGGTTTATTTGCTCTGCAAGTGTCCTGGGACAGATGAAAGAGTGAGTGGAAGCTGGTGGAGATATTCAGGAAGGACATCAAACTCCAGAGAGAGACAGAGGAGAGAAGAGCACAGGAGAGCAGTGAGAGCATAGAGAGTCTGTTTTCTCTTCTTGAGAGAATGCTTATCAAATAAATTATTTATTAGCCATTCTCTATTAGGCAAGAGAAAGCAGTGGAAAAAAGGGAGGGGTACATTACAATTTTTCAAATTCTTTTTTTAAATGCTACACAGTGAAACAAACTAATTTCTGTAAGTTTATTTTTGTGATGCAAGTTCAGAATGAAATGAAGAATTTGTATACATTATTTACTTTTGTAGTGTAATTTATTTGTAAATGAGTACTCTCCGTACATTTTGTATTTTTGCTTTGCATATTCACGTGTAAATAAAAGAACTATGCCAAATTTTATGTTTTTAATGCAGCTTTTTTTCACAAAACATTATTCTATACATATATTTTTTTTTTTTGTCCTATAAATAATTTTATAAACATTAAAACAAATTCTTCTATACATTACTGAAAGTACTTTTTACATTAGGGAAAAACAACATCAGTTTGATCCCAGCCCTACCTTCATGTGTTCTGTTGGGTCTTCAGGAGGTGAGTCTCTTGGTGAATGGCCAGCACCTCCTCAGCGACTCGGAGGACAATGCGGTGGACAGTGGAATGAGGCACATGTCAAACACTGACAGAAAAGCAACACCAGGGTCTGGATTGTTGTACCTTCACTTCTCAGAAGATCCAGCAGCGCTGTCAGGGCCTCCCTGCTCAGCCCAAAACCATTAAAAACCTGTCCAGCACTGGTACATTCAGCTTTATCCTGTACAGGGGTCTGGTCTGATTTATGGAAGAAGGAAAAGAGAAATTGTTTAGAGCTATGACAACAAAATTTGTAGAAGAAATATTGAGGTTCTTCAGTAAACATGTATATAAAAATGCACCTTTGTAAGATATCATGTGTGTTTTAAGTGAAGTGAAAGTGAAGTGACATTCAGCCAAGTATGGTGACCCATACTCAGAAGCAGTGAACACACACACACTGTGAACACACACCCGGAGCAGTGGGCAGCCATTTATGCTGCGGCGCCCGGGGAGCAGTTGGGGGTTCGATGCCTTGCTCAAGGGCACCTAAGTCGTGGTATTGAAGGTGGAGAGAGAACTGTTCATGCACTACCCCCACCCACAATTCCGTCCGGCCCGAGACTAGAACTCACAACCCTTCGATTGGGAGTCCAACCCTCTAACCATTAGGCCACGGCTTCCCCACATTTATAGTTTTTGTATGTGTCATTACATTATTTAAGTAAGCTCCAAGCCAATTCCTGCATTTAAAGTTGTAATCTCACACCAAACGATGCAGCAAACCAGTGTAACTTACCTGGCCTTGGTCTTGGCTAAACCTGAAGTGTATCACGTCTCCTCCATTATGATGTAAAACATAAAAACAAAAATGAGAAATTCTGGATCCACCTGTCCTGGCAGGTTTGTCCTCTCATCAGCTCTCCTCTCGCACTGTTGCTATGCCTCAAAACGGTAATCGGGAACACCTAGTGGCAAAATTAGGAAATCCTGCGAGGGCAAAGCATCTCATGCCCTTTAGAGGATCCTTCATGCACTTCAGAGGCCTGGCCTTCGAAAGTCTGTGGCCTTCGAAGTGTGCAAATAAACACTTATAAACTGTAGCTTAGTATCAGCTAAAAACATTCACTGAAAATGAATTCAGCTTCATGGGTGGACATTTTATAATCTAACAATGAATGTAATGGCTAGATCTATTAATTAAACAATAAGTCAGTTAAAATGTTACGTTATATACTGCGCTCTCAAACTTTCTCTTAAAGACTCTGTGCTGCACAAGCTGTACTTTTGGTTTCTCTGCAGCTCTCTCTTACATCTGATTATTTAAGATAGGGATACCTAAGGCCCATGCCTGCAGCAATAATTCAGCCCAGAATTCTCCACAAGCAAAACACATTTACACGACTGGGTCTTAGTGACCTAGATTTGTCAGGTCAGATTCATCAAGTCACTTGCATTACAGCCACCCTGTCAGGAAGTAATACTCACATTCTCAACACGACAACTCATTATAGAGCAAGTTCTTTGACTGGAGGAGGCATGAACAGTCATAGTTAAGAGCATGGGCTTGGGAACATTGAAAAGTGAGGGATATGTTATCTGTGGCCTGCGGCGTATTTGATTCACTGTCACATCCGTAGCACTGCACATCTTTGACCCAGTATGTCAAGAAAGCTCAGTCATGTTGGTTTTTATTGGACTACTTTTTGAGTACAAAATGTACTCTCTTTCTGTAGCTCTATTCTCTGTAATTTCTTGTTGTACCTTGACACAACTTTTTATTGGTCCCTTGTGGCCTGGAGCATAATTCCACGGAAACACTGGCCAAAACAGCGGATGATAAATTGCTCCTAGGTGCTGTTTATTCACTCTCTTGCTTTACAGCAATTCCAGCCAATTATTTTGAAGTCTGACACTTAAAGCACAATCAGTGGTGGATCATTGTCAGGTGGGAGTGATCGCCAGCAGCCTCCTTCACTGGATTTGCCCCTTTTGGCAGGGAGATTGCAATTAAGGGTGTACAACTCTTCCCTGCCTCAAACTTTCTTCACGCAGTTATCGCTTTTAAAATGTTGAATGTCCCTTGCAACTTCCCTGCATGACATCTGGTTTCTGGCAGAGTTTGATGTTCCCTCTGTGTGATTTATGAGGTAACACTGATGTTCAGAACAGTCACAGGTGAGAGGGGAGGAAAATGCAGACATATGCATTTCATCTTTCCACAATGTCACCAACACTGCTGGAGGTAGCATTCGGATATAGATGTTAAACCTTGGATTATTTGTGGAGCAATAACCTCAGGCATCCTGCTGCTAAAACAGGCGTCACTCATGGAGCAAATTCCAACAGCTGTGCAATGTCCTTGTGATGTTAGGAGAAAATGAAAAATAGAGGGAGGAGCATATATCTGAATAAAGAACCAATGAATATGCACTGCTGCTGTATCTATGTCATGCTCCCCAGCTGTTCAGTAAACATACACATTTGCCATCGAAGAACCCATAGGTGTTATGTAATATACATTTGGATTCTACCAACGAGTGAACTTCCTTTGCACTTCCAAGAATAAAATATGAAAACCCATCTGAAATGTGTCTATCTTGTTTTGCAAAATATTAATAATTTATCTTTGTTTGCACCCACTGAGACTCTCTGAGAATAAAAAAATTCTCAAATTACAGAAACTCATCGAGCACAGTTCCCATAAACCTGCTTACAGCACTCAAAACAGAAGACTAATTACTCTCACAACTGTCACACACATTACTAATTACTTGTCAGATCATTAGTTCATTGTCAGAGCTGAATAAAGATTTTGATATTACAGATTAAATTTAGTAAGAGAAGCTCAACTTCAAATGATGCTAATCTTTTGGCAGAAGTAGCATGGTCTGTATTGTTGGAGTTTCTCCAGCACAGCTCTCTTTCTCTGTAACTCTCTTCTTTCAGGAATAGCATGCATGAGTACCTGCATTCTGGTCCATGACTGCTTTGCATACATGACAGATGTTTAGCTGACTATCCTTGACTGATTCCAACTCTACTGTAGGCCTCAGAGTGGACCTTTCATACCATTATATAAAAATAAACTCCAAAGGAACTGTGAATATTTATGTTTGAGTCACAAACCTGTTAAATCCTTCTCTTTTTGCTTTTACTTTAATTTTATGAATTTCAGAGAAGAATCACATGAATCAAGTTTCTTACCTTGTCTTAGAAGCTAGATTAAAACTGCTTCAACTAGATCTGTGGTACAGTCGTTTCATTTTTAGCAGCAGCAATTCTTGCCCAGCTACAATCTCATGTAAAAGGGATAGCTCACACAAAAATGATAATTTGATGTTTACCTGCTTACCCCCAGGGCATCCAAGATGAAGGTGACTTTGTCTCTTCAGTAGAACACAAACCAAGATTTTGAACTCAAACCTTTGCAGTCTATCAGTCTTATAATGTAAGTGGATGGGAATCATGGCAAAAACATACACAAACAAAACCAAAGTAAACACTGTGGCTCGTGACAATACATTTGATGTGTAAAGACGCAAAACAATTGGTCTGTGCAAGAAACTGAACAGTATTTATATCGTTTTTTACCTCTGATTTTCACCGCAATGTCCGAACTGTCTGTACTGAGCTCATCCTGAGCGCATCCTTCTCAATAGCAGGTGTCTGATGTGTCTTCTTCTTCTTCTTCTTGCTTTACAGCAGAGTGCAGACTTATTAGTTCATTACCGCCACCTATCTTTCAAATGGACCATTGACACTCCTAATTTAGATTGTAGATAGAGTGTCAATGGTCCTTTTGAAAGATAGGTGGCAGTAATGAACTAATAAATCTGTGATCTGCCGTAAAGCAATGAGAAGACTCGTCAGACACCTGCTGTTGAGAAGAATGGGCTCAGGACACGCTCAGGACAGACAGTTTGTACATTGCAATGAAAATCAGAGGTAAAAAAAAAACTATATAAATACTGTTCAGTTTCTTGCACAGACCGATGGTTTTATGTTGAGCCGCAGTGTTTAATTTAGTTTTGTTTGTGTATGTTTTTGGACTCCCAATGCCGTGATTCTTATCCACTTACATCATAAGACTGATAGACTGCAACGATTTGAGTTCAAAATCTTTGTTTGTATTCTAATGAAGAAACAAAGTAACCTACATCTTGGATGGCCTGGGAGTAACCAGATAAACATCACATTTTCATTTTTTGGTGAACTATCCATTGAAGCTGCCCTCTATGTTACCATCAAAGCTAATAAAAACATTTAGTAGGGTCTTGGGTGTGGAACAGGCAAACTCTTGATGTACCATCATTATTCTATCTAGGTGAGAGGAGACCAAAATGAGAATCCTTAAACTAAAGGTTACAAATACAACACAGAGCAATAGCAGCATCTTCTGGTAGGATGTACCTATTAGCTAAAAACAGCACTGTGAGCAAATTATTTTAAAAAATTACACCTTCAGGGACTAAATGCAAATACTGAATCATTCGATCATTAATCAAAATGCAACAGGAGATCTTTACCTACATCTTCATAATTATTGTCCCAGAGGAAAGAAAAATTAGATTCTTTTCTGAAATGTTTCTCCTAGAGAGATGAGGTTATATGAATATCAAATGGAAACTTTTGCCTCACATTTGTCTCACCTGAAAAATACTCATAAAGCTACACTATTTTCTCATTCTTTTTTTTTTTTTTTAACAAGAACAAAATGATGCATTGCACTCAGATTTTTGCCCCATATTATTTTCATCTCAACAAAATCACATCCTGTGCTCAGATGTTACATTTTTAAACAAGTAGGCCCACATATTTATATTATACTAAACTTTATACTGAACTTCCCTTGTAAAGAAAAAAAAAACAGGTAAGAATTTACAAAAAAACAAAAAATAGAAGTGCATTGAGGTCTTGAAAGAGATTACAGAAAAACAATAATTATATCTCATATTTCTCACACTACATTCTCATTTTTGACTCCTTTCTGCTTAGAACTTTCTCGTGCAATTTTTGTCTGCTTTTATTTCTCCTGGGGAATTTTTGGACAAACAGTGTTGAAGCTACAATGAATGATATTTGAAAATCACTGCTAAGTCTACTAAGTTTAGAAAAGCAACCTCTGAGCAATAAATATTTACTCTGAAGTACCATGTTTGTGGGAAAGATGTATAGAAAATGTGTGTGAATGTTAGCAATAAGTAGAATATAAGACATAAGTCCTGGACCATTGTACTACAATACCTTAATTAAACTGAAAATTTATAAAATGTGTAATACGGAATTAAAAAGATAAAGTTGGCCACTGCACAGTGAGAGATTGAGATCTTGCATGTGGGTGTCAGTTTGAAAATAATTTTCAAATTTCTTTAATCATGTTTGGAAAGTGTGCTGATTTGTATCTCTCCATATCCCTGTTTGACACATCGACGTATTAAAGCACCATATCTTGTGTAATTACTCATACATCCAGCCGCCTCTCTGGAATACTGACAGAATCAGGTGTAATGGTTCAGATGACTTATGGTTTGGTTTGTATCACGGTTTTAGAGTCACATTTTTGATACTGTTTGAATTGTGCTGTGTTTAGGGAAAAAGAGGAAACACAACTGCACACTACTTGAACTCCACTTCAGTTATGTTATTTCCAGCAGAATTCAGAACAACAATAAATTCAGCTACCAACCACATTCTATTGCATATATATCAAGAAAAGAAAAGAGAGAAAACAACCCACCGATTTATGATATGCAAACTAAGATTATCGGCTGGATAAAGCCTACCAGAGTTTCACTAGTAAAGTTTTGATTGGGTGAGGATTACAATTGAGGCAAAGACATTGCGGTGACGTACAGAATCATACACATGTGCGAGTTATATTGATGCACAAACAAACCATGTATGTACAAGCTTGGCATACTGGTATGCACAGACAAATTTCACATTGTTCTCACGCAAATTCAAAATAATGATTTAGTAATTCTGAATGGATTCATGTAATGTAGAAGGTAATTGAAAGTCAGTTGGTCTAGGGGTTTTTGGCATCTCAGTGTGGTCCTTGAATTATTAAAAGTTTTTTTTTTTTTCTGTAACATAAAAGTGTCCTTTAAAAAGAAGAAGAAAAAGAAACCTAAACAAAAACCTGAAAAGCCAATCATGGTCTGGAGCCCCAATCCCAAATGCCCATGATTTAGCACATGATTTAGATTTCCACAATGGATTTATAGGATCTATAAATCCTGAGCCATTGCAGCAAGTTTTGTCTATAAAACCAAATGCTATACAATCTGCTCACCTCGTTAAAATAAAATTCATTACATTTGTTTACACTTCCTTTGAGAGCATAACTGCAGGGTTAAATATCAATAATGAATGTCAAACAGGAGTCAGCTACTGCACAAGTAATGTGAACCAATCTGAGAGCTCTTAATGTGTTGGTTCAATGTACAGTGTACAGTTATATTGATTACTTTTATAATGTTTTTATACACATTCTGAAGCTTGAAAATTGTGGTTGCATGAATTTTCAAACTGAAGGACACAAATGATAAGAAAATATTTAAAAAATATGTTTGTTTGCATTTCAAAGATGAACAAAAGTCTTATGGGTCTGGAATGCTATGAGGCTGTGGGAGGTTGACACTGCAGGCTGCTTCTTCAGCATTCTGATCTTCTAATAGATTTGAGAACCATTGCTCTAACTGGACTCCAATAAAGCATCCTCAAAAATCACTTTAGATAGAATTAACCTAAAAGGGGCCAGTCAAGACAAAAAACAGCATTGCTGAGAATTAGAACAAGGCCACTTTTTGTCTGGTCCCAGAATCTTTTAAAGCTTTAAATGCACCATAGAAAATAACAGATCCAAACAGACTCTCCTTTTACAGAGATTGTCACCTCAATAAAGTGTGTGATGGATCTAACTTTGCAATGTATGATCATTTTCTTCTTCATACTGTTCATCATTGTTTAATTCAACAATATTGAATGTGTATGATTAACAGATGCACACGAAGAGGCTGCACACTGGCTCTCCAATTAAATTTATGTTTTAGTACTGAGCTACTCTAAATCTCCCCAAACTCTGTTCCTCAAGGACGCGCATGCAGATAATGGATGGCTGTGGAAGCCGATCCAATGAGGGACTGCATTCTAATTCTCACAAATAAGTCCACAAAAATGGAACAAGCCTGACAGAGCACATTGTGTGCTGGCCTAAAAACATTCTGATGTACCGTCCAGAACATGCAACATAGCCAAATTGTATGGATTACATGGTGTTTAGCCCACAATGCTTTGAATTAGAGCGATTGAGGCTCTCTGGAAGAGCAGAAGTCTCTGATCCAGGTCCCCAACAGTTCCCTGTGACTTTCTGAATACGGATTCACACTTTGGGCACATCCCTATGGAATCCCTGTTGGAAAGAATTCACCCAAGCAGAAAAGAAGTCAAACCCATTGTGTGGATAGTTTTGTCTGGTTTGGGGAACAAAAATATGCACAGGGAATGCATTAAGAGTTTATACCGGGCACTTTTTTTTGTTGTTAGCCTTACTTTAAGCATTCATCAAAATACACTATAGACCGGGCTGGAAGTTAGTGCAGGGGGTGAATTTTGAGAAAAGGCAGCATTCCAGATGATCTGACCCAATTTCATGGGTTAAAAATATAGAGTTTTGGTGTAGTTATTTTTGGGCTGAGCATGCACATCATTGTATGTATGACTTCGTGAATGACTCTGCTTTGTCTGAATTACAGCAATATGTGAAAAAAAGACATATTTCAGAATAAAGTGCTAGCCCTATCATTGTATTATCTGTTTAGAAACCAATATTTCAAGTAGGATCTATTGGCTTTATGTTACTGAATTTAAGACACAGAACAGACGGCACCTCTAAATTCTTCAGGCAGAACAGAGCTGTTTAAAGCTTCATTCATTTGTCTTTCTCCTCAGGATCAGTGGATTAGCAACACAATTATGATTTTACACAAATTATAGTAATTCATTGTATTTCAGGACATGTGTGTAAATGGCTGATTGGACATTTTAAAGCACAGCCATAGTGACAGATATTATTTTTATTTGACTTTATTTTAACAAGGTGTTTCTTATTCTTCTTATTATTATTCTTATTATTATTGTTGTTGTTGTTATTGTTATTTATCTCCTTGAACATGGTCAACATACATGACATACATAACCTTTATACAAAACCAAGGTTTGCATAATTGCATGTAAATAATGTTCGGATCCTTCAGTTTTGCTTCTTAACACCTAAATTAATTTTGTGGAACACAAAATTGTGTTCTGTTTTTGTGGAAAAATTGGGTCACATTTTATTTTAAGGTCCAATTCTCACTATTAGCAAACCATTAACTATGGCTTTTGCCTCAATTAACCCCTTATTTGCTGCTTGTAGTTAGAAAGGTAGTTAAGTTAAGTTTAGGTTTTGGGTAGGATTGGGAATGTAGAATATGGTCATGCAGAATATGTGTTTTATATGTACAAATAAACAGGTAACAGAAATTGTAACCATGTTCCTATAGTTATTTTGCAATAAATGTAAACATGCTTAAAATGAGATGAGACTTTTCATTCGTTTTAATAAATAGACCATTTATTGTTTGGTTAAAAATACAAAACAGATTTTTGTTTTGGTCGTAAATAATGCCTATTTAACTTTGTAAATGTGCCAGCATTAGGTAAAACAGGAATATGAATTCAAGTTAGATTAAAAAACTGCCTCAGAATTGCCTCCTCATTTTAGAACACCACTGCATGCCACTGTAATGTATAATTCCTAACTGTAGTATTACTGATGTTGGAGGACAGTAATGAATTAAATGTACAGAATATAGTGAGCATGAAGACTTTAATAGATGGCTAGAAGCTCAGCAGTTTTCTGTCAAAGCAAAAAAAAAAAAAAAAAAAGTAATGTCTCAGAAGAAACACATAGGAGAATGAGAGAGACCCTGAAAGAGCAGATGATGTTTTATTTTAGATAAATATGTAAGCTAACTTTTCCATAGCAAAAGTACATTTGAATGCTTTTGATTTTTAATAATAAAGGTTATAAATTATTAAATGTAAAATGATTGTACTGTTACAATAACAATATTTGAAGTCATTATTCTATATATCTTGTAAACGTATTTATATATTTCATATGCGTCCGTGTAATAAGCAGAGCGATACAAGACACAGATCTGGCTCATCTTGACGATTTTTACTTTGGGATAATGATGGGCTGAATGGTACATCCTACATCAGCTGGAGTAACATTATGTTCTCCAATACATCTTTAAAAATCTATTGTAATTAGAAAACAACTGTTGATGAGAGCAATTCTCAATTATGTATATACATATAATGCATCATAATACACTGTACAGGTGAATAAAATCCGGCATAAGTGTGTAGCAGCATCTCAGTAAGCCAATGAATAAAAAAATCAATGACATCACTCAGCATTTCTTTGCTCCACACCATCACCACAGGAGCAGACGGTACTTCGAGATGGGGCGTTCCGCTATATTGAGTTTAATTTGTCAAAAATGGCTGATACAGCGGAACATCTTTTATTTATCTGCTTGGCAAAGCCCCTTTTTAAATGAAAAACTGAACTTGAGAATAGTCTGCCAGAATATCCTTCCTTTCATTCACTGTGATACTCATTTTTATGCAGCTGCTGCTTCCCCCATGGAACCCAATGTGCGTGCATGCATGTGTGCGTGTGTGTGTGTGTGTGTGTGTGTGTGTGATATTTCTTTATTATTTTGAGATTTAACCACATTATACTTGTTGCTACCTTAAGCTGCCTGTTCGTTAAACACAAAGTTTATTATACTGATATTTTATTAGTTTGTTATTTTATATATTCTTTAGAATGTCCCATGGATATATATATATATATATATATATATATATATATATATATATATATATATATATATATATATATATATATAGGCATATAGAATGGTGAATCAAACAAATTCATTAGAGAAGAAAAAAAAAAACATTACACATCAGCTCCATTGTGTATTCCAAGTGATCAAGGGCTTAGTACTTTCCAGTTCAAGCCATTTTGAGGTTTCAACCAGTCATGCAGTATTAGCAATGACATACATCTGAGTCTACAACATGGCAGGAAGTTAGGGAAGGAAGGGCATAAAAAGAGAAGTGGAACTTGCCCTCGGACCTTGGAAAGTGAGGTAAAATACTTCACGCACACATCCCTAGTTAACACGACCCTCAGTTGATCAATAACACTGACATTTAAATCTCCTTAAACATCAATAAGTGCTATAAATATAAGTAAGAATCTTCTACCATCTCTAGTAAGGGGTCAGTTATAGTTTACATGAGATATGGCTATGATGTGATGTCATGTGATGATTTTTTGAACCAGCTCAAGTTATTACACAGAAAGGCTTTGGAGTGGTGATGTATTCTGTGATTCCAGGGAGTTAGCTGTTACGATCATCAAAATAAGAGCTCTTTGTATTAGGCAAATAAATCTTGGAGCTGAATCGAAGACATAAATATTCTCCAAGTGTGGGGGTTAGGAGCAGTGGATCAGGAGCGGGATTGACATGAGCAACAAGGGTCCTCACCCTGCATATGGACATGAATTAAAACACTCAAGGAATTACATATCTGAAATGACTGACAGCTTTAGAACAGATTTATGATACAGAAATCTGGATGTACTTTTTTGGTGAAATAAATATTTAAAGCACCTTTTTAAATAACTCCTGTTGGGGGGCTGCTAGTTTTGAGTTATAATTTCAGTGTTAGTATTATTTGATCTCAGTGCTGCATTTGATACTGTCGACCACAACAGGCTCCTCAACAGACTGGAAAGCTGGGTGGGACTTGCAGTAAATGAGACAATACTTAGATTGTTCAGATCATATTTACAAGGCAAAGGCTGCTTTGTGAGCTCATGCATTAAAGAATCTAACTGGACTGTCATGACTCATGAAGTTCCACAAGGCTCAGTCCTTGCGCCTCTGCTGTTTGTATATGTATTTGTATATGCTTCAACTAGACTAAATAATTAGAAACAACATTGCTTATCACAGTTATCCAGATGACACCCAAATCTACCTGGCTCTATTACCATTAGACTCCCTGTATGCTTAATGTAAAATGGATGTCACCGTATTTGGCAATAAAGATTAAATGAATGCATACCTTGACTAAAGGGGTCTAAAGAGTCAGAAATCTTCGTGTCATAATGGATTCTGATCTTAACTTCTGAAGCCACATCAAAGCAATTATTAAATTAGCTTATTACCATCAACAAAACAAATCAGATCCTTTGTGTCCAAGCAAGACCTAGAGAAGTTTAGGCATTTATTACCAGCAGGATAGATTACTGCAATATACATCATACATCATACATAATATTACAGCTAATACTCCACTGCCAGGCTTCTGTCCAAAACCACGAATATTGAATATATCACACCAGTTCCAGTTTTATTCAGAATCCATTTTAAAATACTTTTAATTGTATGGCCTTGGAGCAAAATACCTGGCAGATATGTTGGTCAGATATAATATAAATAGAGCTCTCAGATTGCAAGGATCAAGTCATTTTATAACATCTAAGGTTCATTCCAAACATGGTGAGATGAAATTTAGCTATTGTGCCACCCATAGCTGACTAGCTTCCAGAGGATGCCAGATGTGCTCTGTTGGCCACTACATTAAAATCCAAATTGAAAACACATCTATGCATCTATGAAACTATGCATTTTCTAATGTCTAGTGCTGTACCAACTGCACTGCAGTGTTCTTTTTTAATCGTACCTTTATGTCCTTTTAATGTATAATATTTTAAAACCACTGAATTACCACTGTGTATGAAATGTGTTATATAAATATAAATAACTTACAAACAAACTTGTCTTGCCTTGCCTGAAACTGTGTAAAAGAGCAACCAGATAAGCAAAAAGATGAACAATGCAATTATATTCATAATCTGAATCACAGTCTGCAGTGTGATACGAGACATGAGAATAGTGAAACTGAGAACTCGTGTGTAACTTTTGTCCTTCTATCTGCTAACACTTTTACCATGTTACCATGTAAATGTACATTTTTGAGAAAACAAATAATAATACTAATTTAACAAATGCACAATATATTAGGTAGTAATAACTATTATTACTTATCTGACATTTTTATTGATTGGCTTCGATATTAGCTGGTGAAGAAAAACAGAGACATTATTGACATTATTTTAAAATTCATTTACATAACCACCATATTTTTAATATTTTTAATCAAGTATTGAGTCATGCATATGGCAAAAACTAGAACCAGCTTGAAATACATTACAAAAACATTAAACACTGTCTCTCCTTCCAACTCGCTTGCTCTTGTTCTCTCATACTCTCTCTTCCAGCTTGTCAGTCCTGTCCATGTTGGATTGAAATAGTGCTTTAGCAAGTGTACTCTAATCAGCACTGTTGGTATAAACTACTAAACAAATGCAGGTAATTAATTTGAACACTACTGATTCCCAAAATAGCCAGCCAAAATTCTCCTTTTCAGACCAATGTTTTGATGGCACCACTCAGAGTTTGCACTGTTCAGAAAGTCAGAATACTTACAGTTGTCTCTGCATATTTTAACAATACAATAAATTACACATGGCAGTTTCATAAAGGAGCAAGGCAGAGTCTAGACCACAAAAGCCAAACTACCAGCCTGTTTGGTGGGGTGGTGAAGGTGTATGAGCTCTGCCCTGCCTATTTTGGTCTTTGTCCACTACCACATTGGCCCTTCTGCCATAAATACATCTAGGGGTCTCTTATGCATCTCATCAAACACAATGCCCTCCAAACACACACTCGTAAACTCTCTATCCCTTCACTTCCTACTCACAGACAGAACCCTTACCACCATCTCAGATTTATAGAGGCTTCGGGTTAACAGTCAGCTTGCCTTCAAACAAAATAAATGACAGTGTTCTGCCAAGAGTAATAACAGTATGTTGATGAACAAGGAGGGAGAGACGTCTTTGCTCACTCCATCAGTCTCGAAGCACATCTTTAATATTATCTGCTTGCTTCCAGTCCCAGGATAAGTGCTTTTACACACACACACACACTCTCTCACACACACACACAAGCCATTCTGTTTAGTGGAGTGTTAGACTTCGCCTTGATGCAAAATGGTATAACTTTATGGTCCACTGTATGCAGCAATATGGGATAAAATAAATGGTATTTACTCTATATCACCATTTGCACTTCCATATGTTGTTAGACAATATCTAGAGGTCTGCTTCAGTGCATGAGATTTCATTTCTCGAGGACAGAAATGCTGTAAAAAATAATGTCCGAGTATATGAGCAAGGCACTGCAGTGGGCCATTTCCATAAACTACTGTCACCGCAAGAGCACTGTGAGATCGCATCAAAACACAGCTCGTTTTCCAACAATAAATACTGTAAAGAGAGTCAACCCTGATTTTTGCCTTTGAGTAATGAAACTTACAGTGCATCCGTCTGGAAAATGACCCTATAGTCCCACCTTGAGTGACTTACTCCTTTTATACAAAATAAATATTAGAGACATGAAATGTATTATCATTCATCGTGTATAATTATATTTTATACACCTCTAGGTTGACCAGTTTCCCAGTCTAAAGAGGTTAAAGACTGTCTGTTCAATAAAACTGTCTGCGGTTCAAGGACAGCTGTGCCATCTAGTGACAACAAATAAAACATCTGACTCTGTTGGGTTTTCAGTTGGATTCATATTTTATTGCCACACTTAGTGATACTACGCGATTAGTTTTCTAAGCATCTAACTGCCTCCAATAATAATAATAATAATTAAAAATAAAAGTCTATACCTTCACCTTTTCTGTTCTCTTATCCTCCTGACCTAGCTTTTTTACCAATTTGAACATTGCCATTTTATTATACATTGCCTGTTGTATTCCTCAACTGTAAGTCAGATAAATGCATCTGCCAAATGAATATATGTAAATGTGGCTTTACATTAATACATTAAGGCAAGATTAGTCAGCAGCAGTGTGGCTTGTTTGTTTATATATATATATATATATATATATATATATATATATATATATATATATATATATATATATATATATATATATAAATATATAAATATATATATATATATATATATATTTATATTTATATATAAATATATATAATTATGACAGAGAGAGAGCTGGACTAGGCTACTGTTAAAAGGCAACCCTTAACCAGTTTCAGTTTTTTCAATTTAACAGCTCAAATGTTCATATTTGTATTCCAACTGGAAAAACATTATGACACCTTTTTTTCTACTTGTAGTCTAAGAGCCAGACTGTTCAGCCAGGGAGCTACTGGCATTCACAGAAACATTCAACAACATGCCTAGACTGAAAATCTGCTTATAAATGACAAAAAGAAAAGTTTTTGTAATTATATCGGATAAGTCACTATCATGTTGTTTACAGAATTCTAATATTTTGAGATGCATACTTTTATTTGACACTGTCATTTTAAATTGACATGTATGTACATTCAGTGATTTACAGCTCATTAAAAAAATAGCATAAGTAAATAATGTCTGTCAATTTTACCGTACACTTCAGAATCAAATCAGTAACAAGAGAAAAAAATAAATCTACAACCAGCAACCTATATATATATATATATATATATATATATATATATATATATGGCTCCTACACTTAGGGTCAGTCAATTTACTTCAATGGCAATGTACAGGTACTTTTCTGTGCCATTAAAGTGAAATAATTGAACATAAATATAGGAGCCTGATAAAAAAGCTCATTTTAGATGAACATTTCAGACAGCACTTTAGGAGGATTTTGCATCTGAACTCTTCAAATATATATATATATATATATATATATATATATATATATATATATATATATATATATATATATATATATATATATATATATATATGACAGAGTCAGACAGTAATTCAAATCTCTGGATGGAAGCAACAAGACATTTTTTAGAGCATTACAAATGTGCTGAAGGCCCAGAATGTGAAATTACAGACATCTGGTATTTGCCCTCCCATTGATTCCTGATTAAAATATGGCAGTAGGGCAGATCTGTTAAAACTCTCATTGCTTCCTTTTATTCTCCTTATAATGAAGCCAGTTCTTGTGTCAGTCGCTCTTTCTCTTCCTGGAGTTTGATGATACTGTGTTTATTCAGTTCCAGACGGTCCTCCAGCCACTGCAGCAGCGGGCCGCTTATGGCCGACATCTGACTGCACAGGTTTTTAGTGAACACTGAGAAACACACACACACACACACACACACACACACACACACACACACACACACACACATACAAAACATTACCAAAGAACAACTGTAGAAAAGGTTCTACATTTTACAAACTTCAAATTTGTGAAATGAGGTGAGTTCCACACTGTACACACACAAAAAATATATATTTTAAAAATAATACATTGACAAATTATCTTTCATTTCCTTCACTTTTGCATTATGAATCGACTGATCTCTGCAATTTGCATGTAGAATGTGTTTGATCGATCTTATTTACAAATCTACAGCTGCGTCATGCTGAAGAGATGTTCATTTTAGTGCAAATAAAATAAGTAAATAAAATAAACAGCTCTGATTTTATTTACCCAAAGTCTAAACTCATCTAAAATGCTTACATTGCTGCCATGCAAGCAATACTACTTCCTTCAGCAGATACAAAGTAGATTTTAGAATAACATTACCTGATCCATTATGTATCTTTGTGATTGGATCCAGATGAGATAAACTGAAATATTGGTGCAAAAAAAATTAAATAATCTGAAACATATCTACAAAGAAATGTAGCCATGGACTATTATAAATGAATACAAATAATCTGAAACAAGGAATACCTGTGAATCCTTCTGTATGTATCCTGTTCTTCTTGACAGAGGATTCTGGGTAATTCCACGGCAGACTCTAGACATACTTTCCCAATGGCTTCATGTGGGATTACATGGATGGGGATCTCAATCCGTTCATACCTTGTCATAAGAAAGGAATTCAATAAAACACTGACACAGAGGACCTCGACTTAAAGCAGTTAAAACAATTAATGAGTGATCAGATAAATAAAACATACACACTTAATAAACTAGTGATCTTATGCTTAAATGCTTGAAATTAGTTTTGAAGGGAAAAAAGTAAATTATGTCTATGCATAATGTATGGAGTTGCAAATCTTTATTTTTAAATGAAAAGAACATTATTTACTCTGAGCCTTTCTGGGCTTGTACTGACTGGAAGCAGGTGTACAGAACTCTACCAGTCTACAAGAAAAACAGAACAAAAATCATGGTAAAAACGTGACAATATAGTAACTAAAAGAAAGATTTTGAGCTTAACCTACCTTAGTGTTTTTATCTTCTATAAAGCATGAGAAGATGAGGCCAACGAAACCCTGATCCATCATCTGATACATTGCTTGAGTCCTAACATCTGTATAATGTGAGGACAATTTCAATTTATTCAAACAAAATGAAGATATAATGCATACTTCCATGCATTCATTAGAAATTTTAAAACTAACCAACATGTGATGGCCACACAGTGATGTGTGGATGAGAGTGGTACCAGCCCACAACCCTCATGGGACGTCCCGTCATCTCAGCCAACCTGTGCCTCATATTAAGAAAATGTGCTAAAACAGCATCAGGATTACTCTTTATTATAAACGTCATTAAGAAGTCATTTTCAAACATTACATAGTGCTTCCAATCAGTAAATGTGTATTAATATAGAAATATAATGAGGTCCAAATGCCTGAAACCACTAGTCAATTAGTGCAAAGCATAAACTGGATTTTGAATTTTAGATTTTTATTCATTCTGTACAACCCCATTTCCAGAAAAGTTGGGAAATTTTGTAAATAATGGTTAAAAAGAACTAGAAATAACAGATTCTTGTTTTAATTGCATTTCACAAAATGCCCCAATTTTTGGGGAAAAATTGGGCTGTACGCAGGCCCAAGGCACAAGTGAACTAAAAGGATGCTTAGGGCCCATTTGGCCACCAGGGGGCCCAAGAGTACATAAAATGACAGCTTGTTTGTCTTTTTTTTATGATACATTATGTCAATGGACAACAGTAATTATACAAAAGGTAGGGTATCTTCTTGTTTTAAGGAAGTTCATGTTTAATTAAACTTACGTAAATAGTCACATCTTAATATATTACAAAATAATATTTTACTAGCTAGTTATTGATGAAAGTTTTTGTCTTCTGTGTTAAAAAAATATGTATGTTATGTATTTTTGTAATAAAAATAAGCTTCTGTTTCATAAATGTACTGATAACAGCTTAGCATTATTTACCTTAGCCTACCCTTCGGGGTCTTTGCTATGATATTCCAGTATCATTATGCCTCAATTAGTTATAGATTAAGAGTTGTTGGTTTATTAGATGTACAGATGGCTTCCTGCTGTGTTCAATAATTTATGTTGTTAAAACATTTTGCAACATGATTTTGTTGTACAATTTTCATGGTAATGCAATGTTTTAATATAAAATTGGGTTTAAAATGATACATTTTGAGATTTTAAGTTTTCAAGTGATATATAATTTCTGATTAATTCTAAAGTGTGATAGAGAAAAAAGCAACAAAGAAGACTTTTTTTGACAAAGGTCATAGACTCAATCTATTACTTTTACTACAAAATCTTTTACAAAAAAAAAAAAAAAAAAGATTGGTAAAATATCAATTAAGGACTCTTAGACCTACAGCAATATATAGTTTGTCATGATAAGATTAGGATTTAATTGTAATATAGTGAAGTAAACATAGAGGGCCCACCAAGGGGCCAGGTAGCAGTTAACAGGTTAAAGTGCATTTAACTCCTGAACACTCTTGTTGGTCTGCTACTGTTATAATTAAAGAGTCGCACGAGTCGCATTCTGCTCCGGGGCTGGTGAAAGGATATCTCGGCTTCAGTAGAGGCGGCTGACAGCTGCTCGGGGGAAATCTCCACTCGGTCTTTCCTCTTGTCTGACCGACGCAGAATTATGACAGAATGAATGTGCACAATGCGGTTTGTGTCCACCTGACGGAAAAACGATATTTACAGTTTCATGACCGCACCTGTTATCGATCACGCACAGTTACACAAAACAACACTTCATAAACAAACAAACATAAACAAAAACATTCAGACCTCGCCGATGCAGAGCCCCATTACTTCCTCTTTCTCCGTGCTCAGAGCGTGATTCATACAGACTAGAAATGCGTCTGACTCTAAATGTACAGCGCTCACTGCCATTATATAAAGCACAATCAAACAGCTAGTGTTTTTCTCTCTGATTTGTTTGTTTATCACTGTAGAGAACTTCAGCAAAAACATCAGCAAAGCGCATGCGCTACACTCAATTCCTTCCGACAGGAAACGGGAGGGGAAAAAATCACATGGCATTCAGTTTATCTACGGTGCCCGAGAAAGCACATTTTAGGGTTTCCTTAGTTTTGTGTGTGTGTGTGTGTGTGAGTGTACCAACTTAACCATATTTGTGGAACTAATTTATACTCAAAAGTGAAATCACCAAAAACCTCCATTTGGGGACGTCCTCATTTGAAAAACTGCTGAAAATAAAATTATAATTTATTTTCTATTGTCTTCTCTTCCAGCTTGGTGTTCATATTCAGTTCTCTCTTCACAGCAGTTCAGTCAGTATACTGTTTGAGTAAATGAATTACTCCGGGATATTGGTTTGTTTTAACTCAGAGGGAGTGTCAGACACATTAAAAAAGTTAACAGCTTAAGTCATTTGTGGATTAATGCGTATCAGAGATGCGAACCGTTTAAAATGATTCAGTTCAATTTGGTGAACTGGTTCAAAAAGATCCGGTTACATCAAGTGATTCGTTCGCGAACCGGATATCACAAACTGCTTTGTTTTGAACTCTCACAACAGACACGGAAGAGAAGACAATGCTGAATAAAGTTGTAGTTTTTGCTGTTTTTTGACCCAAATGTATTTTTGATGCTTCAAAAAATTCTAACGGACCCTCTGATGTCACATGGACTACTTTGATGATGTTTTTCTTACCTTTCTGGACATGGACAGTATACCATACACACAGCTTCAATGGAGGGACTGAGAGCTCTCGGACTAAATCTAAAATATCTTAAACTGTGTTCTGAAGATGAACGGAGGTCTCATGGGTTTGGAATGGCATGAGGGTGAGTTATTAATTACATAATTTAGCTATTTGGGTGAACTATCCCTTTAATGTACGAACTGCAGTGGGTTTGTGAGTTGATAAAAAAAACTAATAATTAATTATATAATAGAAAGGTAAAATAAATTGAAACACTTCACCTGCATGTCAGTGTGACCATTAAGCAACATTAAACTGTAAACGTGTGAATGTTAACAACACATTTATCAAACTGCCCTTGAGAAAAATAACCATGGTGTTATTAAAGTTAAACTGTAGTAACCCATGGTTTTTTTGGTGTGTTGACTACCATTTATATAATCACAGATTTACTAGAAATACCATGGTTAAACTATGGTTAAAATAGAAAAACCATGGTTAATTTGTGGTTACCATAGTTTAACTATAGTAACCATGTTTTTTTTTTTTGGTTTTATTTGTAGTAAAATGGTTAATTTTCGTTTCCTCAGAGATATAAATGTTATGTCAGATGGGTTTAACTGACAAATGTGTTTGGGAATCCCTTCATTGCAGACATAAATAAACATAAAATAACAGCAATGACTTTAGCTACACGCCCTAAAGACTTCCTGGTTTTAAATATTTTCGTCCAGACAAAATATATAAATATCGTCGGCAGTCAAAGTCTAAAAAAGGTCAAACCAAACCGAAAGTATTATTGCAATCATGATAAAGATTAAAAGATGAGGCGTTTTCCAACCGGACGACATTTAGAGTCGCACAGTCAGCAGCACGCCGGTGACGTCGGTGTTCATGTGTTTACAAAAAGTGACAGCTTTCACTGGATTTATTTTATTCCTCCGATCTGTATCTCGGCTCTACGTATCTTAAAATAAAATGCCACAGAAAGATCCCTGTCAAAAACAGGCTTGTGCCATACAGAAATGTTTACAAGGTAGCTTTGTGGTATCAATGTTGTTAACCTTGCTTTACTTAAAGATTGCGGAGCTTTTCGTTTTTAAGCAGTTTGACCTTCTGATGACTTCTTATGTGTTTTTAACAGCCAACAAATACATCGAAAGTCTTTGTGAGGATGTGATTCGAGACATGAAGAAGTGTTGTGAAGTCCACGCAGGAGAAAACTCTGTCTGCTGCTCTGGATTTATCAAGGAACACACATCTACAGACACAAAGACGATCCTTTAATAGAAAGATACACAGCATGCATGTATATGTGCTGCAAGAGATCAGAGGAGACTTTCAAGGACATGTGGAATAGATATTCACCAAAGAGTCTCTTGTAACTTTAATTAAATCGAGCTGCCTCTGGCTGTCACTGTTTATTCAACAGTTTAGTTAGAATAATATGCATTCAACATCTAGTTTCCATCAGAGTGACCTTCTTGGTTTCATGTTCAAAACACAAAGGCCTCGTAAGGACAGCTGTATGAAATGCAGATTACAAAATGAAACGGAAACTGGAATATTTCTAGCATGATGTGCTGAGCATTAGCTGTAATTTAGGGAAATAGATTAGATGTATTAAATGAATATCAAAACAAAGATGAGACAAAAGGCAAACCAGAATTGTTTAAAACCTGATTGTCTATTTACTGGGAACTTTTCTGTCATTATTGAATAAAATTACAACTTTTATCGACCCCTTGGTCTTTGGAGTAATGTCCAGATTTAGTACAGAAATAGCTTAAGTTTGAACATCAGGGTTTAAAAGCATTTAGCTTAGTCAGCATGACATAAAGCCACAAGGTTAGATAGGGGTTTTAAAGGGACATTTTCAAATGTTTCAACTATTTACATGTTTAAATAGGCTAACTTTTCAAGTCTTGGTTCGTGCAAAATTAATATTAGCAAAATTTTCAAATAAACAAAAAAATTAACCAGGGCTTAAAGTACAAACTAAAAACAATGCACAATCCAAAAACTGAAACCATACATTCTAGCATTGATATACGTTTCCTATATATAGATATAGACATCTTAAGAATCAAATCTTGATCTGATAAAGGAGTGATGAGTTAAATACAAGCTGCAATATCACACAGAAGCTGTAATCTGATGTTAGATGACATCCTCGGAGTATAAGACGTTACAATGAGAGATCCTATGAAGCCAGACCAAGCAGAAATCCACCAGCAAAGCCTCCTGTGAGAACAATGTTTTTCTTGACAAATACTTGCACCTGCGTGGAGAGAGAGAGAGAACGTTTAAATGAATTCAGACACAATGGGCAACAGCACACTTCTCATTCCAGTGATTTCCAGTCATACAAGTGAATTCAGAGTTTTATGTTTAAATTTGGTAAACTTGAACAGGACAGAAAAGTTACCTCATTATTTCTGATGTGTGTGTGGTTGTTTGTGTGTGTGTGTGGTGCATGTTGTGAGTCTGACTGGCAGTTGAGGGAAAAAAAGATGCACATACTATATTCTCCACTCAGTTTCATTGTGAATTGTTTTCTCAATGCTGTAAATAAGCAAATGTACACTATCCAATACCATGATATGCCATAACTGTGGTATACTCTATCTGAGATGCAATGAGTGTGTGTTTTGAACACACGAGGAAACAGAATATTACAATTACATAAATGCATAAATTATAAAACTGTTTCTTACCTCATTAATTTTGGTCCTCACTTCTTTAGGAGGCTCTGAATTCAGTTTCAGCTGCTTCTTTGCCTTGTTCACGTCTTGCTCGACTCGTTTCCAGTCTACTTTAATGTAGCCCGTGTGATGAGCAATCTGAAAGCGCATCATAGATGGCTTATATCTTTAAACAATCATAAATTATATATATATATTCCTAAAAGTCCTTAGCCATCTTCAAGAATCGGCTTAAACCCCATCTCTTCCATCTTTATTTGACCCTCTAACTTTAACACTCACTATTCTAATTCTATTCTATCTATCTAATATTTTTGTATTCTATTTTCTTTTAATTTATTATGCAATTATGTATATGTGTGTAGATATATATATATATATATATATATATATATATATATATGTGTGTGTGTGTGTGTGTACTAATATAGTAGCTTGCACTATTATTTATCTATTCTCTCTGTTTTGTTTTTATTTATTATATTATTTAAACGCCCATGCTACATGTACTGTGTTTAAGCTAACTGCGACTTGTTACAGCACTTATAACAAGTCGCATTGCTCTTTTGTTGTTTTTGATTACCGTATTTTTCGGACTATAAGTCGCACCTGAGTATAAGTAGCATCAGCCCAAAAATACATCATGATGAGAAAAAAAACATATATAAGTCGCATTTATTTAGAACCAATAGAAAACATTACCATCTACATCCGCGAGAGGGCGCTCTATGTCTTCAGTGTAGACTACTGGAGCAGTGAGCAGCATGGAGCGCCCTCTCGCGGCTGGAGACAGTAATGTTTTCTATTGGTTCATTTCTCTAGGTTCATTTCTCTCGGTTCATGTCAAATTAATTTTGATAAATAAGTGGCACCTGACTATAAGTCACAGGACCAGCCAAACTATGAAAAAAAACTTCCACTGTCCTCCAAGTCGCTTTGGATAAAAGTGTCTGCTAAATGACTAAATGTAAATGTAAATAATATACACTCTCAACATATTGTTACTAAGCACTTGGCTTTTACAGGTTTTACTATTTACCTGGAGCAAAAAGAAGCCTCCTCCTACAGCTGATGCTGCAAGCTTCCCAACTTTCTGAAACAAGTACCCTGCACACCTGAGAGAAACACAAGCGTCAGCTGTTTGGTTAAACTCTACTCCGCATCAGTGTTCACAGACTACTAACCAGCCGCTCACTCCTCCAATGGCCAGCTGTGTTGCAACGGAGTACTTCTCCGCAGCGGCTCCAGAGTTATTTTTACCGAACATCTTGTTCCACCAGCGTTGTTTCTTGACATGCTCTGCCAGCTCCATCACGTCAAAGGTTTCCGTGTCTGTCACAACACAGTAATAGTCATTTTATAAAACATGTTTAAATGAATCCTGAGTAACTTAAGGCTTTTTCATCCCACGAAAGGGTGACAATTGTTAGCAAGAAATTATTTATCAAAAGTGATACATCATTTGTCATGCAGGACAGTAATACTGTATAAAAGACTCTCCACAATAAAGAAAAGCAAAAGTCTCTTTGATTTTGAGCACATATGTTCCTTATGTATTATTACTTAAACAAAAAAAAACTGTTGTTATTATTATTAAAAAAATATATTATTAATGTATTTATTTAGTAAAATGGCTATACAAAACCACTTTGTGAGGAATGCATTTCTTTTATATTGTGTCGTACCTGAAGGCATAGAAGCAAGTTTACAGTAAGCATGAAATCTGTGTTAATTTACTGCTGGCGGTAGAAACCCTGGCTGATGCAACACAAGGTCAAGGAGGAAAGCTTTTCGAAAAACAAGCTGATTAAACGCAGTGCTGCTGTACTCCATCCAGTAGTAGTCCGCATCTTTACATCACAACCCTGACTAATGATGTAACCTTACAGGACTCCAGACATAAGCCAGACACAGAAATAGCACACTACTTTAGCCAAGAGACTCGCATTCAGACACATCTGAAGTAAAGAGACGCGAGTAAGAGACTCACACTGTGTCTGTATCCTGCTAATAATACAAAGCCTGCTCTCTTCTTCATACTGTGGATCTCCAGAAATACTTCTGTGGATTGTGTTTGTACGTGCAAGTGAAGGTTTCTCTGCCCTCTTTAAAAGATGTTGGTTTTATTATACATTGTATTTATTAAATTTGTAAATTTCACATTCAAGAATGCAAGTTTACAAAAGGCATATTGATTAGTAATATCCTATGGAAATGGAAATGTATGTATAACATATTTCTCTGTAAAAAGATGCTTATGTACTGTCTCTTCTTTTAACCTTTTTTTATTATTATTTATTTTATTTTTTACTGTTCCTTTTCTGTTGAGGCTTGTAAAATGTTTGGCACTGTACGTGATACTTGTTGACGATACAACATTAAAAAAAGGTTTGCTGTTTACTAGTCACATCCAAGGCTTCTCTAACGTTAATCACATGTTAAGGCTAATATGACTCATGTCACAAACATGAACTGGTTCTGCATGTGACATTCCGTGCTTTGCTAAGGTGCGAATTAGCGTATTAAATGTTATATAATTGAGATAATCTCTCTTCATCGTTTAAATATGATGCATTTTAATGTAAGTTACACTGTGCTGCACACTGAAGGACGTGTGTTTATATTCGTGTAATCCTAATTCATCATCTCTGAAGGTGCTTTCGCGACAAATTTGTTTATTATAACGTAAAACTGAAAACTGGGTCATGTGCAGCCTTATTTAAACGTGTATTAAGTGACAGAAAACAAGAAAAGACGGGGCTTACCCTTCTCTGACATTTTCCTTGCGTGTTTTCTATCCGGAAGATAATGTTCGTGCGCATCCTCTGTGTCATGTGAACATCACAGTGGGCGTGGCTTAGACCGATCGGCGTTTGACATCAAATACCGCGAGAGCGATTCCAAAGCATAAGGAGCGTCTGTTCTCGCGGTATTTCAACATTACACGCCGATCAGTCTCAGTAGGCGTGAAAAGTTTTTTTTAATGGGGGTGCGTGACGGATGATTTGATATATAAATTAGGAAGTAACCTCATAATTATTTATACATCACAAGTAATATATATATATATATATGTGTGTGTGTGTATATATGTATGTATGTATGTTTGTATGTATACCAGTTCCCTATTAAACCAGATTTTGATGAGATTTCTGCTCTTTTGTTAGAGATCATATCATGTCCAGCTTTCAGCTTTGTTTTTAAAATATTTCATTTGATTTATTCACTAATGAGATGTCTTCCCATAAAGAGCATTGTTTGATTAATTTGTTACTTTTAGTGAAAAGTTTTCTATACATAAATGCAAGTGCGGGGATTATAAACAAATTACTTATAATTTTGAAATCAGAAATTCAGCAATAGGCCACCTAAAACAACGTATAATCTGATAAACAAGAAAATTGTAAAAATTAATTATGTAATCATTTCCATGTTTATTAGATTAGATTTTTTATCTCATTATTAAAATTTTTGTTGTTTTTGTTGTTGTTGTTGTCTCTTCCCCCCTGCTTAAAATGTTAAATGTGATTCAATTACAAAAAAAATTGTAATTTTGTTATTATTATTTTGGAGCAAGCAATTTTTTCGGCAAAGATAATGTTAGGAAATTACTATGGTATGGTTTCGGTATCCACAAATAGTATTTGTCAGTATTTGTCTTGAAATTCTGAATGGTATTATTTCATTTAATAATTACCCTCTCATTTAGTTTATAATGTCCATGATTTTAATGTTTAATCAGTGAGTGATTTGGTAGATCTACACATTTCTTTATAGTCCTGAACTGATCCTAGAAACATGAATCTTCCAATGTTGAATGAACTGATTGCTGAAAGTAAACTGAAACAATATACTGTTGTGTTTTATGAATTAACCAGATGTTCTCATCACAAAGATCTTGTGCTTTGAAACAATTATGAAGACTAAATAATTATAGAACTGTAATAAATGCATGAGATAAGGTTCTGAAAGAGAGGCGAGGAGTGTTACTACAGATTTTTTTTTTTTAATCCTTACTTAATTTAATTTTAACACTCATTTAAATTTAGTTAATTCACAATAAATCTGCTTAGATGTGTAAACACAATTTAATTGGTTTAGATCAAACTGATTTGATGTAATAAGTTGAACTTTATTTTATTTGCCAAAGAAACTTTCTCATGTGAGAACAATTTTATTATTATTATAAAAAAAAAAAAAAATTAACAATGTGAATTTGATTTAATCTAGTTCATTCAACAAAAAAGTGTGTATTGTCAGCTTTACTTAAAAATTATTTGTTCAGCCAACATAACATTTTTGCTTAAAAGTAACAGATTCATGAAACCAACACAGACTTGCATCTCATTGGCTGAGGATTTCTGCAGTGTATTATGGGTAATTGTTATTCTGTCACCCTCAGAATGTGTAGCAAGTGTAGCACCATTAGATAGGTAGATGAGTAATACAATTTTTAGCAGTTAAGTTGTTTTAATACATTTTAGAACAAATCAGACAAAGAAACATAGAGATTGAAATGTTGCTTTGTATTTTACATATGTTTGTGATTATGCTTGACAAGCTGCAAGAGAGGTCTGAATGTGAAGTAATATTAATCAGCTGCTCATGATCCTAATGCAAGGGGGTGGCATGCTTAAAATGGTATTATTCAAATTTTATGTCATCATTATTTAACATTTTCAGGTACAATTAACTTATTTGATGTTTGTTGGCTCTATTAAGGTTTGTTAAGTTTACTTAAACTTATTTTGTAAAATGAACTTAATTATTAAAATCATTGTCCAAAACATTGCAAATTAGTTGGGCTGACACTATTAAATTAAGCTTTGCCCAACCATAGTAAATAGTTAATAAATTAAGTTGACCCAACGTGAGTACATTAAATTGGAGTAACAGAGTTGCATAATGCTGAAATAAAGCAAATTAATCATGTGGAAATCCTTTCCATGATTTTTTTATGTTCGTTCAAAGAGTTATTTTTTTGAGTGAAAGTGGGCCATTTTTGGTTTATCTTGTAATTAATATATATATATATATATATATGTGTATATATATATATATATATATATATATATATATATATATATATATATATATATATATATATATATATATATATATATATATATATATATATATATAGGCCTATTTTTAGATATATATTATTAAACAAACCCAGAATTTATTAATTTAACAAACTTAAAAACATATAACCTTCGGTCTTAGTAAAATTAAAAACAACTGATAGAACATTTTGCGCTGACATTTAACTTGATGAATGTAATATTGATGATAATTAAATTTAAAACATATAAAAAATGTGACTATAGCACATGTACACACAAAAGAGGAATAAGAGGAATGTTTAATATTTTAAAACTAGTAATATTGTAAAACTTGTTTCTGTTTTTGTCTAAAAACTTTCAATGAGCTTTAATCGTGACCATATTTTAAAGCTTTATACTCTGCATCTATATTCCATGCTTTTCTCACTCCAGATTCAACTTCATTCTACTTTCTTTTTCTTTACCTCCGTATCTGATATTCCTGATTGCACACTCATTTCTGTTTTGTAAAAAGCCAGTCATACATGTCAATTATAAATTATAGTCGAGTCAAGTTTGCAAATTGAAGTTTTCTTGAAAAAGCCTTTTGTGAAAGTTTGAAGCAGTTTGGAAGTTTAGATTAGATTAGATGAAGATATCATGATTGACCTTGTTTGCATGATTAAGATGTTTTCTAGCAGTTTAACATGATTAACATGTTGTTAGCATGTTGATAGTATGTTTCTAGCATGATTAGCATGTTTGTTAACCTCCTTTTGAAATGATCAGCATGTGACTAGTATGTTGTTAACATGATTGACATGTTGTTAGCATGATTAGCATGTTGCTAGCATGATTAGCCATTTGCTAGCATGTTTCTAACATAATTAACATGTTAGTGGCATGTTGCTGACATGATTAACAAATTATTAGCATTTTGTTAGCATCTTTCTAGCATGATTAGCATGTAGCTAGCATGTGAACATGATTAACATATTGCTAACAAGAAGGGAAAAAATCCAGCAAAACAAAATAGGAAGAAAAAAAATGAAAAAAACTCAAACTAAATAAACACTTCTGATTTAGGTGGGGAAACAGCTTAAAACCAGCTGATTTAGCAAAAAGCCATCTTAAAACCAGTTAAAACCAGCTGAATCAGTAAAAGAATGAAATAAAAAAAGAAAAAGAAAGAAAAAAGAAAAAGGTTGAAACCAGTTAAAACCAGCTAAACCCAATTGATTCAGCAAAAAGGCAGCTAAAATTCAGTTAAAATCAGCTGAATCCATAAAAAAAAAAAAAAAAAAAAAAAAAGTTGAATACTAGTTATCTAGTCTTAGCTGGTTTAAGATGAAAATGGCTGGTTTAATCTTGGTTAATCTTCTGACATGTCTCCCAACTTGGCCAGCTAAGACCAGCATGAGCAGAGAAAACCAGTTTAAAACCAGTTGAAGACCAGCCAAAGCATCTCACCAGCTCAGGCTGGTTTTATTTCTTGTTGTTATTTTCAGTCGGGAGTTGTTAAGCTTTGCTATAACAATAAACATCTTAAAAACATCATAATCTCACTGTGTAAAAGAATCAATGAAGTTTGTTTTTCTGGGTGGTTTTGACATTATGGTTTTCGAAAACCGTATGCCGGATCTGTTATAAAAGATATAATAACTAACTTCAGAATAGTCTGAAGGTCTGGGCCGAGATTGGTGGTTGTAGCTTTATGTTCTAATATCAGTTTATTTAATGAATATGATTAGAATTAATGAAGGTTTACTTTACCTCACAGCACTATTGGTTTACATTTAGTGAGCAAACTTACAACTTAGAAATGAAAAAATGAACATCATATTACCTTTAATGATGAGGGAGTCCTTCTTTGAGGTGTAGCCAATCACCAGGATCATATCACTTCAGTCAAAATGATTTTATCATCTAAAGAAATAGTGTCCCTTTAATTAAACAGCATCATTATGCTCTGGAAGTGTAAACTCATTGAGCACAGTACAATCAAGTTTAAACGGCCCACTTTACCTGAAGTCAGCAAAAGTTTATGTAGCTTTCTATTTCATATAATATTTAAGAGTAAAATGTTATATTTTGATTTGATTGTACAGGTTATTTATTTATTGTCATTTTTATTTATTTATTTATTTATTTACATATCTGTCACAATCTCAAACCCCTCGCGGTTCTATTATGATTCCGTTGATGTTCGTGGGGATCCCCAGTTCTACATTCATGTCCACAATTTCACTAATGATACGACTGGTTTACAGGATGTACGTATATTCACTACGTCTATAATAATGTAACCTTATTGTTTGGGTTCAAACATTTAATCAGCTGTTTATGGATCAAAGATAAAAGAGGGGGTTTCAAGCTTCAACGCAATAAAAGTCCAATACAGCTTTACATTGTTCCCCCCCATAAATTAGAATTTGACCTTTTTAATTTATTTTCCCTTTATAAATGATGTCATACATTTTTACCATGATTTAGAGAAGCTACCCACTAAAAAACATTAATTGTAACAATAGTTCATATACCAAACAATCTTGTTTAATCATATTTAGAACGAGAATCATTTTTCAAGACATTAATAGTCTTTATTTGAGAATCTCAAAGCAGCCACTAAATAATAATTCATTGTCATATGAAATCTTTACCAATCTTTGCCACTATTCTTCAAAACCACCAGGTTTGACCCATTTGCCAGCAACAAGATTTATAATAACTTCAAATACAATCAAATTATGTATGTTGTTTCATTTTGCACAAATATATCTGATGATGGAACATTAGCTATTTCAACCATATTTTGACATTTTATTTACACTAAAGATACTTAAAAGAACATTAAATTAGACTTATTTACATTTAATATGCTTTATATGTATATCCTAATTTTAGTAAATGTAATTTGAGGGGGACACTGGAATGTGACGTCTCATCTTTGCCCCTTTATGAATGGTTCTTCGGTTTCCAGAGATGCTTCAATATCAGTCACCCGATGAGGGAAGGAAACACTTGCTGTTATTAATATTATTTATTTTTGCATTTTTGAACAGGCTTGTTCATTTCTAAGCAATATCTCTTTTTTATTTCAGCTATTATTTAAACAAAACAATCTTGAACAATTTCCATGCATTCTGTGTTTAATCATTTCTTCATTTGCATGTTTGATTTCATTTTGTTTACTTTTGTTTTCTTTCAGAGACTGAAAATGTGTTATTACATGGAGCTTTCATAAGAAATGCTGGTTGCACTTTATTTTACAATACGTGTACTAACATGTACTTATAGTTTACTTACAGTGTATTTATCTAAGAAAGTTCTGGTAATACAAGGTAACTACATGGGTTAGGGTTAGGTTTAGGGGTAGGTTCAGGTTTAGTAACTAGTTATTACATAGTTACTGTAATTACTATAATAAGTACATAGTATGTACATGAGGAACAGGACTGTAAAATAAAGTGCTACCGAAATGCTTCTAAAACCATGAAGAGGGTTCCTTCCACATGTGTGATAATGATATTTAGAATCCACATTTGTGTCTATAAAAATGACAGTATAAGACTCATTTTTGTCCAAATTTTATTTTGTTACATGAACTGTGTACTACATCGTGGATTATAGAGCATAATCATTTTACAGTGCAAAAGTGTTAAATGCATTTCAAAGAAAGAGAGTAAGAAACAGAAACTCATCGATTCAGAATCGAGTTTTCTTGAAGAACTCTTGATTGAAGCGTGTGAAATCTTCACTGACCCAGTAATCAGATGTAGCTGCATTTTGATACAAGACAGACTCTACACTGAGTACTGAGTAAGCAAATGACATCAGTGCAATCTTTGATCATATCCAGCACATATACATTTCTCCGTTAGATGCAATAAAAAGAATAGCAGCAGTGTCGTCCACAAAACATCCTATAATCATGCAATGAATGTAGTTTGAAATAATGAACAGCTAATGAAGTCTCACGTATTCTCCTGTGGCTGTTCTCTGGGTTTTTTTCTTTTTCTCTCTGTCTTTCTGTTTGACAGAGCTGTTCCGAAAAAGTGAAACTGATGGTGTCTGTTAGGGGGAATACCATGTCCTTATTATGCATGCATATTAGGTTATTTCCCAAAAGCATCCACGGCTTACTTAAAACAAACTGTACAGAAAAATATATTCTTCATGATATCTGTGACATAGAGAGTTAATGCAGAGGAAACTCTGTTTATGATGATTACATGACAGACTCTTTTCTTTGTTCAGAAACTAACAGTGTCTCTTTTCAGATTTGGTTGTGTAGGAAGTGAATCAGTCTGTGTAGATTTTGACTTAAAAGAAAACCCAGTTATATAGTTTAATAAAACCTGAGATAAAGTTATAGTTTGTGGTATAGCTGGAATCAATAGAGCTCTAAAATGCACGAACGAAAAACAACAATTTTGATGACTAGCCCCTAAATGTGAATTCTACATTTAATTGAGTTAGTAATTCTGTGAGGATTGTAGTTTAGGCCTTTTGAGTCCATCTAGAAAAGACTTACTTCATCTCAGCATGCCGTCCGGTGTTTCGACGTCTTGTTCCTGCAGCGCTGCACATCTCTGAGCTCCTGAATGCTGTTTGTATGTTCAAGCTCTAACAAAGACACTTGTTGGCTCAGAACCCTATACCATACCGATTTCCACTGAACTCCTCACTTGACGTCTCACGCAAACTGTCTATTGCTCCACATCCTTCCTCCTGCTGTAGTCTACATTGAATTCTGAGAATACGGAAAAAGCGACTTCCTTGGTTGCAGAAGAGCTTGACAGCGTGTCGTGTCTGCACATGGCAGAGTTCTGTTCATGTCTGTTGAGCGTGTGGCGGCTGCGCGGGGGGCCAGTGTTTATTTGCCCTCTATAAATTTCCCCTGGGTCTCTCCCTTCACCTGGCTGGGAATTGTGTGTGTTAGTCACCTTACAAGGGACAGTCCCGTTTGATCTCAACATTTTAAATAAGCATCTCTGCTCACATGCAATACCTTGGACAGAGACTCTTGCAAACGTCTGAAGATGAACGGGGACCTGGGTCCATGCTGTGGTCCTCTTGCTGGAGTTACTAACATGTCTAAAACTATTTAGCAAAGTTGCTATTCTGAAAGTAATTCCGCCTCATTTTTTCTAATTTATTACATCTGGAATTTGATGAGTGATTATTTATTTATTTGTATGAAAAAGCAGACTAATTAATTAATAGACATTTTGCATTTAAATGCAGTAAACTATTTTCATATGACCGTTTTATCAAAAGACAAGAATCACTTTAAGTAAATAAAAAATATATATTACAAAAATAATTATGCATGAACAAGCCAGTTGAAAAGAAAGAGATTCTCTTTTTAAATACAAACAATTATTTTCATATAATTTTATGAAAGAAGAAAATGATTGTATTGTTTTAAATAAAAAATGTACAAAAATAGTTATGAATAAACAAACTAACTGAAATGAAAGACATTCTCTTTTTAAATACAATAAACTATTTTTCTATGATAATGTTATCAAAAGAAGGCAATAATTGTAGCATATTAAATAAATAAAAAATGTACAAAAATAATTCTGAATAACCAAACGAATTGACATGAAAGACATTCTCTTTATAAATACAATAAACTATTTTCATATGATAGTTTTATCGAAAGAAGACAAGAATTGTATCATATTAAATAAGAAAATAAATGCACAAAAAAACTATGAATAAACAAACTGAAATTAAAGATTTTCTTTTTAAATACGATTAACTGTGTTATGTGCTGACTTTATCAAAAGAAGAAAATTGTAGCATTAAATAAAACAAATTTACAAAAGTAATTATGAATGAACAAACTAACTGAAATTTAATACATTCTCTTTTTAATTAAATAAAAATTTTCATATGATACTTTTATCGAAACTACAAGAATTGTATCATATTAAATAAATACAAAATAAATGTATAATAATAATAATAATCAAATATTGGTATAAAATTGATTCATATCTCATTGTCAGACTCCTATTTTTCTTGCCTAATTTGTATTTTCTTGTAACTGCTAATTGAGATAACAGAATAGAGATAAAACCCATCCTTAAGTTAAAGTCAATTTTTGTATCGAATGTGTTTGATGATGAAAAGCACTTTCGATTCTGTCTCATACTGAAGGTAAAGGAAAGCATGGGAAACAACTCAATCTGGGGTCAAATGTATATGTCTTGTGTGAGACCATTACATCATTCTATATCTCATCATTCTGTACTTATTTGACCTTCTGTGGGTTCTGCACTGATGCAATCATTCGGCTAAAAAAGTCTAACCCTAACCGTCCCCGAAAGGGTTCTATTTGCATAAACATTTTGGTGAATCATAAAGTTCCTTGCCATCTAAAAGAAGGAGTGTGGCATACAGGAAGTCAAAGCAAAGTTTGTGAGTATGGCGTACAGGAAATCAGTGCAGTGTTCATCACCACCCCAACGTGAAGGCGGGGCCTTTTTTGTTTATTTGCATGTTGTCTTTGATGTTGCCTGGACAGGCTTCAAGTAAGGTTTATTTTGGTAACACATTTCACAATACTCAAAGCAGATTACTGATTGGATTACTATTTTGTAATACTGTATGCATTACCATGTCATCATAGATTTCGGTCATATTGACCAGCTTTCTGTCAGAACGTTATTCCACAATTCTTCGGTCCGTTAGTCGCCTACAGCGAACAAGATGCAATCATGGCAAGGAACCACAATAAATAAATAAAAGCTAGACAAATGGTGCACCTGCATTTATACAGGCGCCAAACTGCAAACTCTCTGAGTGGGGATTTATTTTTAAATAAGAAATTATACCCAGCTTATGTTATGTTCTATATAGGATGGATGTTTGTAATATAGTCCAGACAAACTACTTTCATTATGTTGTCATTATTCTCTCTTGTGGCCTCATGGGATAATAAAGTCCATCGGATGTGCTGCACTTCACATCTAAAAGTCTATAACATCTAAAAAGTAGTTATTAGTAAGTCGTCCGGGTATATTTCCCCTACTGTTTAGCAAATACTAAGAATTCTGCTCTTCACACATACTGTTTCCACCCACTATTCAATAGGAAAGTACGTGATTTTGGGTGCAGGCAAGAAAAACGACTTCAGTACGCTGACTTTTGTGAGTAAACAGCTCATCACCATAAACTGACGAGCTGTCTATTCATTTCCAGTGTGTTTAAACACTATGTGCATGTACAAAAATATACAGTGTCATAAAAGAAGTCACAGAAAATTGTATTTAAATGTAAATGTGATTTTTATGGGATCAGAAAAGACTCGTAGAACTGAAAGGCATTCTGTGAGTCAGAATAAAATTTAATAAGAAAAAGTTTAAATCTAAGCAGTAATATTGACATTTTTGAAAATCAAGACTCTTGACAGACTTCTTAGAGTGTCTTTTCTTTTCTTTAGCATGTATGCATTGGTGGTATAGTCATTGACAGAATAGGTTAAAACCAACAAAATCACAAATCTACAGCAATGCGGTGGGCAACCGTCTCCCCCCAGACTTCCCCAGCTCAGGGGCAGGGTTGTGGTTTCAATGAATCTACAAGAAGAAAGAAATAAAAAAACAGTAACACAGTATTCTCCCCACCCAAGAGAAGCCTAATTCCAGTAAACTCAATGCTGGTCATATTTACTGTTGAAGTAACTGACCTCCCACAGTTTACAATGTACTCGCTTGCTTGCTGTTTTTTAAAAGTAGTAAAGTGCTTTGAAATTAATCTAAAAGTATGTGGACTGAAATGTGAATTTAACATGGGAGAGTCAAAGTGACTAAAACATAATAAGTTAAATTACTAAATATAACACTTTCAATGCACAGAAAGAAAACAAAGAACATTTTCACTGACAGCCAAGTTCAAGCACTCTTAAAAACTCCCAGTAAAATCACTGAAGCAGTTTACACTGTGAAATCGACATCTTACAGATTCGTACAAATATTTGCGCTTAGTTTTTTCTGACGTGAGAATTCACCAGAAAGAGGTATTCAGTCAGCAAGCGCGTGAAGAAAACACCGGCATTTCAGCGATGACTCATCAGAACACCTCTGATTGGTCATTGCGATCAATAGCATCGCGTGTGATTGGTTATAATGTGCAGTGCGGTATAAACACATCTGTATCTGGCTCAGCAGCTGCCAGTGAACGCACATCTGAATTTAGCAGCTGATGCTATGATACACTGAATGTTTTAATCATGCGGTGTGATTGTATTAAATATAGAAAATAATATTCTGCTATTTTCTGTCTTTCAGAAGCTGCATTCAATATCCACCTGGCTCAAAAACCCTTCGAGGTGTGCGTGATTTCATCAAGTACAACATGTTCATGTATCAACATCCTTGTTGATCCTGGAACAACATTCTAATCAACCAATCAGAACCGAGATATAACTTTTCAGGAAATATCTGTTTTAGGCTTACAATCAGAATTAGGTGCTTCTACACCCTTGTTTATCAGCTATCATTTCCCACTGATTTTAAGAATAAATGATGAGTATAGGGTTAGGTTTAGGGGCAGGGGGTTGAGTTTGTATTTTAGGAAATAAAGTTGATCCAAGATCATCAGAAGATTATGATCCAGGAACATGTCTTACTTGGCAAAAGACACCTTTCATGTGGAAATAGCACTAAAACAAATAAATGAATAAATAAAACCTGTAATAGTGTTAAAATCTTGTTTGACATTTATTACAAACACACTAAAGATCTACAACGAAACAGAGAGAGCGTTGGTGATAACTAAGTAAATATTTAATAAAGTATAAATAAATAATAACTTCAATAATTTGCTGGAAATAACTTCTTAAAGTGGAAAAAAATTGGTGAAAAACCACTTACACTGATCACCAACTGCAACAGCGTTTTTATTTTTTAGCTCAACTGTCATGAACTAGGATTGCACGGGATTGTGGGATGTCATAGACACATCTGTGCTGGCTTCAGAAATCGATCAGATGAACGATGATCGATCAAGCTGACATTGGATTCGGACATGCTTTCCTTGGATGCGTTCTCTGAAGGCAGCATTTTTTTCCGAATCAGACAAAGCCATGGTTTGTCTTGAAAAGATTAAAACGACGGTCAACTGGTTATCTGGAACTGGTTATGCACTTCAGCAAATGCGATGTTGGATGCCACCATGGTTTATCACATTAGACAACAAAATTAAAGTGTAATGGTGTTATCATTTTATGACTCAACCACCTTATATCCAATCGATCTCCAACATGTTTGCCATGAAACACTGGTTTTGGAGTTTACACTGAAAAAAAAAAAACTGTTTTATAGGAAGTCACTGGCAATTTTGCAACAGGTAGGATTCAGTTTAAGGTCCTTCTCAATTATTCAAACCCGGAGCGACCAATGAAACGAACATTGCAATAGTCAAGACGTAAGGAGAGACAAATACATGTCTCAGTGTTTCGGCATCTTTGAGGCTAATAAAATATTGCAGGTGAAGTCATGAATAATTTTATTAGTTATTGATTGGGCTATAATGGTCTCAGTTTTGTCCATGTTTAGTTTTAGGAAGTTAGAATTAAAGGGGGGGTGAAATGCTCGTTTTCACTCAATATCATGTTAATCTTGACTACCTATAGAGTAGTACTGCATCCTTCATTACTCCAAAAAGTATTTAGTTTTATTATATTCATAAGAGAAAGATAGTCTGTACCGATTTTTCCTGGAAAAACACGACCGGCTGGAGGCGTCACGTGTGGGCGGAGCTAAAGAATCACGAGCGCCAGTTGCGTTGACAGCGTTTGGAAGCTGTGACAGCTGTGAAGGCTGAAACTGAACGAGAGCAGCAGCAGCAAGGACTCGCTCCGAGCGGGGCTCGAACCCGGGTCTCCGATGGGAGGCGGACGCACTAACAAGGAGGCAGAGATATTTGAAGCAGTTTAACTCACCGCCTGTGGTTCCAACACACGATCGTGACCCTTTTTCATTGGGACTGCATTATCCTTAAGAAATAAACGAAGTGCAAATCCGTCGTCAAACTGGGCCTTGTTTGTAAAACAAGCATCTTCGAAATGCAGGGAACAAACACAAACACTTGCACAACTCCGTTGATGCTCTGTAAAAATAAACTCCATCCACTGGTCCCTTAATGCTGTTTCTCTTTTGGTAATCTGTGCAGGGTTGTCTTGCACTGGCAACCAAAAACACACTTCTTTTGTGACATTTCTCGACGCTCTCGCTCTGATCAGATCAGTGATTGTCTGTGCTCAGCCTCTCAGTGCTCTGCTATACGGGAGCGCGCGCTCTTCCGGCAGAAGTGCCTTATGACCCATATAAGGAAATTCCGCTCCATCTAACGTCACACAGAGCCATACTCGAAAAAAAACTTTCCGAAACTTGTGACAAACCGGAAGGAGTATTTTTGGAACAGAAATACTCCTTCAAACGTACAACTTAATTTTTGAAACTTTGTCCATGTTTAGCATGGGAATCCAACTCTTTAACAGTGTAAAAAACTCAGTATGCATGAAATAGCATTTCACCCCCCCTTTAAGCCATCTTTTTTTGTGTTTATGCAAGTAGAAATTGAATCAGTTGGAGTATATAGGGCAGGTTTAAGACGGGAGACACCAAGATGACGGTCGTCTGTCGGGGCAGTATCGGTCAGCTTTAGTTGTTGTTGTTTTTTTGGTATGTTCTGCACCGTTGGCTCTAGTGAATAACAGTGGTAGTTGTATATAGATAAGAATAGTCAAAGGCAGATTTAGTGATTAAGGGGCCCCAGGGAAATATATGAATGAGGCCCTATGTATTTACACACATTTACAAACTTAGCCTTTTTTGTTGTGATGCTTGCTTCTGCATAATGATGCATTTTTCATGTACATGTTATAATGACACCACAAAATAGCAATTGATTTACAGTTTTCACAAAAACTGATAATTGATAAAATAATAAACCTCACAATTGAGCCTTTAAACTTTTTTTTTTTTTTTAAGAAAAGAGTCAAGTATAAGAAAAGTCAGAAGCATAAATTATAATATTAATTTAAAACAGGGTAATTTGGGTGGATTTTCACATTGGTCTGAACAAAACCTGCAGACGGGATTATTGAAAATGCACGTTGATTCTCTGCAAGCAGGAAGTGCTTTTGGAAGTTTAGAAATATAATGGTTTCTCAGTTAACGGCCGTAAACAAAGCAGCGCTGCGCTCATAAACACTACTTTATCAGATAAAATGAAATTGCCTTGGAAAGTTTTCTGAAGACAGTCAGTTCCCTTCATTCATTCATATAAAAACTTGAATAAGTGTGCATGAGATAAATGTAAAAAATATAGCCAATACTGACAAGGGAAGTCCACTGATGAGTTACCAGCGTAAGCCTGTGTGCCTGCACTCACTCTCCAAAGACTCATTTTTAAAATACACTTATTTTAGTTATCTTCACATTAAATTTTAAAGAAAAAAAAAAGATAATGAAAAGGAAATTATACATTTCCACACCTAAGGATTATATCAACCAAACAAGTAACTGTGTATGTATCCTCTACTTGGGTTCTTATGAATAAGTAAGCAGCATTTAAAACAATAAATATATAATACACACTGTTGCTCAATATTTCATTACAGCTTCAGATACATGATATTTTCATTTGCTACAAGCAGGATACACGAGAAGTGTGTTCAACTCGGACTGTTGTCTTGGTGATAAACACCGTAAAAAGCAACCTGAATCCTGATTCAAATCTTGGATTTGGATTCATATGTTTATTTTATTCCTTGAAAAAAAAAACGTTTTATCAAAATAAATATAAATCAAATTAAATTAATAAAGAAAGAAAAAAAAGACTAAATATTTGACTGAAGTGTCGTTACTACAGTAACCACGAGAGGTCGCTTTTGAAACAATGAATCATGACTTTATTAGGATTCTTCTTTGTAAAACGCCCCAAACACGTCTAACATTAAAGGAATGGGTTAAAGCTGCATTTCTCATACATTTAACAAAGTAAAGTCGTCTTTTATGAAAGCGTTCGGCGTTTATGCAACTATGCAGCTTAAGGAACTATGTCTGATCTGTGTTTTAACTGATAGCATGATGCAATGTGTTAAATCACTCCCATCTTTAAATATGAATTGGTTTTATGTGTTTGTAATCTGTTTGTCTGAAACTTTCTGTGCTGCCATTTCGGCCAGGTCTCCATGGTAGAAGAGATTCACATCTCGGTGAGATAATTAACGGTAAAATAAAATATACACAAATCAATAATACCAGTTCAACCAGCGAAAAAATTTATATATTGAGGGTAAGTGATTATTACATTATTATTTATATTTTTTGGGATGAATGATGAAATAGAACTTTAAGAAGGATACAAATAATTCCACCAAGTGTCTGGGTTTCAGTGCCTTTAGCTTCTTTAAATAACTATTTTGTTGATATGATTCATCAGGAAGTAATGTTTTACCCATCTAAATCTCTTTTCTGGACTGGGCAGTGGCCTGTTTTCTGGACCTAATATAACTATGTGCTTGTGTGTGTGTGTGTGTGTGTGCATGTTTTGTGACATATCAGTACACAACTCTGTATAATGACATGGGCATGACAAAGGTATTACAAGGAGAGGGTGACTTCTGAGGACATAACCCATGTCCTCATTTTTCAAAACGCGTATAAATCATAAAGAATGAGTTTTTTTTTTTTTTTTTTTTTTGAGAAAGTAAAATGCACAATGTTTCCTGTGAGAGTTAGAGTTAGGTGTAGGGTTGGTGTAGGGCCATAGAATATACAGTTTGTACAGTATAAAAAGCATTACGCCTATGGTAGGAACACACTTTTCATAAAAACAAACGTGTGTGTGTGTGTGTGTGTGTGTGTGTGTGGTAGGCCTATAGTTGAGAAGGGTGTTCCTGCATTGGTTATCACTTACGAAACAGCTCCGCCGGCAGTGAGAGAGTTAACTAGGACATACTTGTGAACGCGCAGGCGGGGCCCACGAGCTCACCCGGTCCTTTTCCTGGAAACGAGCGGAGCGGACATAAGTACACTCAGAAGGAAGTGACCGCGCATGCGCGTGGCCGTGTGGGTGTATTTGGGGTCCCGCGTGAACAGGGCGGCGTTTCTATGGTGAAGAGGTCTTTGATCCGCCACATGGACCAGGAAACACCGCGCCTTCTGATGAAACAGTTCACGGATGATACATTGTAGCCGCCAGCTACATCTCTCCGGTCGCAGTCGCGTTTCGCAGTTGTGTTTGTGTATCTACGGCCTCTCGGCGCTGATCGAGGGTCTCTCTTTGAAGCTTTTATGTAATGATCCGCTCTGGCGAGGAATATTCTGGACTCTTGTCTTAGCTGATAATCACTTTCTAATAAAGGCGTCACGTTTTTAAACGCGGATACAACTTGCCCTGACGATCATCTGTTAAAAATAACCTAGATCGCATCATATTGTCGGTAGTTCTCTCCCACAGGTGTCTTTCACGTTAAGGATGGGGATCTGATCAATCGGCAGAGGCTATCCACCTCTTCGATCATTTCATCATTCGTTCACCGAAGCCAGATTTGACGTTAATGTTTCGCCAGGAGGTCGGTGTCCTGTCTTTTATTCCGTCTTGTTCGTACCTTTTCCAATACGAGCAGAGGAACATGTCTCGGTATAACATCTACAGTCTGCTGGACTGGATGTATGGAGGGGTGGACCCCATGTTTGAGGGCAATGGAGGCCCCGAGTGCGCCGCTTTCCTCTCTCCACGACAGAGACTGTTTGAGACTCTGATCATTGTGTTATTTTCTATCCTGGAAGTGGTGGTGGCTATCAAAAAGATCAATGTCCCTAAAGAGGTCAGAGATGTGGGGAAAGATGGCAGGAGGAGTAAAGAAGACACCTGGGGCAAGAACCTACTGCTTGTGGCTCTGTGCATGACTTTTGGAGTTGAGGTTGGGTTTAAGTTTGCCACAAAGACTGTCATCTACCTCCTCAATCCATGTCATGTGGTCACAATGGTGCAAGTAAGTATATTTATGATAAAATCATTAGGGATGCACGATCATGATTTTCCATGGCCGATTCCATTTTCTTTCAAGCAAACTGGCCGATTTCCGATTTTTTTTATTTATCTTTAAACAACAAACAAGAAAGTGTGTATAAAGAAGAAGTTTATTTGGTATTTAATAAGCTAAACTGGCTTTTGGCAATTGAAAACAATAACCGTAAGCATCTGAAATTAACGGCGGTATCTGCACAGTAAGTAGCCTACATTTAATACAAATATAGATGGTACAGACATCAGCATTTAGCTTCTGTTTTTGAATTGGGTTGAAACTACAGAGAACTGGCCTTAAATTAAAAGATTAACAGTGACCATGTGAAATTAAAATCAATAACTGCATAGTTCTACAATCCAAACAACAAAATCAACACACATTCAGCATCAGCATTTTAGTTTTTAAATTTAAAAAATGTCTTTACCAGTGAGACTAAATAAAAGTATGCTATATAAATACATTGTTAAATCTTTTTAAAATCAAATAATGTTGGTGCGAATAAAACAAAGATGCAAAGTGTTTCATTCATCCAATAATAAAAAAATAAATTAAGGTAATGATTCAAATCTAGATTTTTTTTACTTGAGCCAATGAAAAATAAATAACTATTGTCTCAAGTTAAAAAATAGAAATGTGAATCATTAACCAAAATTTTTTTTATTGGATAAAAGAAACACGTTGAAAATACTTCCACACAAATGGCATAGTGAATGATTACAATGTAGTCTGTGCACGGGGCGCACTTTCGGAAAAATCGCCCGAAAAAAGACCAAAAACCGGTTCCGATTTATGGCCTGTCAACCGGTGCATCCCTAAAAATCATAAAAAGTAGCCTGTTGGGCAGGTGTGGTTCTGCTTTTGTTGCAGATGATATGAGCTGGAGGTTCAAAATCCCATGAACAAAACATTCAACTTCAGATTGTGTAAGTGTGCAGTAGTCAAGTGCTTTGGGTAAACTAGTAAACTAGAAATGAGAAGTAGTGAGGGTTTTTGAGGCTATGCATTTTGTTTCGTTTCCAAGCTTTGGATGTTATTGCATGCATCACTAATTTAAGAAGTGAAGTGACATTCAGCCAAGTATGGTGACCCATACTCAAAATTCGTGCTCCGCATTTAACCCATCCAAAGTGCACACACACACACACACACAGAGCAGTGAACACACACCCAGAGCAGTGGGCTACCATTTATGCTGCGGTGCCCGGTGAGCAGTTGGGGGTTCGGTGCCTTGCTCAAGGGCACCTAAGTCATGGTATTGAAGGTGGAGAGAGAGCTGTACATGCACTACCCCCACCCACAATTCCGTCCGGCCCGAGACTCCAACTCACAACCTTTCGATTGCCAGTACGACTCTCTAACCATTAGGCCACGACTTCCCAAATTAGGCCACAACTTCCTAATATGTTCTTACATGGCATAACACACATGGGTGCAATTCTGAATTCGTTCTCATTTGCAGTTCTTCTCTTACAGTTATCTGGCCCTCAAAACATAGGAAGGAAATGAGAGAAAGATAAGTTCTAAAAATGAGGAAGAGTTGTCATACTTTTGTGCCGCTTTTCTTTGCAGCTGTTTAAACTGATGTACATTTTTACTGGAATGAGGGGGGTGATTTTAATCGTTCATTTCCTCGCCCTCAAGTAGTTCCAACCTGAATGAGTCGTCAAGCACAGAAGAAGAAACAGTATTTTGAAGAATGTTGGTCACCAAATAGTTGACTATAGTATGGACACTATGGTATTCACTGTCAACTGTGTGGTTTCCAGCATTCTTCAAATAATCTGTGTACATTCATATGACATGCTTGTTAGGTTGATTTGATTACTTTTTTTATATATATTTGTTGACAGAAGTTTATAGCATATTCTGCCAAAACAAAAGCTGGAGGATTCTGCATATTTACAGCTTAAGAGATTGAATGTTGGAAAGTGAAGAATTTAAGACGGTGTATTGGAGCTTGTAGTGGTTTTGTGAAGCGTGAAACCTGGCATGAACATCCAGAGGACCTTTCCACCAGCAGAAGAGTCTTTGCTCTTGTGTTTCATATGAATTAAATGTAACATCAGTTCAAATCGCAACATGTGCCAGAGATGAATTTGATATCAGGGGGTACAAGTAAATAATATTTTACTTCTAACAGTTTCGGTTGACAAAAAACAAAACAAAAAAAAGGTTCCCTTGACCTAGTTCAGTGATGGGCAGACTTGTTCCTTCGAGGCCACTTTCCTGCAGAGATGCAGAGATTTGATCCAACCCAGCTGAACTCTGAAGGAAAGTGGTCTGAGGTTGCCCACCCCTGACCTAGATCAATAAATGCTGTTTAAGCGCAGTAATGACCTAGTTTTGTTACAGTTAACTTCACCAATACAGTAAGACTATTAATATGAACAGTAACATAAATCTTTGACAGAACTCTGTAATAATAATATTATATATAATAATAAAACCTTTGGAACATCTCTCTGTCTTGATATTCTCAGACCTGTTTGCACGTTCATGGCCAGTGATCTGTTACTGGCTACTGCCTTCATGTTTCAACCGGCTAAAACACTATTGTTACTTTAGAGCTGCTTTACAGCAGAATTTTGATTTGACAAAGTTTGCATCACTTTTCTATTGCTTCCCTAAACGCTGTTTTGAAACGATCTCTGTTGCATAATGCACTTTACAAATCAAGCTGAAGTAAAATAAGTAGCAGCATGAAATCACCAGCGTTGCTTTATTTCATATCACCTTCTAAATCAGGTACGATATTTGATATATTGCCTAGCTTACTCAGGCATAAGCATTTCTTCGTTTTATTGTCCAGCTTTTCTAGGTGAGGCTTTCCCATAAAATTAGGAAATAGATAAATCCTTGCTTCATTTGCGGAGTCCAGCTCCAGAATGCCCGTCTTTTGCCAGGCATCAAATATGCAAACTCAGCATGTGTTCTCAAGCACGGTACACCATAATAACTCGATGGTTCTACTTATGTCAATAAACTTATGTGTGCAAGTCATACAGTATTTGAACAAGGTCACAGGCTTATCATTTGGTAAATATTAGTCCATATTACATGATAGTGGGGAATTCTCAACAGGCTCAATGGATCTCACACACAAACAATTGGCAAAACCAATAATCACAAAAATACACAGGGAGATGTGAGGAAATTAACATGCTTTTCAAATCCTTCAGTGCATACAGAATGTAACAAAACATTATACTGTAGCAATACCAAACATGTTTTTAACGTAAGAACGTCTTCCTGCCGACATATTGTTGCAATAGTTCCTCCTCAAAGCAATCTAAATGTCAAGGCCATGATCACTTACCAAACGTGAGATGATCGTGTGAAAACATGGATGATGTTTTAGAAGGCTAGGAGTGAATAATAACTTCAGTCAGTTCATGAGAAAGTTATCAATAGCTCTCTATTCACTTTAGTTGTATGGAAAAGAGCATGCACATACATTTCTTTTGTGTGTGTGCCAGGAAAGATGGATTAAAAAAAACAAAAACAACAAGAGGATGAGAAAATCATGACCATGATTTTTATTTTGTTATTATTTTTCAATTCATTTAACCAGCAGAAAGGACTTTTCATAGTTTTAAAATGGTAATATTGCTTTAAAATTACCCGTGCAGTGTCGTTTATGATTTCTGAGGGAGATAGTTGCATAGACATCTTTTTTTATCATTATTTTAGGGGTAGACTGAATGATTTTTTTTTTTCATTTTTCGATACATTAGCGGTCAAATCAACCAGTTGAACGGCTAGCAGTTACTCTTTGTGCCTTGCTCCCAGACTGCTCTTCATATCCTGGCTACCCTCCAAACAGATATTAAATGATGTCAATGTGTGATCTCATTAACCCTAGATTAGATATGGCTTGTGGCCGTCCTTACTGAGAGAATAGACCACATGGGACATTCTGACTCAGATCAGAACCAAAAAAATAGTTTTCTCATAAACAAATGTCTCAACAAATTTGAAACATTGAAATGTATTTTAATATGTGAAACACTTTATTCAGAAAGATTGCTCCGTTTTTAGAGCTGTAATTTTAAGTTTACTTGGATGGTATTGTTAAACTGGTGTTTTTGCATTAAATAAGAATATATATAGGTGTATACAGGTTATTTTTGCAATAATAAAACTGTTACACAAGTTGTTTTAGGTAGTTCTCCATGCAACGCTGAGCTGGTGTGAAATGGTGTCACGTTATCTCCAGATCTCCACTTTTCAGTAGCTGAATGTTTGATTAACACTCAGCCACTGAAAATGTGATGAACTTGTTCTGATAAGATATGCACAGCATGGCCCTTGGCCAAAAGATTCAATTTATGCACCTCCGATATATCAAAGATACACTCATTAACAGCAGCTCTAATGGCTTGCATGAGTACTCTTCTCTTTGCAGAAGTCTCTTTTGTTCAGTTAATTTATTATTTGGAATTGCTATCCTCTTGTTGATTTTGTGAAATTTCTGGCATTTACTCATGCTCATGTCAAGTTGTTTGCATTACTAGCTTAGCTGCTTTGTCCAAAGAGTCATTGTTATTGAGCTTTATCACTCTCTCTTTTGCAGATCTTCCTGCTTGCATGTCCCCCCTGTAAAACTGCCATGGTTATTTTTAGGTAAGTACTCGGTAACAGCCCAGGTTGCACTGCAGAGCACTGTGTAATTTTGTATATATATATATATATATTTGATAGTCTTTGTCTTCTCATGCAATTTAAGTCTAGTGAAAGTAATTAGTGTAGAGTTTGGCCTCTCCAGCATATGAAGAATGCAAACCTGTGCATATCACCACACTCTTCCTAAAATAGCCTTTCAACATCTTTTTCTGTGAATGCTTAGGATTCTAATCAGCTTTTAATATGTTGGGGTAACGCATTACAAGTAATATTTAATTTGACAATATGGCTGGGGGTACATTAACAACCTCAAAAGTGTGATGATTTTAGACTTTATAAATAATAATTTTAATATTAACAGCAGCTTAAGATCAGATAATTCCTTCCTATATCATGGGCCACCAGCCAAGAATTTCACCTTGACATTAGAAGATTGTTGAATAAATAAGTATTCTGGATTCATTGTTTTATTTGAAGGCAAAAGGCATCTGTTTGCTGTCCACAAAAGCCTGATCACATTGAAATGAAACATAATGACGCATAATAACAAGATGCATGAATCATTGTTGTTGTCATTACTATCTGGGCAGTAGATAGAGCAGAAGATCTAAGTGTTGCTTGTCATTGGAATTTTAACACAATCCTATCTACTTAGGGCATGATGTAAAGCTATTTTAAAGCAATCAGTATACTGTAAAGTGATATGTAAAATAAACGTGACTTGATAATTAATATTATACCACATGGTGAGCAATTGCTATGATATATACTCAGCTGATGTCACATCAGCTCTTTGGTAAAGCCTTTGGTATTTGAACAGAGCGGTGTTAATGTCCCTGTTTTGACTTTTCAGTGTAATGACATGGTGATGCTAAATTCCTCACAGGAGCTTTTAATGTCTTGGATGTGAGACATGTCACCAGATGGCAATAAACTATTAACAACCCCAGAGTTCTAGATTCATCATATTATAAAATGATTTGTTTCCAAATGAATCACACAAGCTTGAATCCTTGTTTTATTTACATTTCTTTTGCGACTCAAGAAAGAAAACACATGAACATTTTGGATGACATGGGCGCGAGTAAATTTTTGATTCTGGAAGTGAACTAATCAGTTATGAGCTAATGAGGTTAGCTTTGAGCACAGTGATGCCTGTTTTAAACCTGCATATTAGAACTAACTTGAATTCAACACCAGAGATGCTCTTCATGTTCCTAATGTGTTTCAGAAAAAAGTTTGAACTAAAATCCAACTGGAAATGTAAAAAATGAATGTAACTGAAAAAAATATAATATTGCTTTAAAATGTAGTAATATTACTTAACTCTGATTGGCTGTTCAGCTCAGCAAATGAGTCGGTGCGTGAGAATTAAAGCAAAAGTGATGGAAATGAGCTCGTAAATCAAGACTGCACAGACAGAAGGCTGTTCTAATGTTCCCTAATCTTACCCAAACATTTCAATACACCGCTTTTTTAAGTCGCTTAACATGAAGAAAGTTATCAACATAACTGATATTCAAAATTGTAAGCAAGCGCTGCTTTGTTTGTGTATCTGCATATATCTCGTATATCCTTATTTCGGTTTCTCCTTTTGAATGATGAATAAAGACTATTGAAAGCTGCTGATACAGACACGCAGGCACATAACGCTAGTTTGCAGTCGGCTGTAGTTTGTGTGGTGCATTCAAGCAGACATCAGGCGACAACACTGTCTGCTATCGTCCCCGCGAGTTGTATGACGTTAGCTTGGTGTGCCCTGCAGAGTTTAACTTCAACCTTAAACACACCTGATCCAGCTCATCAAGTCCTTCAGGCTTATTTGAATAAGACGTGGTATGTGTGATGGAGCAGGGTTGGAACAGAACACTGCGGGCTCCGGTCCTACGGTGTGCATAGGCTCTGTACAAAGTAAAATGAACCTATGCTAATATGAACAAAACTTATTTGATAAAAACTGTTCCTGTTTAAATAGTCCAACAAAACAACAGCCTAATGTTGTGTAATGAAGAGTTTATCAATGCATCAAATTTACATCATGGACAGGAGACAATACCATTTATTTTTATTTCATACATCTGAAGGGATGTAAAGTATTAGCACTGTGAACCAAACAACATGAAGTTATGAATCTTAACAGCATTTAGAAACCAAGACCATAATCAGAATGAACGTCTGCCTACATACGCAGTTGCCTGTTATCAAGCCCGGAGTAGCAAAGGGGTTTTGTGCCAAATTGCATCTTCTTGGCAAATGAATACCCCACTCATTGAAGCCTCTACGTGATTTTCTAATCCTAAACGTAACCATACTTGGGAATGAGGAGAGGCATAACCTGGCAGGCAGGCAGTCCTTTTTCAGCATTTTCAAATTTTGTTCATTTTAGTGGCATTTTTGTCATATCACATGTCCCCATTAAAGGGATACTCCACCCCAAAATGAACATTTTGTTATTAGTCACTTACCCCGTATTTTTCAGCTGTGCCCATTCATTGCACGCAGATAAAATGAAGATAACTTAATTCACCAATTCCTCTCTGTCTCTCCTCACATCACCGTAGCACCATTTTGTGCACCCTTGTGTGACACAGAAGAGCATATGCTGCCTGCGTTCAGCTAATATTCTCCAAAATGGCGCTACAGTGATGAGACAAATTGTTGAATATATATATAAAAAAAAAAAAAAAGTGAAGTGACATTCAGCCAAGTATGGTGACCCATACTCAGAATTCGTGCTCTGCATTTAACCCATCCAAAGTGCACACACACAGAGCAGTGAACACACACACACACACACTGTGAACACACACCCGGAGCAGTGGGCAGCCATTTATGCTGCGGCGCCCGGGGAGCAGTTGGGGGTTCGATGCCTTGCTCAAGGGCACCTAAGTCGTGGTATTGAAGGTGTAGAGAGAGCTGTTCATGCACTCCCCCCACCCACAATTCCTGCCGGCCCGAGACTTGAACTCACAACCTTTCGATTGCAAGTTCGACTCTCTAACCATTAAGCCACGACTTCCCCTTGAGTGATAAAGTGATCATTTTTGTTTTCTTTGCGTACAAAAAGTATTTTCATCATTTCATAATGTTACGGTTGAACCACTGATGGCAGATGGATTATTCTAATGATATCTTTCATACTTTTCTGGGCATTGACGGTGTATTTTACTTGGCAGTCTATGGGACAGTCACAAGCCTCCCGGTTTTCATCCAAAATATCTTAAATTGTGTTCCGAAGATGAACTAAGCTTTAACAGGTTTTCATTTTTGGGGTGGAATATCCCTTTAATTTCTGACCCTGCTCTGCTCACAATCAGTCCCTCCTTCCAAATAATGAAAAAAAGTTGCCAAGATCAAGATTTATATGGTGCAATATTTCATAAAAGAGCGTAATCCATACTGCTGCGTTATAGTCATTATAATTTATTGGCTTTTTCATTTGTATGTGATGTTTTGACCTATAATAGCTTCAGGTTTTGAATGATATTTCTGATATCTGTCAGTTTGATGGCATTTCCTTGCTTCCCAGTTGATATTTAGATCCTGAGGTGTTTTAGATGTACTGTTGCTGTGAGCTTTCTATGTTTTCTATGTTAAAGACTTCAGGTCCATATGCTGAATGGAGCCCTTCTAGCGCTTCTCTTCCCAGTAGTCAACACTCGACTGGTGAGTATATTCCAACAACTATTAAGTTAAGCGCTCTGTTCAAATCATGCTAACTCCTAGAACATATAGGTTTTGTCCTCTAAACATGCTTTTTTTTCTCCCATCACAGCTTCCATTTGAGAAGGAAATCTATTATATTCAGCACTCCATGCTGTATCTTGTGCCAGTCTACCTTTTTAGAAAAGGAGGTGAGTTTCTGAAGTTTGGTCAAACTGTCGTAGTGCATCATCATATCTGCCAATATCCATGTGCACCACGATGACATTTTAGCTTTCGAAATGACAGTTATGTTGACGTCAGAAAGACACTTCACGTGTCCAGAGTTCAGTATATGCCAGTACAGCAGTGACGCTCAGAGAGAAATGAGCAGTGTTGGGAAAGTTACTGTTGTACAAATGACTAATCACTACATTGAAACTGCAGTTTGATTACATTACTAATTACTACATTTAAAAAGTCACTAGATTCTTAATTACTTTACTCTTGTGTTTAGTTTATTTTTTAAGCTATCAAACCTAAAAAAAAAAAAACACTACAAAGTGAAACTTTCAGTAATTTGATATTTAACAGCAACTTGAACGATGACTTGTTTTCCTGACAACAGCCATTTTTGATTGTACAAATTACGGAGAAATAAATAATTTAAAACTGTAAAAGGTCTACTTTTCTTTGTATGCGCTTGCAATATCAACAAAACATTGTGCTTTTGTAAAATAAAGAAACAGCAGAAAACTCTGAAAATACTTCACACACAGACACGAGAAACATATCCATAGAAAGCTGATAAAGAAATACTTATGAAACCAATGCGAGATCCAGGCTTTCATGTCTGAGCGCATTATCTGTAATGGGCATACGCACATCAATATTGCGTAGCAATGTATTTCTGCTTTACAGTTAATAATAAGATTAAAATATGGACTGGCTGTCTGAATGTGTGTGTGTGTGTGTGTGTGTGTGTGTGTGTGTGCGCGCTCTGTCTAAAGCTAAATTAACATGACATGGGGAATATATTTAATATATAAAAATAACATTTTATATATATATGTGTGTGTGTGTGTGTAATTATATATACAGAATAAATGTACACAGCGCATATATTAACATGTGTAAACAAAAAAAATATTTTGGATGCAATTACTTCCGATTAATCGTTTCACAGCACTATTTAATATATTAGGCTGTATAAATGTAGACATTTGCGAATTTAGTTATAATAGCATTTTTATAGTAAAATCATGAAAAGAATCATTTTAGCTAAATATAAAAGGCTATCATTAACAAAAACATTAGATTTTGTTGAATAGAAGAATTTCGTCTCGAAAGAATCAGTCCTATAGAAGATACAGGATATCATAATAGCAACAGATTAGGTTCAGATTAAATGATTTGCCTCAATCATCAACAGGTTATGATGAATAATGTATACTTTTTAGATGCATATGTAATTAATGGGAATAATATATAATAATTCCGATTCACAGTTGTGTCTGACGTTTTATAACATAACTTTAACTTTTCTCAACAACATAAAGTTGTATTTGTTTAATGGTAACCTATATTTGGTTACCATCTTATCCCATCTCACCCTATAATTCTCAAGTTTAGTGGTTATATTTTTGAAATGCTATTGCGATGTTTATCCAGGTGCGTGGTCTTGCCCCCATTGTTAGTGCTTCCCTGTAATCACAATTTTGTTTGTTTGAAGGAGGAGGTGAAACTCTGTGTGGTAACAGATGTAGCTTAACCTCTACTGAACCCAGAATATTCCTTTAAAACAAATGATCAAGCGTCCAGATATATACTGTTCTGACTTGAAGAGATTCTTAAAGACTGTGCCATGTGTCTCATTTGTCAGGTGTGTATAAGCCAGAGCCGCTCCGAGACATGTGGTGGGCGCTTCTCTCCTCGGGCGTCCTCTTCCTCTACCACTTTTTGTTCCTCCAGGGCCTCGGAATGGTATGCCAATCAAACACTACTGCTGAATAATTCAGAACACTAGCATACTGCTCTTTGTATTTCTTCCATAGAAATATGGAAGAAATAGTAAGAGTTGGTAGCTTATGACTATGTTAGAAATAGAATGCTTGATTACTACTTCCTGATAGCTGCATAGTATACACTGCATGCTTCCCACTGTATGTAAGTGAAAGAGTACACATTATTCTACAGCATTCCACTGCTTTGTCACATGAGCTCATTGCATTGTGTTGAATTTAGAAAGTGGTACAGTAAGTAGTATGTTCTATTGCGTTTTTCTAGAATTTCAGTTTTCATTAAAGTTTACATTTCGCTGTTGAGCTTTTTTACCCTAAGAGTTGCGAAGTATAAACTTGCACTTGAGAAAAAAGGCAAGTTTTCTGGGGTGTCTGTTCTGATCACACCGAAGAGCTACTGTAGCTCAGATTGCTGGAAACCTTCATGCCGGCCATGATAGAAAGATGTCAGAACACAGTGCTTTAGAGTTTGCTGCATATCCACAGACCGTCTGAGAGCCCACGGTGGCCCTGTCCATCACCGAAAACACCTATAATGGGAAAGTGAGCAGGTGGACCATGAAGTAATGGAAGAAGCCTGGTCTGATGAATCCCATTTTCTTAAAACTGGCTGACCGAGGCAGAGATATACTCTGCATAGAAGCCTTGGGCACCACCTACCAAACAATTGTTGCTGACCACGTACACCACTTAATGGAAATAGTGTTCCCTCATTGCATTGGCCTCTTTCAGCAGTATAATGCACCAGCCACAATGCAAAAAAAAGTTGAGGAATGGTTTGAGTTCATGGTGTTGCCTTGAGCATCTGCGGGATGCACTGGACCAACGAATCCATGGAGGCCCCACCTTGCAAATTGCAGGACTTAAAGATCTGCTGCTAATGCCTTGGTGCCAGAGACCACAGGACGCTTTCAGATGTCTTGTGGGGTTCGTGTCTTAATGCATCAGACTGTTTTATTTTTATGTTGTGGCTTGTCAGTACCAAGCTATCTAATCACTTGGAGGATATGACTCTTTTAAGATGATCAAACCAGTAATTTTGAAATGACCATCTCTGGACTGGAAATATTACTTGATATAAAAACATCAGTTGGTTCCTGGTTGAATCAGACACTGAAGTGCATGCATTACTCTTAAATGAGGTTTTATTTGATGTCTAAATGCAATTCTTTAATAAGGCATTCTTGCATATTTAATAAAACTGATGGTCAGAATCGGAAGTATTGCATGTACACATACACTAGTCTTGTGCACATCCATTTAAATAAAATATGCATCAGAGTAACATGACACCATTTGAACGATCTGTCATCTGCCATTGGTGCAGGCTTACTTTTATAGTTATTTCTCACTACTATTTGACGTTTTTATACATAAAAGTGTGATAAATAACTTGTAGCATAAAAATAATTAAGCATGTAACTAAGCAAACTCCGCTTGAATCATATATGCTGTTCATATAGTTCTATGGGTCACACTTTTTTGGGGACCAATTTTGCCATGACATTTGCCTTCACAAACTTCTAATTTGCTGCTTCTATATAGTTAGTAAGACGGTTATTAAGTTTAGGTATAGTTATAGTTAAATAGGCTCATGTAGAATAAGGCATTAATATGTGCTTAAAAAAATAAACCTTTAATATGCTAATAAGCAACTAGTTATTAATGAGAATTGGTCCCTGAAGTGTTACGATTCTGTTTCACACATGCATGTTTTGCTTTAGTTATTGTGAATGTATGCTAACTCAGTCTTGTGTTTCTGCTTCCCACCAGTTGACAGAAGTGAATCTGAATAACATGCTGTGCCCTGCGGTCTCTGACCCCTTCTACGGACCATGGTACCGAGTATGGGCGACCGGCCACCAGACTGCCCTGACGTTACTGCACGGCAAGGCTCTGACCATCCTCTCGCAGCACACCGCTCCCATGTGCCGCTATTTACTGGATATAGCACATCAACGCAACAAGAAGTTGGACTAGTCTTTTTATCAGGAGTCTTACATGGACAAAACTTGTCCAGCTTCCTAGAAAAACATTAGTACCTTTTTTTTCTATTTGTTGTTTGGTTCAGACGTTGTCATTATATCTAAAGACTGTTTTAACTCCAAGGACTCAAGCAACATAAACCTTGCCTTGTTTTTATATTTTTATTTTAAAGTTTAGCAAAATGAAGAATCTTTGACCTCAGAACAGATGTAACTTTTATTCTCAAGTTGCCTTCTTTAGTTACATTCAACAGTGGGCCAACCCAGTTCCTTTTACTCATCTGGTGCGCAGTTATAAACGCTGAATTTCCTCATGCCTTGCATGCGGTTGAGGCAGTTTTAATAGATGGTCTCAAAATGACATTCTGTTAATATTGTAGACCTGTTGTGGAAAGCATACATGTAGTGGTACTGTACGTCTATTTCCAGGCCCCCAGCAGTCTCTTTCTTTGAAACTGGGATGTAAATAGTTGCGACTAAATTTTAAGATGACGTTATTAGCTGTAGTCACATCCACTAAACATTTTCTGTTGGCTTAAAGTGATTCCACCTGCTGTTTGATCAAGCTCACGTGCTCTACTGATCATATTATCCATGGGAAATGATAGTGTTTTTCTATGCTCACATGTATATACAAAAAGTTCAATATGTAGTCAAATGAAGGAAAAATAAGTTCCATTACCAACCACACTTGGGGCTCCCTTGTCTAATCCCAAAACTGCTCTGATCATCACGTGTTTTCCCGGTTGTTTGCATGTCAGAAACTAAGATTTGCTGAACAGTTTGCGGCTGTTGCGGTCATGCAAGAAATGTCATTTGAGCAGTCTAGTGAATTATGGGATCACTCTCATTTCAATGTATGTAGCTTGACTGAAAGGGAAACCTGTCTGTCTTGGTGTCATTTTTGTACATATGTTTTTATCTACATTAAAGGTCTTCTCAAACATGTCATTGATGAAGTCTTGGTTTCACAAAGTGTCAAAAGAATACAAATAAATACAAAGACACCTAATGCCTTATCCTTTCAGAATTAATTTTTTATTGGATAAATGATTTAAAAGGTAATAACAATAATGTTTTAAAACTACATTATCATTGCCACAGCCATAGCTCACATACCCACATATAACCCATCTACCCCCCCCCAACACTTTTTTTAGGGTGTTGTTTTTTTGTAATTTTGTCTTTTTTTGTCCTTTTTTTTTTTTTGTAGCCATACTACCATATTCATAATAAATGCCCATTTCAGGTCTCATCACACTAACAGCAATTCAGTGGGGTTAAATGATCTAGTTCTACAGGGGAGTTATATATATATATATATTTTTTTTTTATTTCTTTTTTTTTTTTTGCCAAGTCGTTACTTTATTTCAAGTTCTGAAAGGAAGAAAGAATCCAAAATCAAAATAGAAACAAAAAGTGGTGGGCATATGGGGCTACACCAGGCAACCCCGGCCCCCAATGACACCGCAAGCTGTCAGTCATCGAAGGGCATGTTCAAAACTCATCTTCTCAAAGCTCCAGAACATAGAAAACCACTAAAATAATTTAGAAACTAGGTCCAAAATATTTTTTTTAAGAATTAACTTGATATATAAAAACAGTCATTGTGTTTACTTTTTTTCCTTTTCTTTTTTTTACAAAAGTTTTCAAACAAATTTATTGTAGTTAACTTTTTTTTTTTTTTTTTTTTTTTATCATCATCATTATTATTATTAGTTATACGTTTCCCCCCATATCTATCAGTGCGATTGTATGCCAGTGCAGCTACTGGGTCCAGAGTAAAGAAAAGAGGCTTTTTATTTTTTCCTTAAATTGCATTTAAAAATAAGGATTAACTCATCTTTTGTATAAAGTATAACTGCTGGTCTTAGGAAAAAAAAAAAAAAAAACCTTAAGAAACCCATAAATCTAAGAGGCACGCTATGGGGTTTTCTTTGTTTACAAAAATATATAATAATGACAACAATGATGAAAACAAAAAAATAAAAAGTGCAACCTAGTATTACGGTCATTGACATCGTGCAAGGTCTCAAAGACAGCTACAATGAAAATTCATTGAACTTAGGTAGCTAAAATCCTAAAACATTAGAAATTGTACAAAAGAAGAAAAAAAAAATATACACAGAAAACAGAAGACATTTCTCTTGCAGGGAAGGTTTTTGGAAGGACAGGAAGGCAGGTCTGTAGAGCAGCATTTGGACATGGCTGGAGGCATCTTTGGTTCGGTTGAACACACTAAGGTAACATGAACCAATCAACTTTCAAAGGACTATGGGTTCAACCGAGCACGAAGCTCGTTTGCAGGTGTTACAACCCAACGTGCATGCCTAAAATGAGCATTTGCTATACACGCCAAACACTAATCCCAGTTGTGGTGTTAAAAACAACAGAAATCCAAAGACAGGGTAGCGAGAAAATGGTTTTTAACCAATCTTTGAGCAATGTAACTGTAGGACGGGTATTGAGAGATTCTACAGTCTTCAAATGCGCCTGGGATTGCTGATGTCCTCAAAGTGCATGTTCAATCTACTCTAGGAATCATGAAAATACTTTGTTCCAGTTGCAGTCATTTTACAACTGTAAAATGTACAGACATATCTGACAGAAGCAACGTGTCTTTCATCACATAGCATGGCTTGCAACTGAACTAACCGATGATCTTTGAACAAATGTTGTTAGAGACGTAAATTCAGCACACTGAACCTCATTTTCGCTGTAGTTTTGGCCATATGGAGGCAACAGCGTTCAGCTTGTTAAGCCAGCCGCCTTTCAAAACGGTAACGTACATGAACGCAAACATTCACAAAGAGCGAGACTCCAGGGTAATTGTATTTTGCGTAAATGTGCACATCTATAAGAGATGAGATGTTAAGCATATGCCCAAATCCCCCAGGCCATGAGGGGAAAGATGGGGTTAGACTCGTCACTACTTGTCCTTTCAAACCTGCAGGAGATTACACTGGTAGAAAAAAAACACCTGTAAAACAGATCTGCATATATTGAGGATAATAATAAAGTCTGATATGAGTCCGCATGACCAGTCACATTTACTGCGACCACCCCCAACATGAGGTCCGATTAGCACCATTTTATTTAGTCTTTTTTTTTTTTATATCTATATAGCAGTGAAACAAGCATGCCATGTTTAACAAGAGGCTTCTTATTCATGCAACAAATGTATTGCAATGGCCAATACATCAGATTTCAAATGCAAAGACTTAGTTGATTTTGCAGCTGATTTTTTTTTTTTAGTTTGTGCTGTTTTAATGGACCAACAAACGGGGCCCTGATCGTCCAACTAGAAAACAATACCAGGGTTAAAAAAAAGAAAAATGCAGATATTTAAAGGGATGTTCAAGACAGAGAAACCAATGTGTGACCAACATGTGTCACTTTTCATAGCTGACCTACATCCTGGTAGGTGGGGTTTAGATTAATCAGATGAAAAACAGTCACGGCTGGGCAGTAATAAACACTTGACTGTTAAACAGGCATCTTTGCCCAAAAGTCGCTGGTCAAAACCTTCATGTTATGAAATAATCGGTCTCAAGGTAGTTGAGCACTCAGGGCAATATTTGCTGGTCCACATCATAACCATTTTTAAGGCAAAACAACTGAAATCAGGTTTTTTTTCTCTTTAGGTTTAAGTGAGCTGGATAACGACTGTGGATGGAACCCAAAAAGCCCTTAACATTTTGCATATGAAAACAAAACCAGATTTCCCCATTATTTTCCTTTCAGAAAAGCGAGTCCACTGCTTCTACAGACAATATAACGTGATATTCACTCTACCTCCTGGTCTTTGAAAAAAATTTAAATAACGCTTTATCCAACCAACACAGAGCAAGAGTTGAAAAGGGGTCTAATAGAGTATAAATTGTCCGTGAGAAAACTATGAAAACACTTAACGACCATAGTTTAAAAAAAAACTCCCTGGTGTGACATGACAACATTCATCAAATTAGTCATCTTCTCAATTACAGCCACAGTAAAGTCTGCGCGTTCACATGAAGGTGTAAACATTGGTGCCAGGCGAGACAGAAACGGACATATTCATCCATATTACCAGATCATTAATAACTAAACGAAGTGTCTTCTGAAGCATCCTCCTGAGAATGAAGATTCCCGAGCCAGGTAAACAGACCAGGAGGGAAATTAATTAAAAACAGCTATTCAGAGCAACCTCGCTGCCACAGCATGCATTAAAAAAAAAAAAAGTATGGCTTTTTTTTTTAGCTTGTCCCTGTCGTTTGACCTTGTTCTCTCACAAAGCTTTTCCTCTCTGTGTGACAAAATAGGTGAAATACAAAACAAACCGACTTGAATCTGCTGTCTCTTTATCCATTTACACCCTTACTCGGAGCACAGACCTACACTTTTAATTTCACAAACAACACGAATACAACACATCACCATGAAAAACTAAATAAGAGACTTTTCCTAGCAACACTAGACAAAAAAGGGCTTGTTTATCTAAGTTAGTTCAGTTTAAATCAACTTAAATCATGGGGGAAATATTCTGGTGTACCCAAAAGCTAATTTAAGATAGTGGTTTCAATAATCTGAGCGTTCGAGAAAAAAAACCCCAACAACAACACTTTACTAGTTCTTCACTTCCTAACGTCAGCCACACTGCAAAACCCAACAATGCTCACGATAAAACAAGAACAGAAAACTAAATCGCCACTCGAGAGGAACTGCACAGAGAGGAACGAGATTCCCTTAAACCCTGTGGCTGCCTAGATGATATAAAAGTCAAACTAATAAGAAACAATAAAAGAGGGAGAAAAACTGGAGCGATCACTAAAGCAGAGCATACATAAAATCCGAGCAAAAGCATAACTACTCCAACATTTAATATGACTTATTTCCATCCACAGACTGAGAAACCTGATTTTAGGAAATTTGTTGGAAAAAAAAAATATATATATATATAATATTTGTTTATTTTCTTAAAAAAGGGAAGGGACTGATATATATATTTGTGTTATATATATATATATACGCTGCAAAAACTAAATGAATACAAAGAAATGAATTGTATTTTTTCGCTTTATAATCACCTAATGCTTATTTGCCACCCGCTGCCATGCCTCCAACGGACCGAAGACATGGCAACGGAAACTATCATCATAAAATGGTACAGTAGTACAGATAGCTAGACCACGAGGGGGCGGGCTCTCCCGGGAAGATGTCCGCCGAGAGGTCCAGTGACTGGTCATGCGGCTCGCTGTCAGGAATAATGGTTGTACGGAGGGAGAGGGTGCCCGATGCCATTCTGGTAGTGATGATGCTGGCGGTGGCCGATGTATTCTGCGTAGCTCACGGTCATCTTTTCACTACGGTACCTAAAACAATGGTGGAAAAAGGGGTAAGCGTTACAACAGTGAAAGACCCTTGAAATAATGTGCATTGTGCACAACAGACCTGTGAACAGCTGTAAAACTGTGTAACAAAAATCTGTATTTTTGCTTCTGTTGTCAGTAGTGTTGGGGAAAGTTACGATTAAAACTAATGCATTACCGATTGTGTTACTCCCTAAAAAAGTAACTAATTCCGGTACTTAGTTACTTTTTATGGAAAGTAATGCGTTACATTACTTTTGCGTAACTTTCTTGTTACTTTTTAAATATGAGCAGGACTTGATTGTTTTTAATATAAGAAGTTATATTCATAGCAAGTATATAAGCCCTTTCACACCAAAAAGTGTAATGAATAAACCTCAGGCTGAAGGAAAAGTAAATGGACGTCTGTACAGCAGAACACAGGAGAACAAGATTCAACGCTCTTCAGCAATACAAAAAACATTAAAGCACAATTTTTAGTTTCTCTAAAGTCATTTTTGCTTTTTAGTATGGTTGAACTGGATCGAAGATCAGCAGCAAAGACATTAGCTAATAAAATAGGATTATATACATTTGCGATATTTAACATTTAATTATTGCAGGTTTGCGTCATATTCCGAGTTTGCATTTCATGGTTTTTATTATTTTGATGAATACTAAACCCTTTTTATTTTTTTGAGAGTGGGATTAATTCAGTCAATAAATGGGAAAACACAGTAAATGTAGAAAAAGTAACTCTTCTTGTAAATTAAATATTAATGCGTTATTTTAGTTATATAGTTACTTGAAAAAAGAAAACGCAACTCACATTACTTGTAATGCGTTACCTCAACACTGGTTGCCAGACAACGCAACCCATAAAGACTACATGCCCGCATTTCCAATCTGCTACTCTGCACTGCTAAAATCCAGATTTATAACTAAGACCTCATTTGACAAAACCACCATACACAAAGACAATGGCTGTTGTGATATCAGTTATATTTAAATAGAGCACAGGGAAAATGCAGAATGTCTGCCTTATTTTGACTGTTATCACCAAAAAAGAAAAGGCTAAATGTACTTAAAATATTATAAATATTAAATATAAAAAATTGTCCTAGCTACTCCAAGCTCTATCGTTGCAGTCAGCGGGTGTTGCAGTTGAACAGTCCACAAGTCGTCAAATAAAGGTTGCGCTTTCATATTAAAATGGACCAACACCCAATTTTTTATATAACTCCGACTGGATTCGTCTGAAAAAGAAAGTCATATACACCTAGGAATGATTTGAGGGTCATTTTGGGGTAAACTAACCCTTTACATATTACCAAAATAGCTCCTTGTCTCAAAACATTGTTAAACGTTGCAGCAACAATGAGAACATTACTAAGTAGATTTGGTGACAAAATCCACAGACTGGAAACACTGCAGCTAACATAAGTGTTATGAAGGGAATGAGTTTTGAATTAATCTTATCTACAAAGTAGGAAGATGGGCATACTTTGGAATCCACACCTGCCACAGTGTGTGTTATCTGTAATCTCAGACAGAACAGAGGCGACACTGAAAGTGGCACTGCTTGCCCAACTCTTTCACTGTGAACACAGTGTACTTTTATTTTTTTTTGAGTTACCATAGATCTAGACTAAATGAGAACATGCATTTACTCCTCTCACTGACACAAAAACAGATTCACTTTCTCAGAATTGAAAATGATGCAAACCTGCAATAATGATGTTAAATGACACAAACATCCTTTAGGCATTTAATCCAATTTTATTAACCAATGTCATTGCTGCTTAACTTTGACGATCCAATTCAACCATACTAATGAGCAAAAAATAAATCATTTGTGCATTTTTATTTTTAATTTTTATTAAGAATGTTGACATTCCTTCAAGAAACCCAGAATGGAAGCACAGCTTAAAGGTTTGTTTGAGGTGCGCCCTCTACTGTAAAGATTTCCTTCAGCCTGAGGCTTATTCATTTCACTTTTATTAATTTCACTTTTTTTATATTAAAAACAAACAATCAATTCTAGCCTGGATGAGGAAAGTAACACAAAAGTATCATAGCACATTACTTTCCACAAAAAGTAACAAACGCAATTGGTTACTTTCTTAGGAAATAACACAATATTGTAACGCATTACTTTTAAACGTAACTTTCACCAACACCTTTCACTAAAGCCTTGTCCCATTGGACACAAAAACTAAAAGATTAATCAACCAATAAATAGCCTGTAATGAAAATAAATAAGAATTTGTTCAGAATGCTCAATTGTCTCACCTGGTCAGTTTAATAGTCTTCCTGAAGTCATTTGTGATGGGAGCTTTGTAACCTCCCTTTCGAAGTAAGGAATCTATGGTCTGAATGTGGTCCCATCCTATCAAGACAGAAATTAAATCACGGTCCTTCATACTGATTGTTACATTTTGGTCTGAATCCTATTTCTAATGCAATTCAAGACATGTGTATTTTATTCTCACCTTGCTCCTTCGCAACCTCTGGCAGGTAGGTGGCGGTGCGCTTTGATCCTTTTTCACTAAAAAACTCTATCCTAATGCCGTGAACACCCACCTAGGAAAAAAAGACATCTTGAAAAATCATGTATATTTTTTCCATACTTGACCTTTGTGAAATTGACAAATACTGTTACTTTGGTGCTGATAATGACATCAAAATTGTAAGAATAGGTTGTTGAGAGAGGAAAAATTTCATCTGTGCATCTGCAATCAGTTCCGCTCCCGCTTTCTTTAAAAGGGACAGGAAGAGACAGACATACTGACAAATTAAATATGAGACCAAATAAACAATTATACATCATAGATGCCTGCCTGTAGTCCAATCCATTCAAAATATTAGAGAGTGTTGTTTCTCCAGACACTCGCATGGGTTGCAAGATTGAGGACACGCAACAGGAACGAGCACATTTTACAACGGAAGGTGACTAGACTTATACGCCAAGTTGATGAGTTGGGTTGAGAGGAATAATCTCTGACCCGGTTCATTTTGTTGGCTTCAATGGCTGCAAGTAAGCTGTTATAACACCAACTGGCAACCTGGAGTGTCAAAATACTATTAGGTGCATTGGCAGTGGGCGGAGTCACACAGACCAAAACATTGCATGTCCTTCAAGTGGGTTTGCCAAATGCCATTAAAAGGAAAAGAAGCTGCTCGAATGGGCATGATGCTGAAGAACTAATGAGGTCTGTTCTAGTCCATTTACAATATTTAATACATTTTGCTACGAATGACTTGAAAGACATTAATTTACTGTTTATTTTTTAAATAGTGTCAGACTATAGGAGACGGCGGTGTTGTCATAACACGCTGCTATGGGCTAGTCTTGCTCCATACTGGCATTCTGACACAGCAAGCTTCATGCTTTCTAGCCTCATCTACCCATTTTTTCTTTTTGCAATTATTCTACCTATTGTACGTATTTACAAATATATTTAGCAGGTGTTTTTCTATGGGATTTTCATCTCTTTCATCACTTAAAAAAATCTGACCATACAAATCCCTGACCATAGGTACGAGCAATGGTGATGCTTGCAATGACAAACACATGAAGGATTGCTAAAGCAGAGGTACACTTGTGGTCCACTATTTAGCCTCTGGGTGTGTGTAAACTCAGTCTAGCTCTGAATTCGGTCAATGTTTACAAAATGCATGAATTCTCATGGAACGGCAGCAGAACTACAAAAGATGGTCGTGTGAACAGTCTAGGGATATTAACAGTCTGCAGTTATTTTTCCTAAACGAAGCTCGTTAACCCATTATTAACCGTTAACCAATAAGATTATTTTAAATTAGAATTGAATTAAATTAGGAAGGATTAGGAAGTGTCTGTGACCCATTAAAAACACTAACATTTGTTTCCCAGGAATTAATTAATAGGCCTATACGAGAAATATTTTTATAAGAAAATGAACGAAAAACTATCAAATGAGAGACCCAACATTGGTTTCAGTTTAGTTTTAAGCCAAATTAAATAGTTTTGGCTTGTCATTTATATTACTATAGCTTTTATTTTTAATTGTTGTTCTTTTCTAAATACTGTTAATTGAAAGGGTTTGTAGTGGAGTGAGAGGAACTAAAATAGCCTAGCTATGTTAACAGTGTTTATTATAATGTTTGTAAACATTTTGAGTCGCATTAGGCCTATTTCTGAATGAAATAATAAAATGCAACTTATAAGTGACTTGTTTTTTTTTTTTCTCCCTCTTTCTACTAAACACAATTTGTTTATACGCATAGCGTATTTTAACCATGCAGCAAACCTTTTTCAACATTTTGATAAATTACTGAAAATTTTATTTATCGGTCAAAATTCTTAACGGTCGGTTAACTGTTAACCGGTAAAAATGAACATCCCTAGAACAGACAGAAAAATTAGAGAGATGTGGCAAGGGGATTGACGGGTTTATTTAGTTAATCAGACAGCATTAATTTTGAGCGACAATTATTAACATAAGATGCCTGTCATCACATGTACTGATTTGAAAAAGGATTTTTCTGACCATTTATTTATACGATAGCTGTTTTAGTAGTTTTAAAGCATTTATTAATGCCTTATTCTTCATGACCATATTTTAGATTCTAAACTTAACAACTGCCATACAAACTATTAATAGACAATTATTAAATTATTAACTATTAAAAGCTAATAGTGAGAATTAGAATCAAAACTAAACTGTGATCTTAAGGTGGGACTGTCTATTATTTGGATGTGGTTGTTAAATGCTTTGCAAACCATGTACAGCACACCACTCTGCATGAAAGTCTCAGTCAGCTAACAGTAAGGAAAACACAAACTAACATCCCCCAACTCTGCAAACACTAAAAAAAAAAAAAAAAAAAAAGATTGCACGCACAATACACAAGACATCATCATCATCACTCCTCACCCAGGGCACATTTCGGTCTTCACTGTTGTTGATCACTAAGGACAGTGTATAAAGAGAGAGTGTGTCTATACAAGCACATATGTTTGCATGGCCTGAATCATCAAGCCTCCACAGTATAATGCCAGGCTAAGTCTCTAGGCCTGTGCTTCATTTGAAAGCAAGGATGCAATTAGTATCTAATTCTGCATGGCCCAAAATCACGCAAATTTGCAAGCCGTCTATCAACAGGCTGCAGTGGCCAGACCGTTTGTTGACATTGTAGGCTGAGGGTAGAGCTTGAGAGTATGTGAGCGGATCTTGAAGTAGTTTTGAGCTCCAGAGTGAGCTGCGGTACACTCCGTGATAAACAGCAGTTTTTCTAATTAGTTTGTTTCTTTTCATTTCCTGACAAGGTACAAGGTATGGCTTTAATAACAATTAGCCTTTTCCCAAGTGCAACTAAAGTCTTTAACATTCTGAAAAATTTATACACGAACAACAACAGACTGCCAGAAGGTTAAGTGCATGTGCCCAACGTGCTTAATTTTCCTGAAGCCTCATGATGGCGGTGGCACCGATGCCTGTGCACATCCTCGTTGCTTGCAGCTATATTTTCATTTATGACTCTTTAAACCAGCATAACATTTGTAAGACAGGCAATACAAGCGAATAAAAAAAATATATTGGATAAAAGTTGAAATGTCAATCAAAAACATTTCCAAAACACAAATATCAGGGAAAAAATTTTATTCCACAATTTACAGGATATCTGAAAAACAAAAGTAAATAATTAAGGCTTCTTATGACCCTTTTTAAGAACTGCACAAAAAAAATAACATATGAACTGGTAACATATTAAACTGTAAAATGACTGTAAAATGGTTTTCACAAAATAAAAATCGTATAAAATTATATATCACATTAAGTCTTTAAACCATTAAGAAAAGGGATAAGTCAAACATATACATTATTATATTAATTAACAACGTATGAGCAATATCACAAGTAGTTCTAAGATATGGCTGTATATCAGCTGTGACTCAGCCGTATTTGATCACAAAGTGATCCAAGTGTGATACTGTGTTTATACAACAGTTTGACAACACGAGTGCATAAATACATAAGAAACTACAACAGGGTCTTAAAAAACCCTCTTTTGTGCAGAATTACTTCCTTCCGCCACAAATTCAAAACTAGGGCTGGACGATTATGGCATAAAGTCAAAACCTCGATTAATTGAACATTTTACCTCGATTACGATTAATAAACGATTATTTTGTTTCTGTTTAGTTTTTTTGCCCTCATAGTTCACTTACAAGGTTTGTACTGTAAACAGGGCCATAGTTGGAGTTTGCGGGACCCCGGTTCAAGTTGTACCAGTGGGCCCTGTTTGAAAGTGCTTAATTTGTATGTTCGTTCTGTTTATTTGTTCATCAACATGCCCGCCACATCCCAGAATGCAATGCGGCGCCAAAGCTCTATTAGGTGCGGTCACTTAAAGACAATGAATGCATCCAATATAATACTCATACGATTTTTTTTCTCAACTGTTTACTTTAACTTAAGACATAACTGACAGTTTTTCGAACATACTATCCAAAACGGGTATTTTCACATATTTTTTATGTATTTGTCGCTACAAGAGCAAGAACAGACAAATTCGGTGTTCAAACCAGAACACCGCGGTGCTGAAGTGGGCTCGCCTCTTACACATCCTTTTCTGTTGGTTTAAACTGAGCACAGAGCACAGCGCGCGAGTAACCAGCGACTCAGTTCAGCTTTTCCGCGTTTTGTGTTTGAATGCTTTAGTCTTTTGAATGGTTACATTTGCAAGTGGCAAGGCTTAATAACACGTGAAAATGATACGCTTTCGTGTCGACACGCAGCAGTGTTCTGAGCGTCTTTTTAGACTGGCCTCAGCCAGACGGTTGACATCGACTATTAAAGATGGGATATTTTTTCCTATTGAAAGAACGATCATAGCTCACTATCAGCAGTTATTTTATCTATGTTCGTAACATTTCTTACATATTATTGCTCTGTGTAAGAGATAAATAAAAGATTAAAGGTAAACAGTACCAGTACGAGTGATTGCGTGTGTGAATTAGTCATACTGTCTCTATATTATTGTGAAGCTGTGGGTTGTAAATAGCCTAATTCCTTCAAAAGTAGAAAAATATGCTATAATAAATTGAGACTCTAAGATACTTCAATGATAAATCACAGGACAATGCTGACATCTGCGTTCCTCTGTGCGCACGATCTTCACAGATATGAGTTTTCGTGCCATAATGCAGCTGTGCGAATATTTTTTTTTTAACTCAAATAAAACAAATACAACTGACAAAGTTAAATGAAGACTCAAGGCTCACCGCTCGCGCCATCACTATGTGTTGAACTGGCGTTCACCTCCGTGTTTTGCTTTTATGCCACTGACTGGCAGAATTATGTGGCTACACATGCTTTTAAGGGGGAAGTATTAACAGGAAATAACCGAAATAACCGACATGGGAAAATTACGTCGGTTAGTGGTTCTAAATTTCGGTTTCAATTACTTTTTGATTAATTGTCCAGCCCTATTGAAACCTCAGTTTGACAGTTTAACAGCTGAGCTCAAGCCTCGGTTACTAATTTGAAATCATCAATTTACAAATAGTAACGAAGGAACATTGAGTTGCTTCATTAAAAGCTTATTATATAACTGTATTAAAAGCAATGTATTATGTGGTGTTGAGTATTATGAGATGGACTGAGTGAGTGCGATTACCTGAATCTGATACAGCATTCATTTTTCATGTAAAATGAATGTCACCTTGGCTTTATTTTAAAAAAAATGATTCCTAATGCACAAAAAAATTCTCAGAATACTGAGTGCTATGTACAGTTTACTTCCTTTTTAATTATTTGTGGAAAACACAGTCATCTAAAGTATATTTATTTTACCCCTTTAATCCATTTTCAAATTGCTTCAAATTTCCTAAATAGCAATTAAAATAAATACAATTATATCTGCTTTATTTCAGCCATTGATCACCCTGCTTTCCAAGATATCCGCATCAGCAGTCAAAAAAACTATATTGGTTGACCAACAAAACTTACCATCACAAATCACACACTGTTTCCCAAAACCAAACAAACACTATAAATACTACTGTTTCTATAAAATATTTATTGAATAATAATATTTAACAAAGAACAGCAACTGCCATCATAAAAGTTGCTAGGCAATTCAGTCAAAAGTAAAAGTGCAAAACTATTTGCTATAGAACAAATAATAATGAGACCAAAGACTGCCCGAGGTGAGGCTGCTCTTGGTGGGTTCATGAGCGCTGAACGGCCGCCCACTGACACCCTGGATCTCACATCTCCAAAAATTAAGCAAATTTATTTGTTAATCTTTAATAACAAACCAAATATTTGAAGTCTAAACAACTACATTCTTGCCAAAAAAAATTCTTATAACTACATTCTGTGACACATACACACACAAAAAGCATCATTTATAAAAAAAAAAAAGTGTGTGGACTTGGACATACGAAATGACACTTTCTTTAAGAAATACTGCATGTGGAAAGCTACAAACAGTCAAATGAAGTTCTGATATCACTAGAGTATGGCAATCCTCTCAGCAAATCAGATTTGAGAACCAGATAGATCTGTTATGTAAAAATACATACTCTTAGTGTCTTCATTTTTATGAATTGTAGAAGACACATAAGCTTCTTTCACATTTGCAACTCTGTGTTTGTTTTGTAAAAATAGTCAATTTTCACATTGTTCTGAACAAAAACAGTAGAAGGGCTTAATAAAAATGAAAATCAGTTATCTGTATGCAAATTATTTTATTGCCACTAGGTGGGGCTTCTGAAACAGCAGAAATAAAGCAGTTTTCCCCAGTAATGACTGTACACAAAGCATCGCTGCACTCATAAATGCTGCTTAATCATGTATTATCGGAAAGATAAAATGAAAATGCCATTGAAGCTTTTTCTGAAGACAGTTGGTTCCCTTCAGAGACAAATTCATATAAAAACACCCGCACCGTGTTTAGATTGTGAAACCTGCAGCCAGTGTTGGGTGTAACGCGTTAAGGTAATTAAATTAATTATCCACTGAAAAGGTAATGGATAACTGCTAATTTTTAGATAATTTAATAACAGTTACATATAAAGTACTTGCATTACATACAGTAAATTTCAACAGTTCTAAAATCAATATTGAATTTTAAATCAAAATTTGCTGTCTAAAGATAAAATTAAATGCAGCATCTTTAAGCCTCTGCGCACCAGCACGTTCACTTTTTCCCGATTCAAAGAGAAACCTTAAATACTCAGATACAGATAAGATTATATCTAATCTAAAAACGGCCTACTTTTATTTGTGTACACTGACAATAACAACAAAACATTGTTGCACTTTCTGCCATCTAGGTCTCTGTGAGCAACTTTCTATACGTCACAAACTCCACGAATATTTCACACACAGACATTAGAAAAATGAGAAATAATCGAAAATGTATGTTCTCTGATAATTTACAATTTAAGATAATTTATGTAATCTATTCTTACCTACATTAAAGTGTTATTTTTTACATAAACCTGCACAGATTTTACAAGTTGGGCTTTTCCTGAACATCTTGCTAAACTGAAATTTATCATTTAACTTTTCTTACGCTTTTTAGTTATTCAGATTAAATTTAAATTTATGCATTTAGCAGACGCTTTTATCCAAAGCGACTTACAGTGCATTCATGCTATCAATTTTTACCTACCATGTGTTCCCGGGGAACCGAAGCCCCAACCTTGCGCTAGCTTGCTTGCTAACGCAATGCTCTACCAGTTGAGCTACAGTTGTTATTCAGAGTATTTCTACTTGTTAACCAAAGAAGGTTACATTTTTTTTTTTTTTAAGTTTTAAGTAATGCAGTTTTTTTAAAACTAAAAGGCTAAAATATTCTGTTTGACTCAAATTGAAAGAAAAAAAAAGTTTTATTTTATAAGGTTCATAGGGATTTTAAGATTGTAGCCTTAATTACGTTACTTATTGATTAAAGGTGAGGTAGGGAACTTTTGTAAAAAAATATTTTTTACATATTTATTAAACCTGTCATTATGTCCTGACAGTAGAATATGAGACAGATAATCTGTGAAAAAAAAATCAATCTCCTCTGGCTCCTCCCAGTGTCCTATTGCCATTTGCAGAAACTCCATCGCTCCCGGTAAAAAATAACCAAGCAGAGCTGCGGTCCGTAACTTTGTTTGTGTTCAAAATGTAGGAAAATGTATATAATACGCAAGAACACCATGAATCCATTTTCCAAACCGTGTTTTTGGCTTGTCCTGAATGACTAGGGTGCACCTATAATAAGTGTTTATATTCGGACTATTTTAGATTGCTTCGGGGGTACCGCGGCGGAGTAACCCAGTACCTTTGTGATTCTTCATAGACATAAACAGAGAGAAGTAGTTCCGGCTACAATGTTCTTCCGCAAAACGCAAGCAGTTCTGTTTATTAACCGCTAGAGCGTCAAAAGTTCCCTACCGCAGCTTTAACTAAGTTACTTTTAGGACAAGAGTAATTAATAAAAGTTATTTAAATACAATATTGATGATGTAATTACTTTTTGAAAGTAGCTTACCCAACAATGCATGCAGTTCATATTTATTCAATGAAATCACAGCAATTTTTGTCTTTCTGTCCCCAAATTTAAGAACTTTTGAAATAATAGTTAAGATTTTTCTTATACCATGTAAGGTATTTAAGACTTTTATGGCCTTAAATTCAACCACTAAAGATGTCCCGTCGTGCAGGGTGGTGATACATTTTATTAGCCCAAGTGGAAAACACAATTAGCCTTTTGATTTTGCAAGCCCTGCATATCATGCTAAAGATTTTTTCTTGGGGCTTGGTCAGGTTAGAAGTTCAGACTTTCCCATTTCAAATGGTGGTTCAATCTCTGTTGGACCACATGAGACAGACTTGAAACGTTTAAACTGACAAGGCCTAAAATCTCATGCAAATGATTCAGTGAACAGACACCTGTTTGGCTCTTCAGGGAATAGTTTTTAGTGGTAAGTGACATTTATTACCAAAATGCTTGCAGCAAAAAACCCTTAAGTGCACAGGGAGTTTGTTTGTTTAATTTTGTGAATAACAGATGGCAATAGCTTCTGCGCTCTTACCTCCCAGTCTAGGTAATCACCAACATCCTCAAAGTTGGTGAGCAGAGACACTGAGCAGAAGAGGCGCGGCAGCTCGTCCCTCGTCATGGGGGGAAAACGACTGTCTTTAAGGGCACTGTGAAGAGGACATGAAGGCAAGATTTACAATTAAAAAAAGTCTACTAGGGTAGACGGCCAATCGCAGTGAATAAGTACTTATGCGCATGAATGCCTACACCAATTCATTTTGGGATCAGTCAGAATGACTAGTTGCCTAACAATCTAGTGAAGCTGACTGGTGAGTCTATCTAGATTAAGTGGCACAAAAACTGGCAGACACAGGAGAGGACGTGACAATGTCTCAAAAAGAACTTCATAAGAAAAATCTGTCACCAAGGAAAGATCAACAATGAGAGGAGGAATAAGAAGGTAGATTTTCTTTGGCAACTTCTCTGTCAGTAACAATAATAGAGTTTCTGTAGTGTCGGTACGGTTTCAATTCAGTTCCCAAGAGCTGTGATACTGACAGGAGACTGCTTTCAAAAGCTCACACCAATGCATTTCTTGGTAAAAAAAATTGTCACCTTGCAAGGTATTAATGAAATGGCTGTTAAATGTATGATTTTCTTACCTTAAAAAAAAAAACTAGAAAACAATATTAGTGAATGGAATCTAGTTTCAAGCTCCAAAAAGTTTATTCAAAAACCGCAACACATAACATAATAGTTTATTACTGAACACTTTTTTTTTTTCTGAAATCTCAGATTTGATAGTCAATTAAGAAATTTCACGGAAATATACATTTTTATTTCGTAACTTTACAGCAAAATAACTATTGTGGTATAAACTATATTATTCATATAATTATATAATTCGTATAACTACTCTCTCACCCTGAAAGCACAGATGTGACAGATGTCAGTCAGCTCCTGATCTTTGCAAAGAAAGATCATAGAGATTTTTGATATTCTGATATTTTGAAGCTGTTAAACTTGGCTTCATTACATGGCAGCACAAAGTTAGAGCATATTTTCAAAGCGGTTAAGAATATGGTATGAGAATATGGGGCTTTGCTAAACTGTCTGTTGTTATTAATGGAGCACATGTAATGCAAGGAACAAAATCTGGATTTGTTGGGCTTCTTCAGAAGAGTGGTGTTAACTGTCCAGTTCTGCACTGCATAATATATCAGGTTAGTAGGCTTATTTTATTTACTTAAAATCTGCGAAAGTAGTTTCTCAACAATGAAGCACATCGAATCAAAAGAGAGAAACAGGCTGACAGATGACACTCTCTTTCAGCTACTGCAAGTTGGGTGTACACATTTTGAGACTGACATTGAATCAATTGTGCACTAACAGGAGAGGCCACAAGTTTCTCATTGAGATGTCTATTTGTTAATGCTAGGAGACATATGGCATTAGCTTGTGGACTCGTTATAATATTAAGTTCTGATTGGCCAATCGATGTCATTTAGTTTGTACATTCTTACTATTTTAGAGAATTTCAATATTTAGGGTGCTTTTGCACCTGGCACATTTTTCCCCTTAGCTTGGTTAGTTTGGGCATATGTGAACACGCCAATTGTGCTTGGATCCAGGCCAAAACATGGCTGAGGTGGTCTTGGCTCGATTGAAAACGAACTCTGGAGTTTTTCAGTTGTAGTGAGAAAGCAATCCGATCTAACAAACAAGGCTATATCACAATGTATTATGGGTAATTACATAAGTTCCATGAAAAGCATTAGCTTAGTTGTTTTGCTAATACCTTAAAATTAACCTGTGAATGTGGGTTAGCATGTCTTCTGCATTCAAAATCAAAGAAATTTTTTTCATTTTATAATGCCATCTTATTGCCCTTCTTCCTAGTAGGTTATCCAGGTGCATCCTGGACTCCTGCTCAAAATAATAAATAAATATAACGACAGCTATTAAAAAAAAAAAAAAAAAAGCTAAAAAACACACAATAAGCCTGTGAAGTTGTTCCATCCTGATGTATGATATCAGCCATCACAGCTACGTGGAATCCCAGAAAATAAACAGTGGAACTTTTACCAATGAGAGAACCATTTACTTGTGCGTGACTTGTATTAACAAATTTGTTTAATTTAGAAACTTTTCCGTGTGACAGCGAACATTGTAAACATTTTAATCCCTTGGAACACAGCAATCAATCTACAATTTCATGTGAGCTTTTTTGGCCCATTTTTCATGTGCGGATCTTATTTTTTTATCTTTGAGCTATTTTTGGATCTACACACTGCCAGAAGTTCATGTAGTTATTCAAATCCATCTGGCACTATGCTTCTCCAGTCTCTTCATTTGTATTATCTTTGGCGTTGCAGTCCCACCCTTGGATTTGGTCTTTGACATTATGAAATCATGGGCCTTACTGATATCCAGGCACACACCCATTTTTTTACACCCAGATTTACCAACCTCAACAGATGAGGACTACACTAATAAATAGAAATTTCTATATATGAGATTCAACTACAGCTACACGGTACAACCCTGAGCAAATATGTGAGAGCAAAGAGAATTCCTAGAGGTTTGCATATCCAGAATTTATCGACTTTAGTTCGTAATGAGGAGGAAATCTAAATTCTCAACAACGCTTCTTTGGAGGTAATAGTTTTGATCATTGAATACACTCAACAAGAACGGTTTAAAATTAAACAGGAAATCACTGATCTTAAAGGAGTACTGTTATGCTCTTTAACAAAGTCTTAATTTTGTGTTGGGGGTGTACTAGAACATGCTTTCATGCTTTTTTTATTTTTCATATAGTTCACATAATTAAAATACCTTTCTCCCCAGTCTGGCACAAATGGCTCATTAAATTTCAGGTTTGATGAAGGCCCACCTTCCATAAAACGAAATGTGTTGTGATTGGTTAGCTGTCCCAGTGCGATATGATTGGTGAACAGCTTAGACTGTGTTTCAGTAATCCCCCGCCCCTTACCAAAACAGAAAGTTAAGTCTGTTCTGATATAGTTAAGGATGGCGTCAATATTGCCATATCAATATGAGTCTGATTCAGACCTCTGAATATATTGAACAAGAGGATCGCGCAGTACCTTTGCACACACGGATATGGATGGACCTGGCGAAAACTTGACGCTACAGCAGCTCTTCTTAGTTTTCTCTGATGCACTAACTCTGCAGCAGAACTTCATCGTTGTTGTCTTGTCTGATGCACTCAACCAAGCATTCTAACCACGACCTCGCCCCTCCTCCACCCTCCAACCATTTAAATTTCCATAGGCGGGAATAATTTTGATGATATTCTAATGGAACAAAACCCGGAAAAACAGCGTTGCCCAAATGATCCACTTGCTCTATTCTTTATCTATTCTTTCCTTTTTTTTTTTTTTTTTATTATATCATCTAAAAACCCTTGCTACATGTACTGTTTAAGCTAACTGAGACTTGTTATAACACTTATATATCATTGCTCTTTTGTTGTTTTTGATTGCTTCCACTGTCCTCATTTGTAAATCACTTTGGATAAAAGCGTCTGCTAAATGACTAAATGTAAATGTAATGTAAATGTGTGTTAAATTATGTTACAAAAATTGATATGCAAGTACTAGTGTTTACCGAAAATAAAGAATAATCAAAATAAAATGTCACATTCCATGTGGTTTGTGAAATTCATACTTATCCAAGTCACATTTGTGACTCACAAATTTCAGATTTGGGCCACCTTTTCTTTGTTTGATCAGCCCAGGTATAAACACTACGGTGATTTTAAAATAAAGGGTTCAACAATAAGGACTGTCTAATGGCCCTGGACCACAATATAAGACGCTCGGGGAAGTTGACGAATTTGTCATTGGGACTTTGTCAGTTCATTGCTACGAAAGGTTATCATTTACACATGAATTAAAGCCTTGCTAAATTACAAATTCAAGCGATTTTAAAGCATTCAAGCAAGATGAGAATGACTACTCCATTCAGTACTCAATTAGAGCACATTGAGAGATGTGTCTTAAAGTGCGAACACTGAATTGAGTTTTTTCTGAGCCTTCTTGTGCTTGAATGGACAAATACATACAAAAGTATGCCAAAATATCCGTCTTGGCGATTATCTTTGTAGCTTTAACAATGATTCATCAGATTCAAAGGCCATTTTTTCCTTTATTTCAACCGATCTCTTCCGGGCTTGCATACAAACTGCATGCAATAATTTTCAAAAATGTGTGGAAATAAAGTCTGTAAAAAGCCTTTAACAGAGGCCAGAGATGCTGAAGATGGGCGTAAAGATGACGAACACTGTAGCAGGCAATGCAAACTCACTGTTCACAATGCGCAAAATATTGGAAGAAAATTCTGAATATTGTATTGTTTGATTATCTGAGTGCATCTCTGTGGGGGAGTGACTGTTTTCAGAAAAGTTCATGTGATGTTTTCTTTTCATTTTGCCTCTGTATAATGTATCTAAAGTAGTATTAACAAGCTTTGTTTACAGCGGTAACCAAGGAAACCTTGTACCACTGCTGTTCCATTAGTGCCATCTGCTGTCAGAGAGTGAATTTGCATCTCATTCAGCTTATCTGTTGTTTTCCTAAAGCAGAATTTAATTTGTATCTTTCTTGTATATATTCAGTTCTGCTATTGTTTGTAATTGGTAATTTGTTCTTATTTACTGACTGTTCACTTGTCTTTAATAATGTTTGAACTATATTTGATAGGCTAGTAGTTTTTGCAGTGGTATCGAAATTAGAATTGAGAATCTTAAAATTGAATCTAAAATGTTGGTGTCATATAAGCTTATTTATAAGAACAAACTTGATAATGATAACAGGAACCTTTTTTTTTTTTTTTTTTTTTTGTGGCAGGGCCTGTAAAAATTACTTGCAGGGCAAGTAAAAATTTGCCAGTAGGAAAAATCCTTAGCGTTGAGCCCTGAAAGATATTTAAGAAAAGAAATTCAGGTTCAACCAATGGAGTGAGTTTGGTGTGGGACAATGAGTTAACTAAATGATAGAAAGGGAGCTGGAATCCCCCAAAAATAAATGAGCAAGCCTGAACATGTTATTTCATGATATGAATGACACATTACAGAGAAAAAAGCAGAATTTCAAAGACGGATGTGGCATACCTGGTAAGGGTGTACTCCCTGAGTCCTGAGTGCAGGTTCATGGCAGAAAATGTACCTATACAACCCCTTAACCGCTTGTCCCGGCCGATTTTCCAAGTGACAAACAGTGGGCTGTTGGAAAAGAAAAGAACACCAATCACAATGCAGTTGAAATAAACATATAAATCAAGGTGTGAAAGCAAAAATATCCCCAAGTAGGCTTTTGGGTTTTTGTTTTTATTTATTAGCTATTATACAAGTACTATCACACAAGCAAGAGTGCAGTTTTCCTGAATATCAGTGTGCAAGTGCAATCGCAAATGTGAATAAATGTCATACATTTTAGACACATTGTCTTTTTTTTTTTTGTCAACAAAAATATTTCCAAACAAAGGCGAAGCAGAACATTTGTGCGTCTAATGGCAGCAATGCTGTTTTTTTCCAAAGCAAATCTGTTTTTGGACAAATCGAGTGAACCAATGATTCAACCCAAAAAAACAAAAACAAAAAAACACAGGCCTACTTATTGCATTCTTGTAGAAATTTCAAATTCATAGTTTGGCCATGATTTAACTAAAATGAGGGAACAAATTCTTTATTTATGGCTACATTATCCTCCATTTTTCCCCAACATCATGTCCAGGGCTCTGCACAAACAAACTTGACTGCCTTAACTTGTCTAACAAGCTCAAACTATGAATGCTACAAGAGATAAAGACTAAAAAACAAATGAGACAAGATATTTCAGATATAAGATATAACCGCTTCTGTGCACATTTTGTGTGACCATTATAGGTCAACAAATTATTGGATCAGACTGAAAAAGAAATTGGCTAACAATGCTTTCTGTAACAATGAGAGACCAGCGTGCAAACAGAATTCAAATGTATGTTTCTGTTCGGCATAAATCCAAATGTTTACATGGTCACTAGAGGTGGGAAAAAAAAATTGATTCTCCGATGCATGGCAATTCTCTCTTCAACAATTCTGAATAGATTCTGAATCTGAACATTTCAGAATCGATTCTGAGCTTGTTTTTTTCCCCGCATATGGCAAGTGTGCACGCTAAAGATGCGGATGGCTTCAATGCACAGAATTTGCGCTGTGAGATACGTGCACATCGCTTGACAGTCTGTGCTTCCACCCGCCGTGTTTTACTTTAGATATGCTTTCATTCATGTCATTTGGAATGCAGTTCTATTAGATGCACGAAACACGCACACTGACAGATTTTCACATGCGCTTTGTGTTTGTTGTCCTGATGTTGTCTGCTGCGGTTAAATGCACTTGCATTTTCAAATACTTTTATATGAAATTGATGTACAAACAGTCAATTATGTTTTCAGAGCAGGAAAAAATATCTGATATCGAAATAGATCTGTGCATTAGAGCAAATGCAGCCTGTTAAAGTGGCCACTTTCTATGATCTCATCAGTAATAAACGGCAATAATGCTGAGGAAAAAAGATAATCTAAGATGTAAAATTGTAAAGATTATTTGCGGAGCAGAAGAATTAATTGGGGAAAAAATATAGATCAAGAATTGTTTTGGAATTGGATTGTGACTCCCATAGATTCCCACCCCTAATGGTCACAGTGTAACATCTGGCTGCTAACCAATTATTTTGGAGGCTTTGTACTTCACTGATGTCCTAAGTAGTGGTCGACCAATAAATCGCCAATATATCACCACCAGTCCAGTTAAAATATCTATGCATTCATGCATGGTAACCAAGTTTTAATTCTAATTACTAAAGTTCTATCATTAAATAATACTTGATTATCATATTATAATGCTTCACGGACTGAGGTTAAGAGTGTACTTTGAGATATTTTCAGATATTCAGTATATCAGGCTGGCAAGTAAACTAAAAAAAATCTACTAGCCAATGGCGATTCAATTGCCAAGGTGTACATAGAGTGTTGACACACATCTTCTTCAGGCAATATTTTTATGTTAAAGCATTATGTTTGTTTTCTTCTCTCTTGCTCTGGAACGAAATCTAAAGTATAGGTGCTGGATTCTTCTCTAAACACATACAGAATCCAATGGTTACAATCCTAGCAGTCTTAGTAAGACCTCCAATCTCACCTTTAACATTAAAATGGAGTTAATGAGAACGAGGATTAACAATATACGGCCTGAGGTCGCGGTCAATAATTAACTGCTCCCTTGATAGAAAACTTAGGCCACTGTTTAAAGTTGAGTATCAGTTGATCATGGTGGAAATTTAAAACTAAGCCCTTTGGCCAGGAACAAACTGGCAACGGTCTTTTAATGTGCTGGAAAAATATGAGCATGTTTACATAGACACAAATATGCTGATAAATACCTAAATGTTATTTTTACCTATTTAACATTTAAAACAAAAAAAAGAAACCACTTGAAATCTCAGAAAAATCTAAGAATAGCAGCATGTGTCCTTGAACATGATTCATTTGGATGGAAAGAGTGGAGCCTATTGTTGCATAAATGCAATCTCGTTATAGGGGTGCAACATAATGACAAAAAATAAATCTCAATATGCATACACCAGAAACCATCAACTTACTGTACAATTGTACAACACACCCTCTGTGTACATTAAATCAATTAGCACTATCCATTACACACACATAACCCAGAATATTCCAACTGGCCAGGTTCTCAACTCTGGAAAATCCACAGAAGGACAAAAGAAATATAACTCTGGTAAGGCATGTGGTGAAATCCTATCACCACTTCCTCAGTCTTTGAAAGACCTTTTAGTTCTTTACAACCCTACATTAAAGTGCCTTAAAGCTAGTGTGCAAGCTCCAAACAAATTAAGTAATTTTTTTTTTAACCTTTTAAAAATGCTATTTACTTAAATGTCCGTTTGCAAAATGCTTCTCTGACCATGCTTCCTAGCAGCCCCCACTTCCCCAAAATAACAACCTCTAGTGGCAGGAGGTGAAACTGCCAAAACTATAAGAGGGGTAACTGTCACAATGATATGCGGGTGTATCATCGATCCACCCCAAGCCAGAAATAACACTGAATGACAAGTTTTTTCAGTTTACTTAATTGGTGTTAAACTAACAGAATACATAAGCCTTTCCTTTTATGTCTGAGTTGTAATAAATTCCACGGTGTTCTTGTCAATTTATGTTTGAAATGAATTGCATTTCATGAGGCATTAACGTTGAAGAAAGTCATATAAAATCCTTTAGGTTCAAGGTGAAAGTGAGCATTTTTATGGTTACTCCAAGAATGATAAATGAATGTTTGATGTCGGGTAGCAAAAAAATACTTTAAGGGCCAGCATTTCTCTCCTGTTGTGACAGTATCCCCTGGGTTGGACACATTTACACATTTCAGGTAAGGTAATCCTGATTATGACAGCCCATATTATTATAAAATGTTATACCAGCAAGTGAAAATATACTACATTTGAGTCTGTCACTAAATATTGAGAATAAAACAAGGGAAATCAACAAATGGTGCATTTGAAATGTTTTCAATGACATGTTAGATGTTGTTTAGATCACACATGTACACTTCTTTCTGTGAAGGCCTCAATACAGCTCATAATTGCAGTTCCTTCATCTTTCCACAAAGGAACCTTCTCAACACTGATCCCGGAATCTTTTTTTTTTTTGGTTGAATTAAACCTGTGTTCAGTGTGTAATTATTTTTTTAATTTATGTATGAAGTGATATTAACCCCATGACTTCAAATTCACTTTTTCTTTTGAATATTGTGAAGGCCTCAAATTCTGTCCATTTTTGCTTTTGGTCTTCATAAACAATAGTTTTTACACAAATAAACACAGTGTAACTCTAAACTCAGATTCATCACATCATCATAGAGGATCCTGAAGATGCAGCATTTCACTGGAACTTGGTATTCATTACTATTTTTAGTTTTCTGTTTTACATCTTTACATTTAATCATGTTCAACTGTCATTTATTAATGTATTCAGCTAATAACTGATAAAGCACTGTAATTTTCGAGGGTCAGCTAAAAAAATACAAGTATCTTATTGAAACTACATGCTGTTTTGTGTGTATGCAAAATCCTAATAGAGGCTACAAGATATTATAAAAGATGTGTGGTTAATATACCAATAATGAAAATAAACTTATCAAATCAAATTAACTATTATCTAAGCCCTAAATCGTACAGCCCTAAAAGCTCGACTCTTCAGAAGACTTGGATTAAACTGCCCCATTCCAATGAGTTATATTACTCTTTATGATCTCTTTATGAACGTTAATGAACATCAAAGTTTGGGGTGAACAGACTTTCAATAGTGGGACAGAAATCTTTTTATTTTATAAAAGTTAAAAATGATTATTACGGTTTGTGACGAGTGGGGCGAGGCCGAGAGACGTGGGAACGGCGAGGCCGGTGGAGTGATTGGAGATGAGCGACACCTGCTCGACCCACCGGTCTCGAGTCACACGGTTTAATATTGATAATTTCATTGGACACTATTTTTTTTTTTATGGATTAGCTTTTCTTTAAACTTCTCTTGGACTGATGCAGTGCAACACCTGCTGAGTGGCATCAAACAGCTTGAAAGATCAAAGACAATTTTTTTTTTTTTTTTTTTAACCTCAGATTGGACTCTTATGAAAGAAGAAAGTCATATACACCTAGGATGACTTCAAGGTGAGTAATTTATGGGCTAATTTTCATTTTTGGGTGAACTAACCCTTTAAATGATGTGACGATGCAAGAACATGGCTAAGAACCTGGACGTAAGATTTAAATGGGGAAAAAGCAGTTGAGTCAACTTAAAATATTAAAGCAACCAGCAGCAAAGCTTTTTTTTTTTTTTTTTTTTTTGAGTTTACTGAACAGGAATACACAAGTTGGGCCAAATCAATTTTTCAAAGTTTGACTGGTAGTTTACTCAACTTAAACCAGTAGTTTTACTTTCATATGATTTGGCACAACTTTATCCTTTATCTTCTCAAGTTGAATAAAGGTCCTTTGAACCTGATGTTCACTTGTGGCAATTTTATTTATCATTTTGGTAACACTTTAGTTAAGGAACCAATTCTCACTATTAACATTTTAGTACTTATAAAGCACATATCAATACCTTATTCTGCATGATCATATTTCAGACCCCTTAATCCTACCCCATACCTAAACTTAACTACCTAACTAAATATTAATAAGCAGCAAATTAGGAGTCAACACACCAATAAAAATAAAACTATATAAAATGTTCCCTGTATGAAATTATTATTAAATTATATAATTTTTAGCAGAATATTTTGGGCTATATCATCAGACATGCTTTAAATGGAGTCACATTTCTACTTATGAACTATTGCAATTGTGTGTGTGTCATAATTAGATATATCAGCATAATCAGATGTATCTTGATATAGATATATCTCTGATATAATTTATAATTTCACCTGCTTGTGAATTATATCACACTTTGAACGTCACATTGTGTACAATGAATATTGTTGGCTCGTCTATCAAACATGATTTTTTTTTTCATAATTTGCAAAACATTGCTAAATTAATAAATTTAAAGTTACCAACTTGTTCTCACTAGTGCAAAAACAAATAAATAAATAAATAATAATAAAATTAAGCAAAGAACATGACTAGTCCATAAATGGCCAACACCACTGTTTTAGCAAAACAGCGTTCTATGCGTGTATGCATTGCCTAAATATCTGCATTTATGTGCACAGTACACATAGGGGCAGTGTTACTATAATCATCAGAGGAAGGAACTGCAGTGAAGACATTCATTCATTCATTGTCTCTTCGACGAGCCTTGACTAACCGGATAAGATAAAGAACAATCTTAAAACCCAGCACTCGATCTGTGGCTTGAGTAAATCGCTTTGTTTCATCACACGAATACATAATAATTTATAACACATTGAGAACGCTTACCTGAAAGAGTCCCAGATGACAAAGAGTCGGTGTTTAGCGAGCGACAGAATAGCAGAGTATTAAACCATTGTAGACTTAACACTTAACATGCGAGTTAAATATTCTTTCGTGTCCTGATACCATTGTATCATTGTACCTTCGCATTGGTACAACTTGCGCAACGTTGGACTGCAGATTGAACGAACAGTACTTTGAGAGGTTTCCAACGAAATAACTGGGGGAAAAGTAAACAACTCTTGGGCTTTGTTAGCTTACTAGCTCACTAAAGCTAACCATAGGCAGCAGCTTCAAATTGAATCAAAACGAAATAACACTCGGTGTTTTCTGTAAAAATCTAACTAAATAGGAAAAGATAGATAACTAAGAGCTAATAAATTGAAAAAGGAAAATATTCGGCGAATGAGAATCGTGTTTGAAGGCTAGCGTTGGTTAGCATGTTAGCTTGCAGAGAAGCTTAAAGAAGAGGAGGCTAACACCCATTTAATCTCTTTCAGAGAGAAAAAAAATGCTCAATTAACGAGCGCATTAAAGACAGATTAATTTAACTCTCAGTCTTCGAAACTAACGTTACACATCTAAAAAAAAACACATTAGATTGATTTATCAAATATGTAACGTTCTGATTCCAGTAATTTTGACGATTAATTAACAATTAAATCATTACACTTACTAGTATTTATTAATTATATTAATATTAGAAACGTGAGTTTGGAAACATGACAGTATGTTTTTTGTTGTTTGTTTGTTTTTTAGAGAGGGCTTGGATTAGCAAGTAAACTATTAATTAACGTTACTTTATTAGGTGTTTACGGACAAAAAAACACAAAATAATTATCATGACAATAGTGCAGCAAGGGCATCATCAAAACTTTCCCCAAGAACACCAAGTCTTTAAACGTAACGTACTGGTTCGAGCACAGAGAACAGGAAAAATACCGTCTGTTGTTGTAGCAAAGCAGGTCAAAATAGCTAGCCATCTTGCTAGTGTTACTTACTAGGGGTCGTTTGTAAACCTGGGTGTTCGAGGAGGCTGGTATCCGTAGAGATGGCAATAAAGTACGTCGAAGCAAAAGCAACACATCTCCGCCGAAACGACCATTTTCCTGGCTCCGGAGCCGGGGCTGAGAGTCGGGGAGAGGCCGGTGGAGTTGTATCCTCCTGGGTTTGGGGACAGAGCATTGGTGTTGTTGCTACTACTAACCCCCGGACCCCCCAGGCCGTTCACCCGAGTCACGTTCCCGGCCACAACACTCGACGACGACCCGATCCCCAATTCCGATCCACAATGTCCGGTCCCGGCTACTCCGCTCCCCGCCCCGCCGGGACCCCCCGCACCGGGGGATCCCGACAACTTCTGCTTCTTCACCCCGCAGCACCCGGCCGCCATCTTCGAACAATCTGCACCGACACACCGCTTCCGACCCATCACCGTCACCGCGGGAAGGGCGGACCGAGACGCAGACCACGCGTAGAAATCCCACTGCGTCAGCACGTACGACGGACAGTGCTCCACCTTCCCTTCCTTTGACAGACGTAATAACCGAGCGGAGCGTACGTTATATCTCACCGAGAGAGACTGCAATGTCACCAAATAATTTTCCTTCGAAAAGACGTAGCGTACGCTGCAGTCTTACGTAATGTTCTTAGGCAGACAGGCAGCCGCGAGCCTCCGCTAATTAAACGCTTTGACAGAGCCAATGTATATTTGTTAGAGTAACAACAGCCCCTCCTTGGGATGCACTGTGCCAACTGCAGCGATGCACGCAGGACTGTGTCAAAGCATGCACGCGTCCATCCATACATGAAATGCCAGTCAAGCTAGACAAATGTGTGGCCCGGTCAGGTCTCGCTCTGAGGCAGTAGGGATCTCGAGTACGCAGGACCCATGAACATTAGCCGACCCGAGAAGCGTTCAGTCGATGCGGTTCATGCCAGCCACGGCTCCACGCTTCACACCGGCCCTCGGGACCCCGTTAGCCGCACGACCCCCTTCACTGCACGCCCGCCGTGGAAGCTGAACCCAAAAGTTTTCCTTCGACGGATCGGAGCGCTGTCAGCTGATTATTCGGGTACATTTTCAGCACGGCCTCCGTCAGAAGTGGTTCCTCCGGTCTCGCGGAGTGTTCCGCGCACAGCTGCTAACATTAGCTCGGTTGCGGTGGAGAAAATATCCTATGCGTTCATCTGAAGCACTCGGACTAGTATTCTCTACTTTCACGCCGGAGTACAGAGCCCAGGACGTAGTTTACGACAGATTCCTGCGTGTCATACGCATTTCTCCCTATTCAACAACTACGTTATCACGGCGCCGAGCGAGGGACACTGATATCCCGCACTTGTTATTCGCCAAGACGCATAAATCCATTCATTGTCTTGTCATCCTTCGACCTAATGGAGAGAGAACGGAGCCGTTAGAGAGCACCATGACCCAGCATCCAGCCCGTTTTTTTATTTATTTCCAAACTCGCCAGGAAAGCCGTCTGCCCTGTCTAATGCACACACCCACGGTTCACAGGCAATGGAAAACCATGAAATATATTAGGGAATTAAAAAATGATTTTAACTCCAGACATGATCGAATAAAATAATGGAATTTAATACCCCATCAAAATGTCTTTATTGTTTCCAGAACATTTATAAGACCAGCCAGAAAATATAAATATGAAAATCAGAAACAAACACAACAGGGTTTCAGCAGGCTTTATTTGTTTATATATATATATATATATATATATATATATATATATATATATATATATATATATATATATATATATATATATATATATATATATATTACTGCTATTTAATAACTATAAAATTTTTAGTCACTTTATTTAAGTGGCCTGTTAATTATTCTATTATTATTATTTATGTAAATGTGGAAAAGTACATTATGTAAAATACATTTCCTAAATTTCCACACACAAAAAAAGTTAATATGTAATTTGTAGCAGCAAAAGAATAAAAAAAAAGAAAAGAAAATGTATGCAAAAAATTGTCCTCACTCTTTATTATGTTATGTATATTATTAGTGTCAATGAATAAGGAAAGATCTCTAGGTTCACATTGATAGTCTATAGATTTTAATTTATAAGTAAATGCATTATTAGTGCTAGAGCAAAAATAAAATAAAAATAAAGTTGAGAGAATATTTTATTTTTAATATTATGTATGACGTAACATTATTTTTGTTTTATGAAAGCAGGAAAATACATACATATGGCAACCCAAACTACAGGCTACTACCATAATGAAACTGAACTATCTGACATTTGAAAATGCTGACAACAAAGTTAGCATAGAGAGTTAAAGCATGAGAAAGCATCAGTCATTGGTGAGTGTTGCATAGATTGAGTTGCATGTAAAATCAGAGACCACAGACAGCCAGGAATTGGTACAGTATCCAACAGAAACTCATGACCTTTATTTTCTCTTTAATAGTATATTAAGTAAAATAAAATACATTAAAAAATTAAGGGAAAAAAAAGGAATGTAAAAAAGTAAACAGGCTACTGGATGGTGCTGGGGGGGGGGGGGGTAATATTAAACATATATTTTTTAAGTAGTTGTATCTTTCACTAAATGAGGTCAAGATTTATCTAAATATTCCTAATACTTATTCCCAAAATTTGTAAATAAATGAAACATCATTACATGTTTTTTTTTTTAAGTTTAGATTTTTCAAGGTATTTCTGCGTTTCTGTAATGTACAATTTATAACATAGTTACACATAATGCATTATCATATTAAATATGAACAATCATAACGAATAGCCATGAAGTTATGAATATGAATTAATTAGAATATTTCAAAACGAAAGATCTGTCGGTAGGTTAATAAAGGCTGTGTTTAGAATGTTTGGAAGAGGAAGAGCTGGCATCTGGTGGGAAAAAAATCTATAATGTCATTGTTTAACCACTAGAAGGCTGTGCATCCTTTATAGATGTGTGCAGCGCTATGTAATGGTTTTTGAGATGATAATTTCCAGATATTATTATTTATTATTAAGCTGTGTATTAGGATATATTCGGGTAAACTGCCATCTTAGCTGTGTTATGTCGGATAAATTGAATTTAAAATTGGGAAAAAAAACAGCACTTCATTCTTCCAAAACAATACACATTCATCATACATTTAATTCAGAATATTAAAATATCTTATCAAAATGTTTTGGTAAATGGACAAGAGCAACAAAAAAAAAAAGATAGGAAAAAAAAGATGGACCACAGTTTCAACAGAATCATCACAAAAGGAGCAACTGGAGAAAATACTGGAGGAATTTTTTGTTCATCTAATAGTTTGCAGGGTATTACTTGTAAATTATTTTGTAGGAAATCTCTGTTAATTTGTTAGGTAAGGAAAAAAACATGTGGAAGCATCCATTATTATTATTATTATTATTATTATTATTATTATTATTATTATTATTATTATTATTATTATATTTTTCACAGAATTAAGCCTGCATTGCTCCAATAAGCATCATCAGATAACATATCCTGCTGCAATAATGAGCAGACTACTCTATTATTATTTTTGCAGGGAATAGCAAAGCACAAAAGAAGTGTGTTCTTACTGTAATTTTCCCTGTAGAATAGAGAAGATAGGGGAGGCAAAATTCTGACTGACAAATAAACAAAAGTTGGCTTTGGTCAGTTTGGTTTGGGCAAGAAATAATATTCACCTTATAGACACCGGGCAACACATCTTGGACAATGACAATTTTTTCAGCGGTGTGGAAGCATAAGCTCGCAGACTATTGCATGCATACAGAAAAGGCACGTGACGAAAACAAAATGCAGAGTTAAGCAATCTGATGACTGGGAATGTTCAGGTTTGTTTTACCCCAACATTTATTTCATTACTAATGAACTTCACCAAACGTTTATTTAGAGAGGGATGGAGCTGTGGACAAATCTACAACTTTTTTTTTACTACAGTATTTAATGACATGCATGAACAACTACAAAGTGAAACTTTTGGTTCCACACATGATAAAGGAGTTATTTGAAACAAAGCAAGTGCTTGTTTTTTTAGATATGAATGCACAATGATTTGTTTTGAAAAATAGTATCATGAAATTAGTGCCAAAGTGATTGTAAAAAATTGTGAGTCGTGAAGCACCATTTCAGCATCAAGGTACAGGTTTGCCACTTTTGATATTGAGCCACTGTATGTTCTTTCGTCTGTGCGTTGCATTTTCATAGCCATTTTATTGCTTTCAAATGAGGCTTCTCTTGGATAGTTATAACATTTCATTTCAGCAGATTTAATTTAATCTTTAAGGAAAATGGCAGATGGCAGCCTAGGTAAGAATAATATCCAATCATTTTTCACATGATGCCATTTTATTGAAAGTCCATGGGTTGGCAAGAAGCGCACAGTGGCCCAAACCCCTTAAAATAAAAAGCACTTACTAAATGTTTTACACCGTGACACTCAAACACCGCTGAAGTGTAAAGGTGACCTGTGAAGTGAAAAGTGTCAATTAGAGACACACACCTGCATGTGAAAATGAGAATCTCCAAAAAAAAAAAAAAAAGTTTTTCGAGATATTTGATATAGCTAACGTACAGAGTTTCAATCAGGGCAATTAATGGAAAAATGCCTGCAATTATGGCATATAAACTTAACTCAGCAGGAATAATGGGCCATTGTCAACCTGTTCAAACCGGAAGTCACTAAACCTGAAAGTGGGTCAAACCTCTTGTTCAACCACAAACATTATGCAGAAAAAAAAGGTGCTTAAGTTGTTTGTCATGAAAGACACATTAACTGTACTAATTAGTGCAACTGCCGATCAGACGATTTGCAGCTCACTGGTATGTATGGTATATTTAAAGTCATCCGAAATCATGTTTTAATTTTGTATTTTAAATATGAATGTTTAGTTTTATAAACTCTTTATACCGTTCATTTATTCACAACGAACAAATAATGAAAGAGAAGAAAAATCAACACGAAACTTCATTAATTGACTTACTCGCTCTTTGCAGATAAATTCAAACATGGAGTTGACAGGTGAGTGTGTTCGGATGTTAATCTCTGCGGGTTAGTTTATATGACTACAGCCAAAGCAAGATATTACCCCTTGTGAAAAACAAGTGCACTTCAGCATACTTTCAAAAAGTATGCCTACATAACCTACTTTAAAAGAATAATTGCGAACTTAAAAAAAGACCTTGCATTAAAATATGCATTAATGTATTAAAGAGCTTTAAGTGGAAGTTGTAATCTGTAGATATTAAACCGTTAAAAGTTGAATGTGAATGTTGTGTAGCAAGAATACACAATAGATCTCAGTGTGTAATAACTTGTTTAACAAAACTGGTTGATACAGTCTGTTTATGCTCCACTAGTGGACACTGCAATGCTTCCTTGTCCAGATCCATATCGCCCTCTTCAGCTGGAGTCCTTGACCTGGGTCAGATAAGACTGGATATGTTTATTATTCATTAAAGAAAAAAGTGAATTCAGATCATTTATCTGGATATTGACATTAATTGTGCAATTATTGAAGCACTGATCAAAGTTAGCACTTTCCAGTGAATGCATGGTTTAGTGATAAACTTAGCATCTTTTAATCGACACCAGCATCTGCTGATCAGTGGATCAACCCAAAATGAAAATTTGCTGTTAATTTGCTGACCATCAGGCCATCCAAGAAGTCAAATCAAATGTTTAGTGAGTTCCCACCAAATCTAATGAAACTCTTGTCTAGCAGCACAGATCTGAACTGTGCAATGTATTTTGTACTGTACTTTTGATTTCTGTACCCAGTATTTTAAAGAATTTCAAACGCAATGAAAATACAGCTATCAGTACTCAGTATCGACAAGCAGGCTACCAAAAATGAAAGTATCGGTATCGGATTCATTCAGTAAAACATAGTATTGGTGCATCCCTACTAAGAATATTATTTAACACATGTTATTCAATATTTTATTGTTGACACAATATTTTGTTAACTTCAATGTAAATTAAAAAATATAGTATAAATACTGTACTTTTTGTATTCTGATAAATTTAATAATTTTTGTATTTATGAGAAACGTTTGCATCAAACACTGTTATATGTACTTTTCTCTAACAAATGCAGTTATTTTCTGTTATTTTTATGATTATTTTAGATTGATCAATTGTTTGTCTACAAAGAACCTCATCCGGATGAGTGTTTTGATGAAGGTTTGTTCAGATCAGCATTTCATGATTTCATGGATGAGATATAGCCGGATCACAAACACACACACACACACACAGGTCAAATATACAAATCAAACTGATGCCAAAACTTGGCATGACGCTGATTTGAACATCATTGGCATACATTTACAGTACATTAAACCAAATTCAGTGTGGTCTTAACTCAGTTTTCACCCAATTACCAAGATATGGCCATCCAAACTGAATTTAAAAGGATGCTAAAGCATCGTCATCAATGACCGATATTTGATGTCTAATTAAAATCAAGGTGTCTGCTGGGAAATGCCTTGTGTAGGATACAGTTAGGTCACAATGGCCATGTCTCTTTTCAAGCGTAATACTAGTAAGCCTATTTAAGTGTCTTTCTATTTCATGTACCATATTACAATGGACAAATAATATTGTCTCTTCATTTTAATTCGACCGCAATATATGCAGTCATGTCTGACAACTTGACAGATGTTTTCTGAAGTATATATAAATAAAAATTTATTTTGGAGATCATAGATTTCTTTGGAAACCGATTAGACTGAGATTGTTTAGCCTTTATTAAACTTTATGAAACTATAATGAATGTTATGCATTGTTAATCTCAGATAAAAAATAAGGTACAAATCTTTTGCATACTGATTAAGTTTATTAATTTCTATGAAATTTTAATTATTCTTTGCATCTAGCATAGTAATTATTCTGAACCATTTACACCGATTTATATTTATGAGCATTCATATTTCATTTGCATTGATATTGCTGATCCCCAAGAAATCACTGAAGCCTTTGAAAAATCTGCGGTCACTATATCAGTTATCTGATCCCTTCTGTGAGTATTGTACTGAATATGTGGACCACAGACATCAGTTGGTAATTTAGATTAAATGTAAATGAAAACAAAAATATATATCTAAGGATATAAAGCACATGCATATTTATTAATATTATTAGGGTTAGCGTTACCTCTGTAAACATTTACCACTGTAAAATTGATTTATTTGTAGTTCACAGTGATGGAAACTGATAGAAAATAGATTTCTTACCATGTGGTTCCCTCTAGTGGGCAACTTTAGCACAAAGTGTTGTGGTCCCTCTGCCGTTTTGAGTAGGCTCTTCTTAAACCACTTGACTGATTCTCACAAAATTTTGCCTACATCATCTCTAGACACAAATGATAAAAAACTATCAAAATAATTTGAATTAGTCAAACCATTTAGAAGATATAAGCCAATCAATTTTATAGCACCATGCACTTATTAAACTATACATTCTAAACCATTTAATGAATCAAAATTATTTTGATGACTTTTGTCAAAAGGGTCTCTAGGTGATACATACAAAAATTGGCATTAATTGGATAAATGGTCTAGGAGGAGTTCAAAAAAGTAGATTTTTAAAACATTTAGAATAATTTTATGTTGGAAAAATATTTTGATTGTAGCTGTATTTTTGTGGAGATATGAGCAAAAACATAAAAGTACTTATGATAGGTATGTGTGTGTGCAGCTGAGTAATGGGGGAGATTGGGGACCATGCTGCTAAATTTGGCTTACGGTTTTGGCTGGCTAGACACTTTTAGTGCAAAAAAGACTAATAATAAATATAGCTGCAAGAACGCACATCACACCTCCGTTGCTTGGCCCCATTACAAATAAGAAAATGAGTACAAATTCAATAGAGTTCCAGTACCTTTGGTGCTTGGACTTCTAAATAAAGCAAAATCAAAGGAGCAACAATCTTATCTCTTTTTTTATTTCTTACAGTCTGCTGTGGAATAAAGCCGGACAACAGATATAAGGTCAAGGATAATGTCGGGAATGTTCTTTTTAGTATTCTTGAGGACAGCGATTATTGTAGCAGGCATTTGTATCAAGGACGTTCCTTCATAATGAATGTTATTAATGAATCTAATAAAGAGGTCATCAGACTGGTGCACCCGTTTGTTTGCGGCAGCTTCAATCATGAGGTATGAACGTTATCCTTCTATCGATTAGCCCTTGAGTATGTTGTACAGTATATAATATGCTGTGTGTATATATATTTTAGCTGGAGGTTCAGTCCCCACCAGGCTTTACCATCGGACATGTTCGACAAAACTGGCATGTTTGCCTGCCTCAGTTCACAGTTGAGAATAAACGAGGTGAAGCAGTCGCTAAGATCGCAGGACCATTTTTACCTCTTACCTGCTGCGTGGATCAGAACTTTGAGGTGATGCACGAGTTTCACTTTTCAATTTGACTTTCAATGACCAAATAACTTGGCCAAAGTCATTTTCTATTTTTTACCTTTTAACATAACCTTCACACAAAGCTTTTAGTATTTTTGGATTAGAATTTTAACACTGTGCTTATCAGGCCACTTTCCTTGTTTCCTGACGCACTTTGATTGTATAGGTTTAGATTTAGGTGATTTCAGGTTGTGTTACACTTCTGGGGAAATCTGATGCCTACAGCGAAGATCACGCGCACACACATACATAGGCCTGTTTTTATACTAAAATATGACAGTATATGAGGACTACCTGTGCTTGAATACTTACTGTGTTATAGTTACCCGTCTTACACTGTGACCACAGCTGGTGTCTTTGAACGGGGCAGCGACAGACGAACCGTTTGGCGAGATCATCAAACCCTTCTCATGCAGTGTAATAAACACAGGTGCAGATTTTGTGCTGAGGTTTCCAAGCGACCTGGATGTCCAAATGAAAGCTACACTGTTGGGGGCCTGCATACTTATTGTAAATATTGTTTAAAAACCTTCAGTTTTGTAATTTAAGACTTTTTAAATATATTATTTATTAATTATAACTAAAATCCATTTTCAGGACTTCATGCATTATGATAAGCCAAAACAACAGATACTATGTCTACTGAAGTATTTATCCCCTTTGGCGGTTTTCACTCTGTTTACGCTCAAGTAAACATGCATGAAAGAAACAACAAGGTAAATTTATAATAATCACATTCTTTATTAATAAAGAAGAAGAAAACACAGGAGACTGCAGGAGAAGTACAACACGAACCACACTAAAGACTACAAGAACGGACAAAGACTATTGAAATCTCAGTATTTTTTCAAACGATTATTAACCCCCCCCCCCCAACCCCCCCAATTATATTCATGTTTATCAGTATGTAAAAAAGAAAACATATACTGTGCATTTGTGATTTCATTTACTGTTTATTCCAGGGATATTTCACTGAATGCACTAGGAATCAAGGGCCATATTCACAAAACATTGAGTTCTCTTAAATAGCAGTAAAATTTCTTAGCTATAAGAGTTTCCTGCTCGCAAAGCTGCTGAGACCAACTTTAACTGTGGAATGGAAAGAGAAAGGGTGGGTTGACCTCATTATCAACTAAGAAATAGTGCCCTCGTCTCAGAAGCTTTGAGAACAGGATATAAGAGGAAACTCACAGCTAAGAACTTTTACTGTTATTTAGAAGAACTCTTAGTGCTAAGACCAGTAGTTTTATAGATACGGCCCCAGTTGTAGTAATATGCTAATGCTTTTACGTGTTTACATTTCTTTAGAATGTTCAATGGTTTAAAAGTGAGAAGAATCTAAAGTCACCACATTGTGCCCAGTTTTATTTATTACTGAGTCCTTTGACTGATTGTTTACAGTTAAATGGAATTTACTTCAACAAATCACACAAAGTAACACAAGGCATAGGAAAAAGGTGGATGCATACAGTACAACAGGCAACTAAACGAAAGACAGATGACACTTAATAGAAACCAAGAATGTATTTTGTTTTGTTTTTTTGTTGCCCAAAATGCATGTGTGTGTTTTTAAGGTCTTTCAATTTGTGTGGAAAGTTACCAAGGTGGCTATTCTTATCTTTGCACGCAGGTAACACATCATTTTACGCTTTGGATACTAGGCCTACTTCAGAAAGAAGACCGGAGGAAGACAAATGTCAACAGACTACTTGCCAAATTATCCTCCAATAAAGGCTGGAGAGAAAAGAATGATAGTTACTTTGGCAAAAATTGCTTTTTAATATTGCATCTTGCAAAAAAAAAAAAAAAAGAATAAAAACAAAATCACATCGCAAATGCTGTTAAAGTTGCTTAAAAATTACCATCTCTTTTTTCTGAGGCAATGAATCTTAAGTTGTATTATTTTGTTTTGTATACTCCTTCAACTTGTTTTTTCTTCAGTTTGTGGCTTTCTCTTACTGAAAGGTGTCTCTGAGGTTGTGTGTGTTATCGGGAAGTGAAGCAAACACAGCAGTAACCACAAAAACCAACTGCTTCTCAGTAGTTGCTTATGTTGTTGTAAAAAAAAAAAAACCTACCCAAACTGGTGCTTTGAGTTACTCGTCATGGAAAATCCTGACAGATTGCTCCTATTTAATCATGAAAAATTCTTCTCTGCTGCCTTGAAGGCTAAAATTAATTGCATAGACGTGTATATTTTCTGCTTTTTAAAAGCACTGTCAGTTTTTCAGACCATTCACCAAAGTAAAGATTTTCTTTTGTCAATTTCATTATGTAATATACATCAATTTGTGCAGAATGAAATTTCAGATCAGTGATTTTGTGTATGACACTCTCAATGTCTCATAAACCCACAGAAATGTTTACCTATTTGTTGTCTAAATTGTTCCTTTGCCAATGTACAATATCACTGGTGTCTTGATACTTCACAATATTTCAAGCAAAGGAGTTTACTAAGTCATGGCCTTTTTATGTCCGAAGGTGCAAATCCAATTATGCTGACAACAGTATGATGAGTGATGAGAGTAGGAATTATAATTTCCATGCCAGACAATTGTCCTTAAAATGACGGAACCTACAATGTGCTTGTCACCATCTAAGTGAACATACAAATGGCGATACCTTTGGCATTTTTACAAAGGTTGTTGTTTGATAGATATCTTAGACCATTTCGTTGTTTTGTTTTTTTCTAATTTGGGTTTAAATTGTGATACACCATTTTTCTGCTCAGGGGCCAGCTGTGCAAACTTACATAAATCTTAGAACTATTCTGACCAACTAGAAGTTAGCTATCAGAAATTTAGAACTTATTTTAGTTTTTAACATTAGTAAATTTACAGGTGTTGGTCATATAATTAGAATATCATCAAACAGTTTTATTTAAAAATATTTATTTCACTAATTACATTCAAAAAGTGAAACTTGTATATTATATTCATTCATTACAAACAGACTGATATATTTCAAATGTTTATTTCATTTAATTTTGATGTTTATAACTGACAACTAAAAGAAAATCCCAAATTCAGTATCTCAGAAAATTAGAATATTGTGAAAAGGTTCAATATTGAAGACACCTGGTGCCACACTCTAATCAGCTAATTGTCTCAAAACACCTGCAAAGCCTTTAAATGGTCTCTCAGTCTAGTTCTGTAGGCTACACAATCTTGGGGAAGACTGCTGACTTGACAGTTGCCCAAAAGATGACCATGTCCATTTCACCACTAAAGAGGCATCAGAGCCAGCGGCACATATCAGAAGGTCTATCCCAGGAGAGGCTGCTTCTTGGCAGATAGAGGATCTCTGAGCTCCTGCTGATTGCGACGAGCTCACCGTCTCAGAGATCGGCGAAACACATTTTTAAATAGGCGCTGTCTTTAAAAATAAACCACAGATTTGAGTTTTAAACAACTACATTCTTGCCTGAAATACTTTTAAAATTACATTTCCTGACACAATAACAGTAATATTTTGAAAATGATCAGAATAAATGGTGGTTGAACTCAACCAATGCTACGTGAACTCAACCAATCAGGATGTTTAGCGGTCAAGTCCTGCCCCCGAAAGTTCCGGAACTTTTAAAAAGTACCACCTCGCCAGCAGGGACTTTCTGAGGGGTATTTTTTTACCCGGAACTTTATTTAGTTCCTGGTTCCTACTGTGGAAACACACCGAGTACCAGGCAAAAGTCCCTAGTTCCTGGGTAAAGTTCCTGCAGTGGGAACGCAGCATTATTTTGTCTGTCATTTTAGTGATTTAATAGTGCACTGCATGAAGTAGTGTTTAAGCAGGTGGAGGTTGAGTTAGACTTTTGTTGGTTGCAGTGATTTTTGGGGTTTTAGCCCATTCGTGAGTCTTCCTTTTCCTCAACTTGTCAGTATTGTGGTGTGGTTGTGTTATGTTAAAATCTTGTGGTCATTTTTAGGGGCTTAAAAAAAAAAAGTAGCAGCCTGCAGTATTTTGTTTTGTGTATTTTGGATTTTTATATTAGTCAGGTCTAGCTCAGGAGTTTGCTGAAAACCCATATGTAGAGGCATTTAATAATCTTAAAAAAGAACAACTTTTGGAATTGACTATTATGAAATCGAGTTGTCTCCTTTCGAAAAATGACTCAAAGACAGCACTCTTAAGGTCACCTGACCTTAACCCCATAGATAATCTGTGGGGTATTGTGAAGAGGAAGATGTGATATGTCAGACCCAAGAATACAGAAGAGCTGAAGGCCACTATCAGAGCAGCCTGGGCTCTCATAACACCTGAGCAGCGCCACAGACTGATCGACTCCATGCCACGCTGCATTGCTGCAGTAATTCAGACAAAAGGAGACACAACTAAGTATTGAGTGTTGTACTTTCTCATACTTTTCATGTTCATACTTTTTAGTTGGCCAAGATTTCTAAAAATCCTTTCTTTGTATTGGTCTTAAATTTTATTCTAATTTTCAGAGATACTGAATTTGGACAGTCACAAGCCTCCCGGTTTTCATCCAAAATATCTTAAATTGTGTTCTGAAGATGAACAAAGCCTTGAAATGACATGGGGGTAAGTGATTAATCACAACATTTTTTTTTTTTTTTTTTTGTGGTGGAGTAATCCTTTAAGGTTAACTTTTTCAATCTCTCTAAATAAATGAATACAAATTATTCCTAAAAGTTTGAGTTAGAATAGTTTGCAAGAGCTCGATTGAATACAAGAATGTCAAAGTGATTAGATGAGCTTGTTCATTGTCACTATAAATGTCCCTGACAAGCAGTCCCATTAAGCCACTTATTATTAACTGCCTTTTTCAAGACTTCTAAAAGATTAAAAAAAAAAAAAAAAAAAATCACAAGGGTTTTACTGATGCATTTACTGAAAGAAACAGGAACTTATACAGTCCAGACGGTAGGTGGCGGTAATGTAGACATTGGTTTGCCAGCAGCCGACAAACAACAGAAGAAGAAGAAGACTTCCGTTCGTGAAGGTGACAGTGATGGCGGCGGCGGCGGTGGTTCGTGGGATCGGCTCAAATCTGTCCAAACATCTGCGTGAGGTCCGCCTGCACTTATGCCAGAAATCAGCTGCCAGTCAGGGAACCAGGTGCAGTACTGGCGCTCTTCACGGGTGGATGTTTAGTAGAGAGTGTGACTGTCCTCTGTAGACGCTGCTTGAATCACTTGCAGTAATGTTTACGCACGTTATAAATACTGACTGACAGCCCGCGTGACTGAAAACTGCACGAGACACACTCGCTGTTTATTCAGAGTACAGGGTTCCTACAGATAATTAACAGTAAACTTCAAGAGGCTAATAAAATCATTATTCGTTATTGTCCTGCCTAATGGAAGAACTCAAATTTCAATCATTAAATAAACAACACGGACAAGTTGACAGAATGAAAGATAAATGTTCAATAAATAATCAGATGTTTATATATATATATATATATATATATATATATATAAAACAACTGATTATTCCCTGAACATTAATCCTTCAGTCCAATTTTGATATACCAAGTATAAATATAACAAGTATAATATATATACATGTACACAAACACACACACAGTCATGGCCAAAAATATTGGCACCCTTGGTAAATATGATCAAAGGCGGCTATGAAAATGAATCTGCATTGTTAATGCTTTTGACTTTTTATTTTAAAAATTCACACAAAAAATGTATCCTTTCATTGGATAATTAAAATTGAAAATGGGGGGAAATATCATTATGAAATTAATGTTTTTCTCTCATACACATTGGCCACAATTAACGGCACCTTTTTATTCAATACGTTTTGAAACCTTCATTTGCCAGTTTAACAGGTCTAAATGTTCCTCTATAATGCCTGATGAGGATAGAGAACACCTGACAAGAGATCAGAGATCATTCCTTCATCCAGAATCTCTCCAGACCCTTCAGATTCCCAGCTCCATGTTGGTGGTGCTGCTCTTCAGTTTACCACATTCATTTTCTACAGGGTTCAGGTCAGAGGACTGGAATGGCCATAGAAGAAACTTGGTTTTGTGCTCAGTGACCCATTTCTGTGTTATTTTTTTAGGTTTGTGTTTGAATTATTGAACGGTTGGAAGATTCAAGCATGGTCCATTATAAGATTTCTAACAGAGTCAGTCACTGACTGATTTTTTATCTATTGGTATTTGACAGAATCCATGATGCCATGTAGATGTCCAGGACCTCCAGCAGAAATATAGGCCCACAACATCAAAAATACAGCAGTATATTTCATTGTACACATGGGGAACGTTTTATCTCTGTGTTCACCAAACCCATCTTGAGTGTTTGCTCCTAAAAAGCTCATTTGTAGTTTGATCTGATCATAGAAGTCAGTCCCATTTAAAGTTCCTGTCGTGTCTGATAACTGAATATGCTGGAGTTTTTTTGGGACGAGCTAGGATAATTTTTCTTGAAACCCTCCCAAACAACGTGTGGTAATGTAGGTTCTGTTTGACAATTATTTTTAAGGTTTTCTGAATAAGAGACTCCACTATTTTCTGCATTTCTCCAGCTGTGATCCTCGGAGAGTCTTTAGCCACTCAAACTCTCGTCCTCACCATGCATTAGGACGATATAGACACATTTCCTCTTCCAGGCGGTTTCGTAACATTGTTGATTGGAAATTCCTCATTATTGCCCTGATGGTGGAAATGGGATTTTCACTGCTCTAGCTCTTTTCTTAAAGCCACTTCAGTAATTTGTGAAGCTCAATTATCTTTTGCTGCACATCAGAAATATATTCTTTGGTTTTTCTCATTGTGATGAATGATAAAGGGAATTTGGCCTTTGTTTTCCCTCCTCATTTTATTTCTGTGAAACAGGAGCCCATGGCTGGATAATGTCATGTTTATAATCATGCTTGGAGTGCTAAAAATATGAATGGGAATATACTAGAGATATTTTACTCATAAGAATTTCTAGGGGTGCAAATAATTGTGTCCAATGAGTATTTGAGAAAAACCTTTATTTCATCATGATTTTCCCCCCATTTTAAATTCTTATTATCCAGTTTTTTTTTGTTTTTGTTTTTTTTTTAACAAAAGACCAAAAGGATTAACAATGCAGATGAATTGGTGTTTGAATTTTATTGGTGCTCTATTATTAATGGTCCTTATTATTAAAAACCGTTTTACTTTATTTATTTTTGTTGGAAATGGTTATACATTTTTATTGGGATTCTTTGTTGAATGGGAAGATTAATGAAATAAAAAAAAAAAAAAATATTTTGTAACATTAAAATTTGCCTTTACTGTCTCTTTTGATCGGTTAAATGCGTCCTTGCTGATTAAAAGTATAAAAACAATTTATTTAAAAAAGACTCATAAATGGTAATCTATCACATTTTCCACAGAAATATTGAGTAAAAACTGTTTTAAACATTGATGATAAAAAGAAATTGAGCACCATATCAGCATATTAGAAATTATTCAAATTGATCAGTGGCGACCATTGTTATTTAAAAAAAATGTATGTTCAATGTGAAACTAGTTCTGAGTCATATTCTTAATTATGTCTTTGTAATTATTATTTGTTGTTGTAATTTTAGAGATTTTATTGAGCAGCATTATGTGACGTTAAAGGAGGCAAACCCGGAGTTTCCCATCCTGATCCGAGAGTGCTCTGGAGTTCAGCCCACGCTCTGGGCACGATACGGTAGGAAAATACTCCTGAAAACAATACAAAAGCATTATTCATACAAATGTCCACATATACATAATGATGCATCTCTGTGCCTCAGGTTTTGGCAAAGAGCGCAGTGTTTCACTGGACAACATGAACGTCGATCAAGTGGCCAAAGCTCTTGAATCAGTAGTAAATGCAAAGCCCTAAGTAAGCGTCCTGATGTAAAATAATGTACATGTTATTTGTGTCCCCAACTGAAAATAAATCTGTTCTAAAGATCTTTTTTTTGTGTGTGTGTGTGCTTCTGTGGAGGTAAGCGTGTAGTTTGCCAATATACCCAATATAGAGATTTCCAGTAATCAGAAAAGAGAATTTATTGTTCATTGCTAATGCTAGCTTGGCCACAGGCATATACAGCAGCACCACCAAATCCATATTTAGGGTCCCAGACATAACATGGGTGTTAACAATATTTTAGAAGTATAGATTCATAACCTGTACTCTAAAAGGTTTAATATAGCATTTACAGCATAAATACTCATTAATTGTAGTGTTTTCTGAAATTTCCCATAAGATTATAACACTGCTTGACGTGACATGAAAATCCCATCAAGTTACACTATTTGTCTTGCATTCTGTTTTTAATGAGCAGTGTTTGTGAGATTTAACAGCATTCGGGCATAATACTTAAATGAGAGTAGAAAGTTAACAACTTGCATTCAAGATAAATCCAATCTATTTTACTGTCTTCCCAGTTTTTTGGGGGGTTGCTATACATATATATAAATGAATTATGCCACTGTATGCTTGTATGTGAGGTTTCAAGGACAAAAGTTTGGGATTCACTGATATATTTTACAAAACAAAGAGAAGTGTAACAATAATAATAAAACATGACAATGATCTGTTTGAATGCAGATGTACACGGAATGGTTTTTGTACTTTACAAACGTTACAAACCCTACACCAGTTCTTTGGTAACACTCGATTTTAGTGTCCTTGTTGCATGTCACATGTAGCACAGTAATAACAGTAAGTTATGCATAATTGCGTGCAATTTTCCTAATAGTAAAATGTTAATTAATCATTCTCAGTATTTAAATGTGCAATTAGGCCTACAGTAACCACTGACTTCCACAGTATGAAGAAAGGAAGACAATGGCTACCGCCAACTGTTCACATATTAATATTTTTTTGTAATTGTCAATATATTCTTTTGTGCTCGACTGAAGAAAGAAACTCGTAGATGATTGGGACAATTTGAGAGTGAGTAAATGATAGAATTCGCGTTTTGGGTGAACGGTTCCTTTAAATGACTGATATATGCGGCCTGCACATACAAGGGAAGAAAAGCAATAAATATGCACAACGATGAAATCACACTCTGAACATTGTTTCAAATCTCAAAGGGCTTTGAGAGATAGACGATCGACTATTCAGTTCTTACCGCCTTCGTCATGATGGGGTTGGACTGTAGAAAAAGAAAGGAGGGGCCGTGGTTTTAATATAGAAAACTCCTTGTTTGGTGGTTTTTTTTTTTCATTGTTGCCTATTATGCGTTACGAAATAAACGAATTACAGGCTTGTTTAAAAACGCCGATTTTTTTTTTTTAGTGGGTGAATTGCACAACATGACCCATTTGTTGGTCAGGGGAACATACCATTGGGGGGGTTTTGGCGACGCAACCCAGCAGCAGCAGCAGATCTTCATCGCCACGTCGCGCTGACAGCAGCAAGACAGAGAAGATTAATAGCCCGAAGCTGAGGAGCACGCTCATAGAGTTGCCACTGCTATTGAAGTATATGGCATTATTCGTGCTCTTCGGACTCCTCATCCTCAGTCCACGAACTTCTGCGTCTTGCAGTGACGCGAGGTCGAGCAGAGAAGACGCCGAGCGCTTTCGGGTTGAACAAGCTGCGCCGTTCAGACCCAAACGACCCCCACATATCATCTTCATACTGACAGATGACCAGGGTTTCAATGACATCGGATATCACAACAGACACATCCGCAGCCCGACGCTGGATAAGCTGGCTTCACAGGGAGTGCGCCTGGAGAACTACTATGTCCAGCCGCTGTGCACCCCGTCCCGCAGCCAGCTCATCACAGGCAGGTCATTCACCTCTTTGCCTTCGCACGATAGCTATGCAGAGTGTCAAAAGTTGATCAAAAGTAGCTATCCACAAGCTGAGATAAATGCTCATATACAGATGGTGTGTATACGTACAAACGCAATCATGACACAGCAATGCAATTAAACAGCATGAGATAAAATAAAACAAAAAATTAACATAACTGATAGCAAAAACTATTTAAAAAAAAAAACAGTTTTTGATATCAAATCTGAGCTGTCACGTAGGGAGTATATATATATTTGATCTGGAAGATATAGGTCAATTGATTCATGACCCTATTTAAAACAAGCGGTCAGCATAGCTCAACCAAAAATGAAAATTTGCTTAAAGTTCACTCCCCCTCAGGCCATCCAAGATGTAGATGAGTTTGTTTCTTCAACATAGTTAGAGAAATGTAGCATTCCATCACTTTCTCACCAGTGGATCCTCTGCAGTGAATGGGTGCCGTCAGAATGAGAGTCCAAACAGCTGATCACATTATTCAAAAGTAATCCAATCCATCAGTTAACATCTCGTGAAGCCAAAAGCTGAAATTAATCCATTAAGGTGTTTTAACTTTAAACCATTGCTTCAGGCTAAAATATGAGTCCATAATCTATAATAACACATCCTCTAGTCTAATGAAAAAGGCCTTGTTGTCCTCTCAGATCAAAATCCATGATGTGTGCATAGTTCTCTCCTGATTCAGACCAGATGACTTTTTCACTGGAGAAACCAATATTATGGATAGAGGATTCATATTTTTGGATGAACTATTCATTTAAGACATTTTTATGGAAAATGCTAACTTTTCAGTGAGAAAACAAGGACCTTTAACTTGGTTGAGACTGAAAAAAAGATTGCTGTAAACATGCAACTCTAACTTCACAAAAGCAAAAATTGTCTAAACACTGTTGCACCCAAAATTTGAACCTCAGCACATACACTACGTTTGTAGTGCTAATTACTGTAGTCAAGCACCTTTATTAACTGAGCTTCAGATTAGTGTCACATATCCGATGTTGCGTGAAGTCTTGTGCATGTATGTGTTTTGATTGGACATTTGCTGTAGTTTTTTTTAAAGCTCTATGTTCCTGGAAAAGCTTTAGTCCTTTGCTGTTTTCCAAGACATCAGGAATTGATTTCCATCGGAATTGTGACAAATAAAGGGGAATAGGTCAAAAATGGATGTTAATGTAACAATTATTGTATTTGATAACAATAATATTCTCTGATCAATTGTGCAATATAAGGGACCGTTCACACAGAGCACGATTTTTCATTACAATGCGTATTACACCATAGTTTTTCTCTGTAAACACACACTAGATGGATGTGTATGACTGTTGCACTTGCATCTTGAGTCTTTCGTAGCATCTCACATGTGAGCGCCATATTTTTAAGACACCGTCTCAAGTTAAAAGAATTTCAACTTTTACATGCAGGACCGCTTATCAATGTCAGTTCCAAAAAGTGGACCAATCAGAAGACCCCTAAGAAGGGGTCAAGTGTTGCAAGCTTTTGTTCACAGTAAAAAGGTGCATGGCAGCTGTTTTATTTTACAGCAACATGGCGAAGGAGGCATTCTGCGCTATTCCTGAGTGCTGCATCTCTCATTTTTAGTTGCAAAGTGTGTGAATGGCCCCTTAGGTTCTTAGGATGTTTATACAGAAAGTATTGAGTCAGTTTTGAGTTCATAACAGGTGTAAGCAAGACCTTATTGTTTCAATTCATTATTTTTTTGTCCTCTGTGTCTAAGCACTGGGAATTTATTTATGATTTCTTTAGATATCAAATTCACACTGGCCTCCAGCACTCCATCATCAGACCACGTCAACCCAGCTGCCTCCCTCTGGATGTGGTCACACTCCCTCAACGCTTACAGGAAGTCGGTTACTCCACTCACATGGTGGGGAAGTGGCATTTGGGCTTCTATCGGAAAGACTGTTTGCCCACACGTCGGGGATTTCAGAGCTACTTCGGCTCGTTGACCGGCAGCGTAGACTATTATACATATGGCTCATGTGACGGCAAGTCATTGTGTGGCTTTGACCTCCACGAAGGTGAGTCCGTGGCATGGGGGAAAGCGGGGAAGTACTCAACTCACCTCTACACCCAAAGAGTGCGCAAAATCTTAGCAACACACGACTCAACCAGTCAGCCTCTTTTTATCTTCCTTTCCCTTCAGGCGGTGCATACACCTTTAAAGCCACCCAAAGAGTACATCTATCCGTACCGCCGCATGGGCAACGTCCCCCGCAGGAAATACGCAGCCATGGTTTCTATCGTTGACGAGGCTGTCCGAAACATAACTTACGCGCTGCGAAAGTATGGCTTCTACCGTAATAGCATCGTCATCTTCTCCACTGACAACGGAGCCCAGCCATTAACAGGGGGAAGTAACTGGCCCCTACGAGGGTGTAAGGGGACATATTGGGAAGGTGGCATTAGAGGGGTGGGTTTCGTGCACAGTCCCTTGATACGCCATCGAAGAAGGGTCAGCAGAGCCCTTATACACATCACTGACTGGTATCCAACTCTAGTTGGACTTGCTGGGGGCAATGTGTCGCACCATCAGGGCTTAGACGGGTTTGATGTTTGGCCTACCATTAGTGAAGGAAAGGAATCCCCACGAATGGAAATTCTGCACAACATCGACCCTCTTCATCGGCGGAGTCAGGGCTCGTTGAAGGACGGCTATGGATTGTGGGACACCACCGTGCAAGCATCCATTAGAGTGGGCGACTGGAAGCTTTTGACGGGTGACCCTGGCCATGGGGATTGGGTGCCGCCCCAGGTCCTTACAAACTTCCCCAGCAGCTGGTGGCACCTGGAGCGACAGATTGAAATAAAAAGAAAATCAGTTTGGCTCTTCAATGTTACAGGCGACCCTTGTGAACGGCATGACCTTGCAGCGCACAGGCCTGACGTCGTCAAGGAACTGCTAGCACGGCTAGTGTTTTACAATCGCACTGCAATACCTGTTCGCTACCCGCCAGATGATGCCCGCGCTAACCCCAGTTTGAATGGCGGTGCATGGAGACCTTGGGTTAACGACGACGAAAAGCAGGAAAACTGGGATGGAATTTATTACAAGAGAGGGAAGAATCGCAAAAGAAAGAAATGTAGGCTCTGCAAAGTACAATCGTTCTTCAAGAAGCTTAATTTAAAGATTATGACAAAACAAATATAAGATTCTACTGCTGTTGGACACCACTTACAATTACAAACTTCATTTCTGACCATGTTTAAGACCTGGAAAGGAATATTACACCCAGGCCATCCAAGATCTACATGACTTTTTTCTCAGGTGAAGACAAATTAAGGTTTTAGAGGAAAACATGCTCACCAAAGACTATTTTCGACAGTCCAAAATCCATCTTTACACAGATTAAAAGTAATCCAAATGTGCACGGCTGATAAATAAGGGTTGGTAAATATGTTATAAACTTTTTAACTACAAGTGCTTACATTGGTCAAGTTTGGTTTAGTTCCCGACCTCTTGTCTGCAGATGTCTTTATCTCACAAAAGATACAGTTCAACGAATCATTTACTTGGTTACCTTTCTTTTAACTCTTTCCCCACCATCAACCAGTTATCTCGTCTTTTAAAAGACAACACTTCCCCGCCAAAAACAAGTTTTACAGCTTTCCGTGTTTTCACTGTTATACACTGGGGGGCGCTATTATACATCTTCTGAACGAGTACAAAACCTCCCGAACAAGAACACACATGAAGAGGACGGAGAAACAAGCGATCTCTTATGTAAACAGATGCACATCAGTAATAGACAGCATATAAATGAAAACTGCATAATGTTACAGAGTAAAATGATGATCCAGGAAGTGGTATATGTCTGTGCAAGCTTTGGAGGAGATGATGGAAGCGATTAACTGGATTTATACTTTGATAATCATACTGACTATTATCCTGATGTATTTTTTGATAGAAATGTGATTTCCTCACCCTTTTGCTCAAAAATATGCATTTTTATGAAACCTACCTATTCAAGTGTTGATTAAAAAAAAGAATGCTTTAAGCTAGATTTAAACTGTTTTTTATGTATTGCATATTAAAATATTCATACAGCAAAATAGTGAAAATCATCAAAAATGCTCGCGGTGGATGGCAACTTTTTAAAAAAAGTGCTAGCGGGGAAAGAATTGAAACTATTAATTAAAATTATTAACAATGGTTTGAGCACCTGCAGACCTCTTATGTTTCAACTGTTTTTGCATCCTATCAGACTGTAATGTAAAATTCATATGGCTTGCTGCTGAGCACCAGGAGACCACGAGGACGTCATTACATTTCAACTCTATATTACAAGTACATGCTGTTTGTTCAGGCTCATTGGATATTTCTTAACAGATGCCCTGTAGCACTGGTATTGGTGGATGGATGATACGTCTTCTTGGGGTCAGGTCAAATACCATTTAAGGACCTAATGGTGGAACTGTATGACCTTTCAAAGCTCTCCACAAACCAACCTCTGCCCACAAATGCATTCTGTGGAAGCATGAGACAAATCAGGGACCAGCAACCAACCTCTCTTTGTTGAATGGAGAAATGTGCTAATAAGCTCCTCTTTATTTTCATCAAATGATTGGTGATGGACAATAGACAGAAATGATTTTCCGATTCTTTCACAGTTACAGTTTCAAATTCAGTGGTGATGGAAAAAAATATGTGCAGTTGTGTTTTATATACATATATAATTAAATATATGATTTTGAAATACGCCTCATGTTTTTGCACAGAAATATGGAGGATATTTGAGTGGATTTATCTGATGGCTTCATTGGGTATTCAGTGCTTTGAGATATCTAGATAGTAGTACTGCCCCCTTGTGAAAAAGACAAAACAATTTTCAAACCTTTAATTAGAAGTGTTGGGGTAAAGCATTACACATAACGTAATCAGATTACTTTTTTCTAGTAACTAGTAAAGTAACATGTTACTTTTTAATTTACAAGAAAATATCTGAGTTACTTTTTTTTTAAAAAAGTAACACCCGTAACTTTGTTTTCCTATTTATTGACTGGTGGGTCTCCTGTCCCCATATTGGGAGAAATCAGAAGTACAGAGGCGTTGTGTGCACTGTGTGAATATGATGTAGTTCTAGACTAAATGTGAATGTGCAATAATTCATCCCACTCACAAAAAAATGGGTTTTGTATTCATCAAAATGAATTAAAACAGTGTAATGCAAACTGATGCAAAGCTGCAATTATTGTTATTATAAAATAATTATAATAATTATCTAATCCCATTTTATTAGCTAGTGTCTTTGCTGCTGATCTTTGATCCAGTTCAACCATACTAATAAGCGAGAATGACTTTAGATAAACTAATCAATGTTTTTTTTTTTTATTTCTGAAGAATGTTGAATCTTCTTCTCCTGTGTTCTGCTGTACAGACGTCAGTTTACTTTTCCTTCAGCCTGAGGTTTATTCATGACACTTTTTGGTGTGAAAGGGCTTCTATATTTGCTATGAATAGAACTTCTTATATTAAAAACAATCAAGTCCTGCTCATATTTAAAAAGTAATGCAAAAGTAATGTAATGCATTACTTTCCATAAAAAATAAACAGAATTAGTTACTTTTTTAGGGAGTAATGCAATATTGTAATGCATTACTTTTAATTGTTATTACACTTTAAATGAACAAAATGCAATGTTTTCAGACCCTTAACTGCATGCTGTTTACAATTAAATGAAAATGTATTATACTTGACATATTAAAGGCAGTTAGAGGAACTAGAGTGCTTTTTGACCCACTTAAGTAAGAGTTCAGTACAGAAATTCATAATGACTTCTCTTCTAAATATGTCCTAAAGTACTAAATAATACTTTAATGTCATTTCTGTTACAACTTAAAAATGAGGGGTCACAGTTTCTGGTCCCCATTCACTTCTATAATATATATATATATATATATATATATATATATATATATATATATATATATACACACATTCCTTTTTTTCAGTACTATGGAAGTCTTACCAACATTCATCCATTTGTGTGAGTGAGTGTGTATGTTATCCTATCCTGAATACACATTTATTTATTTATCAGGAATGTAAAAATTCTGAAAATGTTCTGTGAGGGGTGTGTGTGTGTGTGTGTAAATAGGATTATGGAAACTATAGAGTTGTATATATTATGCACACAAATACGAACTAAATACAAATCAGTGGAGTCTGTTTATTTCTTTTTTATTTTTATTTTTATTTTTTGCATTTTTTGCATGTTTGCATTTATTTTGCGTTTATTTATGTTGCTGTTAATTTACTTATTATTATGCATTTATTAAAATATTTTTATGCATTTATTCAGTACAGTTTTTACCTGACTACCCAAAATAAATAATAAACCGGAAATAAATTGATAAATCAACCTAATAGTATACCAAATTTAACCATTAGAAACAGAATTTAGCTGTAGGTGTGATTTCGTGGTTGTCCTGCAGGTGACTGCATGAGACTGTCTGAGCACTGAATCAAAAATCAAAAAAAAAAAAAAAAAACATTTTTCTTAAGGTCTAAGACCTGCTTTTAGGAAATACGGTCCTGCTTATTATTAAGCTGAAATTAATTTGAAGCCATCTCCTTAATGTATTAGCACATCTAAAGTAAGGTAAAACATTACATTTGAAAAATCATTTCACTTGTTGCTACGTGATTTATTTTAGCTAGGCTATTTGTTTTGTTGTAAGTTATACAGTTGTTATGTACTACTGTATGTACTACTGTAGCCTATTTGTTATCTGCTAGCTACTAAATAAAGCAAGTCCAATATATATAGGCATTTGGTTTTTAAAAGCTTTTATCTATTTGTCAATTAAATATATTGCTCCTGGGTAAGGAGAGACAAATTCAGAAGTTTTGTTAAATGAACGAAGGAGAAAGTTTAGTGTCTCGTAAATACATGTGTAAATTAAATAATACATGAACTTCAGCACTGTGTAAACGACGACACCTTTGCTTTCTACTCGCGTTATCAATCATCAGCGTTACCCTTGCTCTGTTTAGGTCGTTTTAAGCGAGACTTGTGCTTCCACAGCTGTAAAAAATACACATTTTACACTGTACAAAAAATAAATAATAATTACATAATTTTAATCAACTATTGAATGTCATATTTGTTAATAGATTTTTATTCATATTAATACGCTTGATTTGTAATTCATATGAACCATCACATCAGAGCTGTCCGTCGAAGACAATATTCTCTGAAGCTTTATTTTTTATTTTATTTTTTCAAACACAAGGAAGTCACACTTGGGTGTGAAATGTAACCCCACACATCTAAATCCTCTCAGATCGCTTTGAAACCTTGTTCTCCTTCCGAACCGACCCAAACCCGTTTGCATTATCCTGTTTCCTCGAGGTCTGAGAAACTGTTTATTTACTGCTGTGCCTAATGGACTGTAAAGTGTTTGCACGGTTTTCAGATGGAGACATTAACATAAATGGCATGTCTATCTTAGAGCTGGTAATGCATGAGTCAAATATGGACAAACTAATATCTCTCCGCAAAGAGAAATGACTGAATCCTGAAGAACAGCTTGATGAAGAGCGTGATACATCGTGTGTATATTAAGTAACTCATCTTAAGATATAGATCAATAAAGGTTAAACACAATAAAAATATGTAAACCACTCAAAATGTAATAAAGTGTCTTCCATGTTGTTATCTTATCAATAGGCCACCGTTTTCAAGCCGAACAGTGGAATAAAAGCTACTATACGATTATAAAATTATTAGCACACAAACACACACTTATTTGTCTTTAAAACATGAACTCAAACAATCATATTATTGATCAGCAGCATATTATTACTTATACAATTTAAAATATCAGCTTCACGACGTCACAGCTATTTCAACACGGTTCACATCAATTCGATATAAAATAATTAAATAAATAAAATAAAAAAGTTGTATATAATCAATGTACGTTTAAATCATGCATACTCCGTAATCTGTAATTATTATTTTACGACCACGATCTATCTACGCATTGTAGACATTGCTCTTTGTTTTGAACCAACTGATAATCGAATGTCGTGTGTTATATAAACTAATATAAAATTATTTCGATTGCAAGAATCATGTTCTGGAAAAATTTAGGCTAAAAATTGGTCGTTTTGTTTGCCATCATAAGATAAAAAATACAGTGACACTGAACCTGCGTTGTATTACGCCACGGTTATTACAGTTCATGTCATTAAATCATAAAATAGTTTACAAATGCATTTGGGCTATTTTTATATGTAAAATGATGAAAGCAACAAATGGCAAAATGTAAGGCCACATAACAACGTATGTTCTTGATTATTATTTTCTCCTGCAATGTTTCCAATAAAAAATACAAATGCAAAAATAGCACTGAACTAATCAAAATAAATGTATTACAACTCATGAAAACAAAAATAAGAATAATTGAACATGAAATAAAATCTAAACAATCTTGCTGACATTTTTAAACAATATCATTTTAAAAACAGCCGAATTTACCTTAAACATAGATATACATAATTCAGTGTTAAATAATACACACACACAGGACACAACTCTGTATAATGACATGGGTATGACACAGGTATTACAAGGAGAGGGTGACTTATGAGGATCTAACCCATGTCCCCATTTTTCAAAACGCCTATAAATATGCACAAAGTTTCCTGTGAGGGTTAGGGTTAGGTGTAGGGTTGGTGTAGGGCCATGGGATATACAGTTTGCACAGTATAAAAACCATTACACCTATGGGATGAACACACTTTTCACAAAAAACAAACAAACGTGTGTGTGTCTGTGTGTCCGACAGTAATAAACTAAATCATATTTTATTTTTAAAAACGTTTATTATCGCCTACTGTAGATTTGCACCTGTTGTCTTTTCAAAATTTCATTGCATTTTTGCATTTGCACGTGGGACTGCACTAATTTCATAGGTTGCCTAAACATTCTGAATGGCATTCAATCGAGGGCCGCTGTGAACTGGAACATCACCAAGACAAGGTTTCGATACCGTGGGAGGGTGATTATCATGATCATAAAAGTGACGTCAACGACGCAACCTTTAGCAGCCACCGAGTCTGAGGGTTCAGAGAACCTGGCCAGGTAGAGGAACCGACAGGTTGGTTATAGGGAAACCTGGGTCTAAGGAGCCAAGATCAACTGTGTGGGTGCATATTATGCACTGGAGTCACCAGGCGGGAAAATGTACGTCAGTTATCTCTTGGAGAAGGACACCAGTATGTACCCGAATTCCGTAAGACACTCAAGCCTAAACCTGAACCCTCAGAATTTTGTCCCCACACCTCCTCAGTATCCAGACTTCACAGGATACCATCACGTCCCTGGAATTCCCAGCGACCCTCACCACAGCCAGACAGGAGCCTGGAATCCCGCGTACCCTCCGCCGCGAGAGGAATGGCCACCTTACGGCCCGGGAACAGGAGCTTCGACCTCGAGCACTGGTCAGCTGGGCTTCAGTCCTCCAGAGTTTTCATCTGTTCAAGCGACCGGCCTTCTCCCATCCTCCATAAACACATCAGTCGGTCAGCTGTCGCCCAACTCTCAGAGACGGAACCCCTACGACTGGATGCGTCGGAGCGCGCCGCCGCCAAACTCAGGTGCCTTACTATAAACCTCTATAGACGTAAAAAAAAAATAATAATAATAATAATAATAAAAAGTTATTATATTTTGAAAAATATAATCTAATAATTATTATAGAGAGTAAAAACTATCATAATCGCAAAAAGAAAAAAGAAAGAAAGAAAAAGGCCTGTGTTGTAGGTATATGTCACGGGAAAACTACTGCTAATCCCGGTCTCGCGATAGTTTGGAAGAAAACTCTTCTGTTTCACGCGTTTGTCATGCTAATATAGTGATTTGAGTGAGTTTCTTTGCTTTGATGTAACTCTTTGTTCTTTTTTGCCTGGATGCCGTGAAGTTTTTGGATACAGGGATGCGCATGTGCAATTAACATTTAATAGCTAGTAAAACAGCAGAAAGTGAAAAAATATAGAAAATAAAAAAAGGAGAAATAATTTTAAAAATTAATTATTCATAGGATCTTTTTGTTTGTTGTTTGTTTTTGTTTATAAAAACAACACAATGTGTAACAGAATGAAAGCTTGCCCATGCAGCTCACAGGATTTGGAAGAAATGTCAGCAAATTAAAATTTAAATTATGAAATTGTAAAATTTCATAATTAAAAATTATGTTTACATGTACAGTTGGGCCTTATATTTACACCCACCAAAATATTTTAATTGGTGCAATAACTGTAAAAAAAAATAAATAAAAAAATAATAATAAAAACTTTGATGTTTGGTATTGTTAATAAGGTATTTTATCCCAGCTCAGGAGCCTTTATTATTATATTAAGACTGGAACATGAAGAAACAATTAACTGTGAGTTCTTCCTCATATGAATGCCATACCATGACATAATATGCAAGTTGGAAAAATTGTTGCAAATTTAGTTGAGCTTTAGCTTTATAGGCCTAATACATATGAAAAATACATATGCAATTAAATTAGAATCTTGATGCAATTCCTCAAGACTTTAATTTTAATTACCACACATTAAAATACAACTCAGTTCCCAGACTTTCTCATTGAAAAAAGTCTGGAGCCAAGCCTAAAATTATGTCTTATTAGCTCATTATTATTTTACTCAGATGCATTTTATATAATACGATCCAATGCCTGGCTTTTTAAATGGAGGACTGTGAGAGTTGCTTTTCTGGGTTAATGATACCAAGAGATTACGGGCTGAAGATGCTGTGGTGGAGAAGCCTAATTATCTGGAGTTCCTCCCTCTGTGGCGGTTGCCCTAGACAGACGCTGTCCTAACTGTGCCGCTCATGTTTTAATATTTAACTTGTGGCCACTTAAGTCCCCTCTTGCCGCTGACAGGGTAAACCGAGTTTGAAATATGGAGACACGATTCCAAAGACTTTCATAACATGGACATCTTGGTATTTAATATATGTGTGCTTTTGACGATTGGCTTGATTAAGGGAGCAAACACATAGTTACTTTTTAATAGAAAAGATAAACACATAATGACATTAACAAAAAAAAAATGACTCTTTGTTTATATCACATTATCATTAATCATAGTCAGTTTGATTTGTTTAGCAGTTCTCAAAATACATGTTGTTAGCTTTCAAAAAAAAAAAAAAAAAAAAAAAAAAAAAAAATATATATATATATATATATATATATATATATATATATATATATATATATATATATATATATATATATATATATATATATAATTTCAGTGGACTCAGTGAGTAAAAAAAAACGAAAAAATTAAAATAGCATTTAAAGGGACCAGTTTTACATTGAATATGCCAAGCAATTTGTTGCTAAATAATAAAGTACAATAAATTATTCTTGTGTCATGTGATGAAATACCCATCTACACATGAAAAGGAAAGGGTTCTCAAAAGGACTGATTTACAATTATTTGTTTAAAATTGACTCGACTCTTAATTAATCTTTTTTTTTTTTTTTTGTTATGCCGTTTGTCTTTTAGGGGGGAAAACCAGAACAAAAGACAAATATCGGGTAGTGTACACGGATCATCAGCGACTGGAGCTGGAGAAAGAGTTTCATTACAGCCGTTACATCACAATAAGAAGAAAGGCAGAACTGGCGACAGCACTCAGTCTGTCAGAGAGACAGGTCAGCTGCTCGAATACAGTTTCTTAGAAAACATATTCTTCATCTTTACTCTAAAGCTTCCAAAAGGGTTTGCAGTGAAGCCACAAAACAATTCCCCCAAAAACATTTCAGTCAACAGTTGTTAAAAAGAACCGTTTTTTCTCTTAATGTGAAGAGCATTTGAACAGTTTTCCAGTATAAAGAACATGATGTTGAATGGAAAGGTTCCGTGGATGTTAAAGCTCCTTCATGCACTCTTAAAAACAAAGGTTCTTTTTTGGAATTTATGGTTTCATGAAGAACCTTTTTAATGTAGAATCGGTTGTTCATGCTGTAAAAAGGTTCTTTATTGGCATCTTTGGTTCCACGAAGAGCCTTTAACATCTTTGAGACACTAGGGGTTCCAAAAGATGTTTTGGGTTCCCTAAAGAACCTTTTTCCATTATGATCCTTTATAAAATCGTCTGAGGAATGGAAAGTCTCCATGGATGTGAAACACAGAACCACAGATGTAAATAAATGAGGTTTTATTTTTAAGAATGTGAACTTTCATTCCACAAATAATGGAAAAATGGTTCTTTTAAGAACTGTTCACCAAGATTCGTTCGGGAACCAAAAATGGTTCTTATATGGCATCGCTGTGAAATGCCCCCCCCCCCCCCCCCAGGAATCTTTAAAGCTGATTGCGATCAGTGGGGTGTAATGCAGTGTAGATTAAATATACAACTTTTACCTTAATGAATGTAAATGAAAATGTTTTTCAGTATGACTTATATAGCGTGCTGTTGACAGGTGAAGATCTGGTTCCAGAACCGGCGTGCTAAAGAGAGGAAAGTCAATAAAAAGAAAATGCAACAGCCGCAGCCGGCATCCACGACCACACCGACCCCCCCTGGATCAGTTCTGCCTGGGAATGTTTCAATGGTGACCAGCAGCAGCGGTGGCCTGGTGTCACCATCCATGCCAATGACTATCAAAGAAGAGTACTGAACTTCATACAGAGCCCTCTCACACTTTTACACACAGGGTACTTTCAAATCAACTCATCAATGAAAACACACCATGAATGGAGCAACCGTGACAAAAGACTGAAATCGAAAGTAGTCCATTGAAAAGTAATGCAGCAACATTCTGAAATGGATGAGAGAAACGTTGTGTAATATTCCTCTGGTCGTGTCGGTTTCTTTATCCTAATACTTTATTACTTTATTATGTTTTGAGATTGTAAAAGTGAATTCAAATAACAGTGTACTTCTTAAGTGATTTGTATGAATAAAATAAATGTTTTCATCGTGGCAAATCGATTCATTTCAGACTTACCATGGAGAAACCATCCATTTTCATATCTGTTCAAATGTGTCTTCCCTCAGATATCAGAAACAGCGGTTTGTGTCCAGCATTGATTTGTCAGCTTTATTGAAGGTGTTTCCATTTTCACCCGGAGTGCTCCTGCTTTGTGTAAAGCATTGAGGAGAATGTCAGATGGGTTTTATGGAAATGGAGAAGCGCAGGAGAACAAGGCTAGCGTGTGAGTGAATAAACAGCACTAGAACAGGAGCTGGTGCTGTTTGCACAGTGTAACGGCATCGCTGGATAAGAGACGAGTGCACGCTGAGAAACTGTGAGCTGTTTCATTATCAAGCACACTCTGGACTCTCTTATCATCGGTGGGACAGAGAAGCTCAGCTTGACGGGCAGCACATATCTCCTCAATACAGCGCCGCTGCAACAGGACCTGTTTTATGACCACGTTAACAAAGCCAGGGTGTGGCGTCCAAAGGCCGAGCAAACAACATGCATCTGCCTGCGAACTTGATGCTAGCGTCCATATGTCCATCTTCATCTTTAGGTTAGAGAAGATACTGTGATCAGTCTGTAGCTCATCATGGCCATGCTTCAGAAATAGACTTTATATTCTGTTGAACTCAGAGTGAATTATCTTATCTTAAAACAATGGCACATTTCATTAATGTGTTAACGCATATAGGAGCAGAATAACTGGGCTTTGCTATGTATCTCTGTGTATATCATTTATATACAACAATTATTTTTTATATGCAAAATTAAATACTGTGATAACACGTGAAGTTGAAGTGAAATCATGAACTTGAACTTTTGTTAAATAATATTGACACTGATGGCACTAAATTATTCAAGGTACGAAACCAATATATTGTAAGTCCTCAAAGTGAAAATGTAACGATGTTATCCATACGAGACAAATTGCACGTGTCTTTGAAAGTATTCTGTTTAATAAAGAGGCTTTAATGATTCTTCAGCTCTGTCTTGTTACCTTGTATTGTCCCATTTCTCTTTATCACTGCTCTATTTCTGGTAAGAGGAGAATTGTAAACACAAGCTTGCTGATAGCTGCCTCTGAGGTCATAAAGTTTATTGGGGGGGATATTGTAAAAATATTCTCACCGCGGTAACAGAAACATGTGTATGGTGTCCTACATATGTAATTCTATATGAACTACAAAGAGAACTTTTTATTAGGAAGTCCAAATACAAGTTATAATTCTTGACACGTTTAAAAATACAAGCTGAATGTGTGTCTAAATTATTCCCTAGACCTAGTTGAAGTTGAAGATCTTATTTTTTCATCTTCTAGCTACTGTGTTTTTATGTGTGCTATTTAACACAATAATCACTAGAGAGTTAATTAGGGTAAATAGTGTAAAGCAAGGTATCCCCTTGTCTATCTTCACAAACACTAAACAAACTCTTTCCCCGTCCAGCTGCTTGTTTACGAGGCTATTGTATCATAAACTTTCAATTACAATAGTTATACCCACTAATAATCTCTATAATGGCGAGAATAATTCTACATAAACACTGGAGCTGTAAAGCAATGATTCTAGTGACTCTATAAATAGCAGATATGGTGAAGTGCATATGACACCTTTTCATTGAACCCAGAGGAATTTAATCACATACTCAAAAATACCTGTGCTGGCCATGCTTTTTATATATATATATATTTAACTAATGCTTATTATTATCAAACAAAAGCCTATACACTTGATTTTATTATATTAATTTTATTATGTTATATAATATTTTGAAGATGGTCAACAGTTTGTTGAAAACGAAACCCTACTATGGACCACACGTGGACAGTGACTTTTTAGATATTATTAATATTTTTGAGAAATATTTTAACAAACAGAAGTGCAGTAAATCGGGTCATTGTTCTTGCACAATATCTGCCGACGGCGGTGAACGGCTCAGAAGGAGCACGAAATATACAGTTCAGTTGCATCATTGTGCAGTTTGTCTCGATGTCAGATACTACATATTTGATAGAAGTAAGAGTTGATGTTCTTGGTTTGTTTTGCAGGCCTCATCCTTCACCTTCATTATCAACCTTTACCTTTGTTGATCATTTAGAGCATTTCAGCATGACAATGTATGGATGTCAACACAAGTTCATGTTTGGCAAACCAAGATAGATGTGCAAGAAACAAACTTGGGAATGATTAACCTGCACAGAATGCTCAGTAAACTTTAGCATCAATAAAATAGCAGAATGATTTCAACTGTCATTTCGAACATAAACTTCACAGCTTCACTAGTGCAGTATTTCTTTATTTTTTATTTTTTTGATCACGTTTGAAAATAGTAGAAACTGAATAAGCACAAGTTCAAATTAAGAATGTAAATGCACATCTTAAATGTCAGGATGGCAGGTCATGGCACACAGCCTAAGAAAAGTGAAAAAGTGAATTACTGAGTAATCTAGATTTAATTCGATTGAGACTCAACACTTAGTTCTTCAAAACTCATTTCAGAGCTGAACATTTTAACCTGAATGAGAGCACATTTAGCTCATGTGAAATCATTTTTATTGTTATTTTAATATAATACTGTACAGAAATTAAGACTGTCTATAAAAATAGTCATAGCCAATTTAATAAAAATTGAGTGAAAAAAAAACCAACCAAACAAAAAACCCTTTTTAATAATTGTATCGATTGATTGGTTTAAATGTATCCACCGGTTTTTCTTTAGTTTCTCATAAAAACACACTGAAGCTGTACACATAGGACTACATGATTAAGACACAAACAATAATTGAATTCATTCAACAGTTAAACACACACACATCCAATAAAAGTACTTGTTCTCACATTAGAGTAGTTGTTCGGGAACAGGAAAAGGGTTCCTGATCCATAACCAAATCTGTTTTGATGTCATCAGATGTATTGAGAAATAAAAAGAAACAAATTAATACAATTAGGCATTTATGGAGTCAATCTAATGCCATATATATATATATATATATATATATATATATATATATATATATATATATACATACATGTATATATATACGTAAAAGAATAAAGTTTTGCAAAAGAAAATAAAGTTTTGCAAAGGAAACAATCAAGTATTGAGCATTTCTTAAGAAAGTTGTAGTTTGTGTTTTTATTTCTCTTTCTTGCAGTGCTTGTTCACAGCAGGTGTTTGAATGTTGAAAGAACGTTTCAGGAACATCATGCTAACCTTTAAATAACGTTCTACTAACATTAAGGAAACTGGACATTTTTATGGTTTTGGAATGTTACAAATCAATGTTCCTAGAATGCTGAAATTTAAATCAAACTTAAGTTGACAGCACATTTGAGGATCATCATACCTTTAAAAAACGTTCCCTCTAACATCAAGAAAATGTTTATGTTTTTATGAAGATTTTAAACATTTTTATGTTCCCAGAGCCAACACTGAATATTTGGACCCTGTTCTTGTAACACAATTCTGTGAGCTGGGGACTGCTCTCTGGGATGAATCTCAATCACACACAGCACTGAAAACAGAATGGTTTGGTTTGCAGTGCTGCAGATTCTTACGTCATTTTGCAATTGCAGCTTTCCGCTGAAGGCAAAAAAATTAAAATAAAAATAATCAAGCTTGCTGAACTGAACTCTGACCTGCAAAGTCACTTAACCAAAAACCACGTGACCAATAGAGACTGCACGTCACACACACACACACACACACACACACACACACACACACACACACACACACACACACACACACACTTAACACTATAATAACACACATTTGGAAGCTATAGTGCAGGTGGATTGGTGGATGGTAGCTATAGTAACGTTTTTAATCTCTTAAAGACATAGCTCTGAAGGGCCACTGTTTTATCTGTCTTCTTTTTTGAGGAAGAGACCTGTTGGGTTTGTGCATAGACACATTTTTATTTTTTATTTATTCATTTATTTTCTGGATTGGAGTCTATAGCAAAGAGTGAAATGATGAACAATGTTTTATTAAAACGACCTGTTTTCATACAACAAATCGACATATTTTTGTATTATCGCCGTTTTTTGTCATCATCACCATAGTTCCCTCCCTGAGCAATATCCAGAGGAAACCTTATTCCACATGATTTGAAGGTATGAGTCAAATTAGGGAATAGTGCGCCCCCTGTGGGCAAAACATACACGTTGCCTTGTACCTTACATGTGCAATGACAATAAAGTTCAATCTAATCTAATCTAATTCTTAGATTTTCTCTATAAAATGGACTTCAATGGGGACCAATGAGCTGAAGGTCTAAATTGCCGTTTCGGTGCAGCTCAAAGGCCTCTACACGAGGAATAAGGGTCTTATCTAGCAAAACAATCCGTCATTTTCTAAAATAAAAAATAAAATAAAATGTATATACTTTTTTAACTTATTATTATCTTAACTGGTCAGATCAGATACTGTAAATCCCGAATTTGGAAAGATGGTCATAACTGCTGTGAATGACAAATGATAGCTGTAATTTTAATATTATCCTCTAGAGGGAGTCACAGGATACGAGGAGTCAAAGTTGAAATCTAACACCAGCAAAACCATGAACTGTCAGCACCCACAGCATGGATTGTTTCCAGTTTGGTCATATTTATGTGTTAATACAATATGCTAAAATGTTATGTAAACTATAGTTAGCTATATATGTATAGGCAGTAGGGTGAGTCCATTAAATGCTTTTTAATCTGAATCCTTGGGTCAAGCTCTAAAAAATGAATTGGCAGATTTTATTTTTGACTTTTTATTTTATTTAGTTTAACTCCTCTTGGCCTGTACGTCTTTTTCACATGATATTTGGGGTGTATCATCTGTGGACTCTCAAGACCAATGCTTGAAGTAGAAAAAAAAGTTCAAGTTCTCTCCCTCATCAATTGATTTAAAAGCTTCCAGCAATCAGGTTCTATTACACCTATTACAAAGTGCATGATAAATAAAGATATTGTTTCTCAAAAGAAAGAGTCGACTCTGAACCGCTTTAACGAGTCATCTTATTTTTGAATCTTGTGCCTGTTACTTATATACGTCACAGGGTAACACATTTAAATATTAGATGCATTTATCCTGTTGTAGGGGACTCCAACACAACATTAGGACATTCTGCTCAGAACAGAACCTTTGATATGGATGAAGCTGCATGCATGTGCATTAACTGATCCAGGTTTTCTTGTAAACACTCTCTGATAATGCTGTAGATTCAGAGAGCTCATGATTACAGCTGATGAGACATGTACTGAATGAAAAGAGTATCAGAACATCCCACATATGCAGACAACAGATCCATAAATGCACCAAAATGCATGCAACAACTCCACACATGCTTAATTCACAAATCTACACACCAGATGAATGCACTTTATTAGCTCACAACAATACAGACTGAAAATTCAAAAGCTATGTGTAATTCAATGTATGAATTAATGCAGCGCCATTTGTTTTTAACTCAAAATCAGCAAGGGATGATTAAATTGAATGATTCTTTTGAAAAAAATTAAGATATGAGTCAAGTTTTATCAACATTTTATTAAACTCTGATTAAAGCATTAATCTTTTGAACAAATGAGAACATTTTATTTTAAATAAAAATCTAAATTCAAGTTCAGTAGTTTATATTACATCAACATGTGAGAGTTTAATTAGACTACAGGGACTCATCACAAGCTCACTCACGTAACAGTTAATCTACTGCCAAAATTATAAAAAAAAAAAAATGTTAATGTTAAGAAAGAAATATTTAAATTATTCACATTAGGAATGTCAGAATTAGAATGTGTAGTTTGCACATAAAAAAAAATACTTGGTGAAGTTGCTTCTCGTAAATATTACAGTGTATCGTGCACATTATTATTTGACAGTCATTTATGTGATATTCGAAATCTGAAAACAGATGGGTCGTAAGGTAATAATTATAATTATTTCATGGAAACGACACTATATGTAAAATTGATGCATACAGTTAAAAAATGAACCTCAGTCTTTTACCATTTTCTCTCTTGTAAATGTGTATCCATCAGCTGTAGTTTTGTTGAGAGTGAAGCGGGCTCCATGATATGGGCAAATGGTTTCTCTTTTTTTTTTTCATCAGGCAAATGGGATTAACTGCTAAATGAATGAATGACTAAATGACAAAAAAATAGACATTAAAATTAACATCAGAAATAACGATTCTCTAATGTAACTAATGCACTCCCAGTAATAATATCAGACAATGCTGTATCACATCAGATTTGGTATCTACATTTTGTTTAAATTAAGTTCCACAAGTTTGTTAGCCCCAGAGAATGAATGTAAACCAGTATGTATTTCTTTGCCAGCATATATTCAGTGAAGTGATTTATGTGTGTTATGGTGATGATTTCAGTTAAAATGTTCCCTCCGACAGTCAGCTTAGGTTTCTGACTCCCGTGATAACATGCGTGTATGAACTTGATTTTGGAGTATTGTTAAACAAGCTTTTTTTATATATATAGAATTAAGTTTATTTCTTGTCTTAAATAAATTACTTTGCTTTTGACAGTCAAGTTAAATTTGTATTTATTTTATTTTTTTTACCAGGAAAGGTTTTGTTGCACAAAGTTGTTTTTTATTAATTCTCATAACAATGTTTAGTATTTTAGCCCATTAAAAATGTAGATCCCATTGTAAATATTAGTGAAAAATCACTATTAATTTTTATTTTTATTTTTTTCATTATTACCGCTTAGCAGATTTTTATATTTATGCTCTAAAATCTTGACATGTACATGCAAAGACCCATTTGTCAGATGCTGGGGTGTGAAAGCAAATGCTGGGATACAAAGTCAAAATGTAGATATTTTCAACTATATGCAGTTCTATGCATCCCAACCAGTGTCTGTCCTGAAGTAGTGTGTGTTTGTTAGAAATTCTGTCCGTCCTGAAACAGTGTCAGTGCTGAGTCACTAGCTATGTTGCATGCAACCAAATATTTTTTTTTTAATAATCATGTTTATCAATGGCTTAACCGAAAAGCCTTCATGCAAACACCTCAGTTGGTCTGACTCATGTTGATCTGATGTGGTCTGATTGAAACAGCTGCTGTAGATATGAAATAATCTGTTCAAGAGGAAATTATTAGCCATGTAAATCTTTGAATCTGATTATTTTCTCAGTCAGACTCAAATATACCTTGCAGTACTTGCTATAACGTTTTTCAGATATATATTTTTACAAATGTCAGCAAGGGAAAATGCAGATTATGCGCATTATAGCAAATGTGATGTCATCAAAGTACTGCAAGAGCGATTCAAAAGCATGAGGTTCAGAAACTGTTGTGCAAAAAATACTAATGTTATTAACTAAGGCTTCGGTGACGTGAAAATAAAGGATGCTGTCTATGTATGGTCTGACTTTATAAAGTGGATGGCAAACATCATCCTAAAATACACAGTAAAATACAAAAGAACTACAAAATAAATTATTAATCACAAAATTGATGCAACCCGGCAACTTACAATGTCAGCTCAGTGACCGTTTCCCAGGATGCAGCCTGGCTGTAAGTGACTTGGTCGTCATGGAAACGACACTATATGTAAAATTGATGCATACAGTTGAGAGTGAAGCGGGCTCGATGATGTGGGCAAATGTTTTTTTTTTTTTTTTTTTCATCAGGCAAATTAGAGAAATTTCTCACTCTTAAGTCTCTTGGATAAAAGCATCTGCGAAACGAAGGAATGACTAAATGACTTAAACAATAGACATTCAAATTAACTTCAGAAATAATGATAATCTAAAGTAATCATATCAGACAATGCTGTATCACATCAGATTTGGTATCTACATTTTGTTTTAAATTAAACAAGTTCCACAAGTTTGTTAGCCCCAGAGAATGAATGTAAAATGATTTTTTTTTTTTTTTTTTTTTTTAGGGCTCCATGAAATGCATTTAATTTTTCCCCAAATTCTGTGTGTAAATTTAAAAAAAAAAAAAAGTGATTCTGTGTTTTATAATTTAATTATTGTGCCGTCAATCGATTTATTTATTGTTTTTACAAATGAATCACACATTTTCCCCCCTGAAATGAATCACGATTAATAATCTAATCATGATTAATGCTACCTAACATTAACAATTTTAAATATATATTTGATCATTTCATTCAGGATTTAGATTGGAATTAAAAACATTGTAAGATTAGATCATTTGGGACTCTTTTAGATGCCCCTGGTCCTAACCTGTCCCTAATGAGCCACTTTGGATAAACTGCGTATCATTTCTTCTCTATTATTCCATGAATATAGAGAAAAAGACAGACATCATTAAATCCACAAGCGGAGGAATTCCTACTAATAGCAATAGAAGGCCATCTCACTATCTATATACATAAAAACGTTGCAATACTTGCATTTGAACGAATGGATTTCAACTGAATGCAAATAAAAAGAAGTACTATAGGCATGGTTTTATCTGGGAGTATTTAAAATAGCTATTTTTGACATCTCTTCATGCAGTATCTGCAGACTGCTATGAAGTAACAGTGTGATGCACACTGAAGGTGTGTGGGTGTGTTTTACTGTCTGCATGGCTTCATGTGTGTGAGCATGTGAGGAGAGGAGGAGGATGCGGCTGCCATGGTAACGAGGGCTGTGTATGGAGGACAGCAACCAGTCGCAGACAGCCACAAAAAGAGCTATCCTTTTTTCCTCATTCCACTTCCACTTTTCCGATATAGAAAACGATCTCCGGAGCAAGCGTTCGATCGCGCTCCTGTCCCTCCTGCCTGACGTTTCAAACGCCTCACCTCACAACACTCTCATCAGACGCTGGAAACGCACACACTTCCAGAATGGCAACCATCACCTGCACGCGCTTCACAGAGGAATACCAGCTGTTTGAGGAACTGGGAAAGTAAGTTCTAATAGCTGCATTTCTTTGAATTGATGTGAAGGTATGTTTGAGCTGCACAATGGACCGAGATTTTATTTTCATCACAATGCAATGCTTTTTTAAGATATCAGCTCATGTTAAGAGTGTTAACTGTCAGACAGCTTGTTCATTAAAGAACAACGTAGCTGGAAAACATCCCCGAAAGACAGAACCGCAAATCCACTTTGAGTTTCGTTTGAAACGGGGTGCGAGGCAAATCTGGTAGTGGTTGGTTTGAATGTAGCATATTATGAAATCACTGCAACCAGGATGTGTAGAAGGATCAGTATGTACTAACTTGAGAATGCACAGAACGCATCTCGCATTACATAAGAAGCAGATACTGGGTGGAGGAGATCCACAGAGGAAACCACTTAAAAGTTAAGTGGCGAGATCTGAAGAGTGTTTCCAACATTATGCCATTAACGGTGCATTAAAACGATCTCAGGCTTTCAGAGCAATAATTAAAAAAAAAACACAATGTGAAGTGTTAACACAATAATGTTGTAATCTAAATATAGTCTTAGCTTAGTTTGCAGACAACAACCCAAATGGATTTAGCAAAATTCCCTGTAAGAAGATACATTAGATATGTGTGTGTGTGTGTGTGTGTGTGTGTGTGTGTGTGTGTATGTATGTATGTATATATATATATATATATATATATATATATATATATATATATATATACATATATATACATACAGTATATGCATCACAAGACACCTTACAGTACAATACAATGAAATGAGCCAGCTTATAATTACATTCATGAACATTAATGAGTGTAATTTAGATACCTGTACATTGATGCATATAGTGCCTTTAACAATGCTGTGAAATGTTGAGGCAGAAGTAAAAAAAAAAAAAAATCAGCTTGCTTCCCTCTTTCCATCCACCCACTCTGTACTACAGCAGTTTTTTTCTTTTTTTTCGAGCGAGTGCACTGTATACTTGTTTTCTTGATTTGAGAGCATGTAACACCTCTACAGAGATGGGTCTTCAACTCCATCTGGCCTTGTGCCCACTGCTGTACTCCCACACACACCCTCATACTGAACACACACACACACACACACACACATATACAAGTCTTTTTCTGTGGGCAGTCAAACCGCTTACATAATTGCATTTGTGGGTGGCAATTCAATTCAGACATTGAAATATTGCATAATCCAATGTATTACTGCCTGCCTAGCAGGTAAACCTCCATCTTTTTCTTGAAGTTTATATTCACAGTGCAATTCTACACTGAATGTCCCACATTACAGACATTGCTTCCATGTTCTTCTGGTTTTTAGGGGAGCCTTTTCTGTGGTGCGGAGATGTGTGAAAGTTCTCTCAGGGCAGGAGTATGCTGCAAAGATCATCAACACAAAGAAGCTGTCTACTCGGGGTAGGTGCACGGATCAGTCCAACAAACAGTTCACATGCTATAACATCATCAAAGTTCAGGATCTGAAGCAATCATTAGGAACGACAGAAGATCAGCAGTGGACTGATGTTCATACTTTTAACATCATTTTTACCTTATAACAATCACTCACTCTCATTTGTGACAAATACCTGGACACTTTTACATATGACATTCACTTGTGACGACTAGGGAATGCTGTGTGGGGTCAAGTGCAAAATCAGTATTAAACCCCTAAGTGGCCAAATACATCCGTCATGCCATTATTAACATCTGACATATTAGATTATATAATCAGGAACAGTCAGGGACGAGGCTGAATTTCAATTTTTCATCAGTTTAATCATAGTAAACGTTAGAAAATTTTTATTTTTGCTATATGCTGTTTCATTTCTTATTGTGATTGGAAAATAACAGAACTGGATTGTTCATATATGTATATATATATATATATGATTTAATTATGATGGACTGTAGTTCCTGGATTACTATATATGCATTTATCTTCTTTTATATTTTATTATTTTAAGAAATGTCCTTACAACTGGTGATTGTGGTATGATTATCATAGCTGAAAAAGGAAGGCTTTTTTCCTGGAAGCTGATACTGTAAAAGCTGAAAGTCAAGTAGAGCAGTAGGAGGCAGTGATATACCCTGAAGGCAGCTGCACACCTCCTACACCGTGTTGCCAAGCACACACCATGTTATATGCTTCAAATAGTAGCTACTGTACTTGCATTGTTGTTTTAATGGGTTTTTAGACAATGCAGTGTGCATGCGATCCATCATCGCAGCTAACACTTTTTCTATCAGTCTCCAAGAGCCAACCAATTCAAACACATTAAATGTATTATATTACTTCATAATGCAGTAATAAAATAAGTGAAAAAAAGTGATGCACATTCTGAGAGAAGACATTCTATTCTATTCTATTCTATTCTATTCTATTCTATTCTATTCTATTCTAATAGATCACTTTCTGTGTGTGTGTGTGTGAAAACAGAGGAAGTAACATTTGGTGAGAAAATAATGTGAGATTTCCTTTTGTTTTTCTGTTCAGTACATGGCAGTGGTGGCTAAAGATATTGGCATTTTTCAAATAATACACAATTTCTTCCAAAATAATGTTGGAATAAAAACTGTACGGGAAAATATTTTTTTTATATGTGCAGATGAACACAGCAAAATGATCTCATTCCACAGAGAAATCCTAAAGTGGCATGGTCAATATTACTGACACCTTCTAGAGATAGTTAAAAATAATTAGATTTCACACAAGTTTTTCTATTTATTTATTTACTTTGCAACTGAACCTTCTTATGGTGAGATGAAAGTGCCTGCAGTATAATAATCATGCATTCAACCAGTTTGATTAGAGAAAATGACTCATTCTCCTGTTTGTGTTACAGAAGGTCCAGAAAAGTATGAAAATCATCGTCAGAATAGTCCATCTGCAATCTGTGATTCAACCGTAACGTTATGAAGCGATGAGAATACGTTTTGTACTCGGATAAAACAAAAATAACAACTTTATTCAACAATATGTCTCTCGTCTGTGTCTCTACACATCACCATAGCGCCGTTTTGAAGAATATTTGCAAAGACTATAAAATACCTAACATTCTCCAAAACGGCGCTACGGTGATGTGGAGTGACACAGAGGAGACAAATTGTTGAATAAAGTCGTTATTTTTATTTTATTCATGTACAAAAATCACTGTTTGCACAAGAGGAGTGGGTCAAACGTACAGTACAGAGGCACAGAAAGCATGTTGATGGTTTTAGGTAGTGCCTGACTGTATTTAAATTGCTGTTCTATCAGTTAATATAACATAATATAAGTCTACAGTGTCAATCATTTTCTCAATGCCATTTATGTTCTTTTTATTATTTTTTATTTTTTTAACAGATATATCAAGTTCTGAACTAAAAACAGTTCCTGTAATATTGACAGTGAAATAAAAAGCTAATATTTTTTCAAATTTCAAATAATTTTTAGGTAAAAATGTGGGTTATTGGGAAAAAAAGTGCAAGGGTGACAATATTTGAGTACATTTTTCTAATTTTTCTAATTTTATAATTTTGACCACAATGCTCTGTGGTCTGGTCATACATTGATCGGCACCCTGTATCGTGGCCTTTAGTTGTTCTTCTACTTTTGTTAGGTGGAAGGAATGCTACCATGACTGTCCATATCCAGTTATGCAGTCAATGCATTTCTCAATGAACATCAGGCTCCCGAACAAAGCCAAAACAAGGAAATTCTAGGTTAATGGGGGTCTAATATTGGAAGCAACTGGCATATTTGATGGTGTCCCTTCATTCTCTGAAGAGGCTGCTACAAATGGAAAATGGATCACTGGGGTGCAGGTTTTCCTGAGATGAGCCACTTCTTATTCTAAATGTTCTATTCTAAAAACTCCTTGCTCTAATTTGACCAATGATCTATGCTTAAATGTTTTCTGACTTTTAGGGTCCAAGATAGCACAACACTGCACAGGACAAGCGGCTCAGATAATGGATGGATTTAATTGTAATTAATATTGGAATGGTATAATCATGAGACTGTACAACATATTGCAATCAACTCTAAAAGGTTTTTTTGAAGCACTTTATTTTGATAGTTCACTTTAGATACTCAACTAACTATAGGTAACTTTGCAACTCCATGTCGACTAGCAGTCATAAGAGTATTAGTATTATTTTGATGGTTCCCAACACAGTCTACTGACTATAAGTAACTTTGCAAGTACATGTCAACTTATTCTCCTAATAAGTCTACTAGTACTCTAATAAGAGTTAGATGCAAAGTTACTTATAGTTAGGAGAATGTCTGAATTCTTGAATTACGTGTAACCGGTTTTTGTACTTGTAGATTATTCTGATAGAAATGTTGCATCTGACTGACCGTGTAATTTTGAGAGGATATAGATAGATAGCAAATTTATTTTCAAGCGACTGAGAGCTATAGTCACACTTTATTTTGGGGACCAGTTCCCACTGTTAACTAACTATTAACTATGACTTTTGCCTCAGTAAACTAATAATTTGCTAGTAATTTTTTATAAAGTGTTACCAAACTATTTAAAATGTATATTATATGCAACAGAATGGAGTTGAGTCAAAAGTTTATGTTGGAATGTATTCTAACTATTCTAACTCTCTGTCTACTGTCACATCATGTCAAAAGCAAATAGAGCCCATTGTAATCAAAAGACACCGTCTACACCGATTAATTCACATCAAACTGTTGACAGTAAACAGGAAGCTGTGTATTTGGCACAGAAATACTCTAGCATATATCGAACTAGCTCTTTGAAACTTTGGCCATGATTAGCATGAGAATCCAATTCTTGAACAGTGTAAATAACTCAGAATGCACAAAATTCTGGCTAAATTTAATTCTCCAGAGAGTTTTGCATTTGTGCATCATCCAAATGAGTGGGCCGACTGAAAGCTGGGATTTCAGCATGCTCAGGGTGCATCAAAATGAGAGGAAATTACCTTAACAAGCCCACCCAAATCAAAGTTTGGTTCCGGAGTAGAGATATCAGAATAGTCTTCCAAAAAGCTGGTATTATTAATCTAAGCACTCATATTATGGTTTTACCTAAATTGACAAGTGTGAAAAGTACTGTAAACTACAATCATCCACTTCCAAATAACCGGAAATCCCACACATTTAACATTTAACTCCAAATAAAAAGTAAAATAACTATAACAAACATGCATGCATACAGTACATTTGCTTTATTTCAGAAGATATGTAATTGGAGAAAATAACAGAGAAAATACAGATTGCCGGAAAATTCCATCAATACTAAGAAAAGTGTTAAAGTCGGCATGAACAGAAAGTAGCGTTTGTCTATTTTTCCCTACTGTGACGTCTATCCGAGAGAAACTGCATATGAAATGAGAGGGTGGGGCTTGAGTTCATCCTTCGGAAGTTGATAGGATCATTGGAAGTTGGGGCATTACTTACCAAATGGAGGCAGATCTGAATGCCAGTTTGCAGTTAGTTGTGAGGGAATTTCTCTCCACTGGATTCACCGGCGACACCCTAACATAAAGATTTTTATTATTATTATTAATTCTAATTTATTTTGAGGAAGACAACGACAATCAATGGTACAAAACATACCTAACAGCATGCGCAAAGAGTGAGAGAACGAGAGAAAGAGAGAGAGGCTGCCTGAATGACTGAGCGCGTCCTCCATCAACTCATATTCAGAAACAAAAAAGTTTGCAATGTCCTAAGAGTAATTTAGTGGTAATATCGTAATATCATAATATCATTTTCGATATCCCTTTGTGGCTTTTGTCAGCACTGGTCAATGCATTTATTTCTCTAAAGTGAAGCATCAGCTTCAGCTTTTCACTCTGTTGTTTATCCGAGCGTTTACCGCTCACATCACTAGCTGTGGAAGAGAAGATGAGCCGTTTTGAGGAGAGAGGGGAGGTTAACATTTTTTTGTTTAAGATTACTAGGGCACATGAATAAAAAAATAATAATGAAGTGAACTGATAAATTATTTTTACTAAACACTGCAGTATTCCATATATTTTTTTTTTTTTATCATTTTTGATTGGTGACTTTAAGGCCAGGACACACCAAGCCGATTTCAAAGATCTAGCGGTGCCGAAAGCCGAACTCATCCGTTTAAATTATATTAAGCCTTAAAGTTCTGCATAATTAAGGGCGTAGCCACTTGAGTGACAGGTGGATTGCTCTGCTGTCACCGCCGTCAAACTAGGTGGGCGTGGTTTCAATAAACCAGCTCCAGCCTTTTTGCTCAATTTCGATTATCCGGTAGTGCAAACTGCCAAGATGGCGACGGCAGCCTCCGCCCACTTTTGGCTTCAAAAATGCTCTTCAGAAACCAATGGGTGACAACACAGACACTACGTCCATGTTTTCATAAAGTCTATGGTCTGGACCAAACATCAGGACTTGAACACACTGCACAGACTACAGCTGATTGCAAAATAGCATGTGCATTCTGCACCTGCAACATAACTGTCTTTATTAGCAGCTATCAGTGGTGTATATTAGTCATTCAAGGGAGAAACCAAAATAAGGATATAGGAGATATATGAAACTTAAACAAAATAGCATTTGCTTACCGATTGGACTATCAGTTATGTTGATAACTTTCTTCATTTTAAGCAGCTCATGTTGTTTTAAAAATATTCATGTATTGGAACGCTCCAGTAAGATAACGTAACATTAGAACAGCTTTCTGTCTGTGCCGTCTTTCGCTTTAATTCTCCCGCACTGACTCGTTCACTAAACTGAACATCCAATCAGAGTTCTCACACGTGAACAGTGTCACCATGTTACATGTCCGCGGGTTTAAGTGACCCTAATAACGTGATATTTAGACCCTAAAATGTGAATTTTACATAGACTGTATAAAAACATGGACGTAGTGTCCATGAGCATTTTTGAAGCTATAAGTGGGTAGAGGTGGCCATTGCTATATTGGCAGCGGGTCAACGTGCATCACTCCCAGATAATTTAAAATGGGCAAAGGGGCGGGAGCTGGTTGCTGAAACCACGCCCACCTAGCTAGACGGCAGTGTCACTCAAGTGGCCACGCCCTTACTTATACAGAACTTTAAGGCTTAATATAATTTAAACAGATGAGTAATAACCCCCCCCTCCCCTCCCAACACACACACACATTTTTCATGAAGGGCGAAATTATATATATAGACCAAAATATATATTTTTTTTTACCAGGCTGTAAAGTTTTTATATTTTCTGTTGTTAAAATGGGCAATTTAACATGGGGCGTCTATGGGATTGACTCCCTTTTGCAGCCAGCCTCTAGCGGCCAGTTGTTGAGTTACAGTACAGCACTTCCTTGTTGGCTTCACGAGAGAGAGCAGGAGATTACCGCTTGTAATTTTACCAGTGCAACCCCACCAAAACGTGTATTTTGTGTATTACAGAGGATCCCCCTCAAAACATAATTGGGCCAGTTCTGGGATAGTTTTGAGTAGTGATTGGGCAGGTTTTGTTGTGGAAACCTGGCAACCCTGCACAAGAACCAACACGTGGCACACACAATGAAGACTAGACTGACAGACGGTCGCTGACGACCGACGACTGACAATATCTTTGTGTGTCCTGGCCTAAAGGGTCACTTACCCTAATAAAAATATGACACAAGGTCACTGGTCCAGGGTTAATATCTAATGTCATGTTGACCCAAATTATTCAGGGGTGTGTTTCCCAAAAGCGTTTTATCACCACCAACATAATTGTATGATTCAGTGCTTTAAAACAAAACATTCACAAATAATGGACTTGGAAGTTTGAACAATGGAAGTTTGTACTGATGTAACAATACTGTATACTGGTGCTAAATGTCATGTGAAAAAACATTCAGCCTATTAAATTCTGAGCGAGAGTTTGAGTGGTAAAATGTGACGTTGTGAAGTCCTGGTGGTCATTTAGATTGCTTGGCCAAATTCTAGTGAGCACAACATGCAAAGGATGTTTGTACACATTCCCAGTGTAAGTCATCTGTGAACAAAGTGTGAATAACTTGCTAAACTGAGCCACAGCATCCACAACGGAGCTTGTTAAATGCAATTTGGTGAGCCCAGAGCTCTTAAAACAGAACCAGTTAAAGGAAAGCGCACGGCCATATGCGCTGCACAGACTCCCTACAGGCTGGCACACACAAATGATGCCACAGCCAAAACACTGCAGGTTTGAAGTTAAATTAAACACTTCACTACTGTAAGTTCTTCTGAACACTGAGAAAATAATAGACAAGCTAACTGGTGCAGCACTGTTTTGATGCTGCCTCAGGTATTTGACACACTCCTTTTAAATGAGCAAGATTTTCTATTGTTTTAGTGAGGACATTTGGCCTTTATAAGTACACACCTGTTTACTTAGAGGAATAGTTTTGAGGTATACAAGTGTGGGTATACAATTACAGTTTTTTATTATTATTATTATTATTCCAGAAATTCCAGCAAGTCTAGCAAAACATTTTTGGACATTTTAAGAATTGGCTTATATATGATTCTGGTGGTGATTCTGATGCCCAAGGAAAGATAACATGACTTAAAAATTATCTTCTGAAATCATTCTATGATTATATACGGCGCCGTAAAAACAGTTAGCATACCTCATGGAACCTTTTGACCGTCAACTGCATATTTTGATACTGAAACCAACACATTAAAAAAGAAAAAAATGCATAATATTAGACAGGTTATCTCCTAGCTGTAAACAAGCAAGCTCATAGATCATAATGGGAAAGAAATACAATTTGAACGGTTAAGTTTATAGCTTGAAAACTTCAGACACAAGATGATGGGTCAGGTAAATATAGTAAAAGGCATATGAAGAAACATTGCTCTCCGCATGCATCCTGTTTATTCCCTTAATAGACTTGACATTCTGATGGCAGAAGCTCTGTGGCTATAATGAATAGCAAAGGGCTTACGGGACATCCTCCATGTTTTATTCATGGCTGCAGATGTGGAAGAATACAGTGGGAGAATCCTGGAATTAAAATTTGGGCCAAAACCAAATAAAACTCTATTATGTTGTATTTGATAGATTTGAGAATATATATGTTTTGACATTTAATAGAGAAATAGGTCTTAGGAGAATCAATCTAGTTCATCTTTGCCTGGCTTCAGGAAAAGTGTAATGAGAGGCTTGATAGCAATTCTGATTGTTCATAAAAATAATTAAACGATAATAAGCCGTGAGGTCATTTGTGATGAGAACATTTTGTAGAACTCGACATAGAAACGTCTGACCCTGGGGCCTAGTTATTCTGCATATAGCTATAATCAGATTATAGTCAATTTTTATGGATTACATTATTACATATTATTCACAAAATAGCAGTAAACTGATTGATTCACTCCATTTTTTTTTAATTGTTAATAAACCTACCATATACTTGAGACTAATAATTAAGCAAGTTACTAAACATTGCCAATGCGTAGCTGTGAAATACTAAGTTTTCATTATATACACCAACTCAAAAAAAACTTTCAAACCTGGAAGATTTTGGCCATGTAATGTCGAGTTTTCATGCTTATTAATGTTTGTCCATTTAATGTAAGGATCCCTGAGCTTTTTTGTTAGCCGTACCTCATTGATCTACAATATTTATTCAAATTCTCACTGAGATTTCAACAACAGAACAACATAACTGCATGCTTACACTGTCACAATGGTCACATTGACAATGTTTAATTCATTTTAATTTGGCATATTTATGATTATATTTCATTAATTATAAACTTTTCATCAACACCTTACAATTTTTATTAATGAACCCCAATATGATACCATTCAGATCTAAATGATAAATGAGTTATGTCAAAACTAAGTAATCTAAAAGTAATCAAAATGTAGTCTAAATTAATAAGTAACATTTTTGTCATGTAATTTGTAATCAGTAACGGACTACAATCTGTAAGTAATCTACCCAGCACTGACCCCCTTAAATAAATGTGTTTTTCTCTATGTACCAAGCGTGTTTCAGTACATATAAGCTGTGAATGCTCTGCAATAACAATCCATTTAGGAGAATGATTTCGCAGACTGGCTAATTATTATTAACTTTAATTTCCCATGTCATTTGAGGTGTTACATAATAAAACATTAAAACTATGAATGTAACTGTAAACGTAAATTGGGTCAGTTGATCCACAAGAGCCCTGGGCACCTGTGCTGTGTTGCAATTATTTTGTCATTATTGCTCCGCGTTATTATTGGTTTGTTGGCCACATTTAATGGATAGGATCTGCAAACTGCTCGTCCCTAGTAGAAGAATGTGCAGCTGCTGGCAGATCTCCATTACTGAAAATCACATTGTATTTGGCATAAGCAAAGTATGTTGAAAGTACACATTATTTGGCAACATGCTTGAGCAAACTATTCAAAGTGAACATTTCTGAACATTTTTTAAGGTTCCATTTATTTTCTCCTTGCTTAACGAATCTTGCATGTTTGAGGTGTGTATGATGTAAGCATTCATATCTTGAGAAGACCCTGCCAACTAAAGCCTATAGGCAACAATCCTAAAAAAAATTATGAATAAATTGAGGCAAAGAAATGTTTTCGATACTGTTGAAACCTGTGCTGCATTTAAGATGTTTCGATTTTCTTGATGTTGGTGTTGGATAGCAAATATTTGACATATTGTGATATGGATTTTAAAGCTTAAAAGGGGCTTTGATGTGAAATAAGTCATAGTGGAAGCGGTGAAGTATGTCATTTCTGCCATACTAGTGTAATTATTAAAATAAATAAATGGTGTGCACTTGGTGATTTTAAACAAGAATTTCTGATCATTTAAGCAGAGAACATTACAAAAGAGACATTTCTAACTGTCATTTGTTTACTTATTTTGCCTTTTATCTGTTGATATTGGTGAAGGCCATAGCCTTGTGGTCAGTACTCCAAAAATGTAACTTTTAAAATTAAGAAACTGCATTTTGATGGATTGTACTTTTTTCCACAGCATAGTAAAAATAGCTGTTTGCTCATGTACCATCTGTATTTTCCATTTTGGATGTTGAAAAATCTGTTATTTTATATATTCTAGATCACCAGAAGCTGGACAGGGAGGCTAGGATCTGCAGACTGCTGAAGCACTCCAATATTGGTAAGTTTACTACACACACACACACACACACACACACACAATGTTTACTTAGCTGTCTAAATGAGGTGAACTTGTGTTTATATAAAGCTAATTATAAATATAACTGCCATTAAGGAACAAATCAATCTAGTGACTAGTTGTATTATTTTATGCCAAACTATTTAGACATTATAAGCAATTTTTCTGGTTTAATTTCACTAGACTAAAAAGGCTCAGATACTCTCTGGGTATGGCCAAGTTTCAATATGCCAAAGTCTTGCCAAACTTGGATTGGTGTGCCCACCATCTTGAAATTGAGGAGATATACAAAACCAGGGTGTGTTTGAATGTAACTCACTGATTAACCATAATATGATGCATCGTTGAAGAAACTAACCAACTAGTCACAACTGTCTCCTGAAACCATTTAGTAACATGACTGCACTCACTCCACACTGGTTCAATTTTAAAGGATGATCGTCAATGACGCCACACGCAGGTTGTGAAGTAATAACTTTATTAACTATTTACTATTAACTTATCGATTCATTACCTCTGATATGCTGCTGTATTGAACATGGCACACGATGACTACTTCATTATTTTTGGTGCCCTGTCATTATGCTTTATTTAATGTTTGATTCATTAATTGATAATGTTAGAGATATTAATTGAAATATATATACAGTATATTCAAATGTAAAGAAGGATAAAGCTGGTACTGCATGTTAGTTTGCTCACTGAGCCCAAGAGCATGATCTTTGTAAGTCTACATGTTTTACTATCAAGAAACTAATCGCAGGTCAAAATATTTAGCTCCAACCTTGTATGCTTGTGATGCTGTTCGCGAATGTGGAGTTTCAGGAAACACAGAATTGTTCAATTATGTTAGCAACAATGGAACTTCCAACCATAGTTAGCTATCAATGCTTTTGGGAAACATAGCCCTGTTTGGTAAATTATAAAAGCTTTTGATATCTTTTGGTCAGCATGGTCTGAACCATATTCAGTTTTGAGCCAAAGCTGTTGACAATCTGAGGAATTCTCTAGGAGGAAAATGACAATGTGCTGTAGTAGCATCAACAACATCAACCCCACCTTTGAAACTAAAATTGATCAAGTATAAAGAAACCCTCCTTAATCAATGTGCCAAGCTTTTATCATATACATTTCAGTGGACTGCCATATATTGCAATGCATAAATAATGGGATAATAATAACAACAACTAGATTGTTATATACAAGTGTGCCAATTTTCTGAAGAAATTGTGAGTTGTGCATGACAGACTTTGCTTCCACAACATCCCAACTTTATTTTCCCTCTTTTTATTTTGAATGTAACATTCGTATATGGGTCTCAGTGACTTTAAACAAGACCAGACCCATCCCTGTGTTTGAAATTGCCGAAAAACTAGAAATTAGTATCCGAAAAACAGTATGTGAGGTGAGTAGTATCTGAATGACTACTTTTTCCTCCCGGTTTCTGAAGTTCACATTTAATGGACATTTCACTATCACATGAGGCCAACAGAAAGGATTTAGTGTATGAATGGCAGTTAAGAGACGCAACTGATTACAACATGCCAGATGTAGTCCAGGTGATTCTCATTCATACTTCCCAAATTCATACTATATAGAATTTTTTAATGGTCACGAAGTAAATTCAGATTCAAATCAGAGAGTACATGATTTTGGACACACAGCATGCCTCTATGATATTCGGTTGCCGAGATATAGCTGGGTCATCTTATGCAGTTGCTAGTGTGCTCTGAATGGTTGCTAGAGCGTAGCTATGCAGTTTCCATGGTGATACTGGCTACTTGCTTACTTGAGTGAATAGAGTGAAATCTAGTCTCCATGGCACCGTAATCTGAAGATATTTCTCTGATCCATTTTCAGTGGATGAATGTGTAGGGAAACAGTTGCTATAGGTGTAGCAGCCATGTTCCCACCTCTTAAAAAACATACACTTTTTTCAGCCCATATCTGTTAAAGCCCATTTCCACCACAGAAAAATAATATTAATAATAAAATAAAGATAAAATAAATAAAGGTAATTGTGACTTTTTATCTCACAATTCTGACTTTTTTCCTCGGAATTGCATGAAATACACTTGGAATTGTGAGAAAATAAATAAAAATTGTGATATATAAATTCACAATTCTTAGGGAAAAAAAGTAATCAGACCTGGAGTTTATATCTCACAATTGCAATGAAAAAAAGAATGGAAAAAGTCAGAATTGTGAGATATAAACACAAATGCAAGCAAAAAAAGAACTGTGAGATTTTTATTCAGTGGCGGAAATGGTCTTTGATATATATCTGATCATCCATTAAATTAATAATATTTATTTAGCAATTTCCATGAGCCTTTTGAGGTTCATACTAATCAGGCAAATGACTTAAAGCTTAAAGCTCTGTTCTCAGGCCAGAGGTGAATCTGTGCTCTTATTTGAAACATTTTGGAAAAAAAGTTTGTAGCAAATCTGGGAATAACATCTGGGAATAACAATCCCAGAAACAATTAAAATGTATACTTGTACAATTACAATGGACTGTAAGTGTAAGAAAACATTTTTAATAATCATGTTATCTCTTTGTTTCTTCTCCATCCAGTGCGTCTGCATGACAGCATCTCTGAGGAAGGTCACCATTACCTCATCTTTGACTTGTAAGTTTCTCTGAACAACCAGACCAGATAAAAAAGCAACTTACAGTACTGTACTATATTACTGTACAAACCATGAACTGAAATACTGCTCTAGGTTAACAAAGGCCCAAGTGATTGAAAAACATGATTTGGTTTAGAAATGGATAAATATTTTAGCTTTTCTGCTAATGTCAGGTTTTGTGGGGGAAAGGATAATAAAGGGTAATTTTTGTGCAATAGTGTGGGTGGATACAATAGATATCTTCTTATTGAAATAATTACAGTACCTACTGTATGACACCTTCATAAAACCACTGTCTTCTTAAAATTGCTAGATGTTGAAAAGAAGTATAAGTATAAGTATAAGTACAACTTCAAGCATTTTAGTCTCCAAGGGATTTTTATTAAAACTAATAGATTTCTGCTTCTGGTGAAACTTTATTTTAATGTGTATTTGCTAGAGATAAGGTTAAGAGTTTTTAGCCTTGGAATAACACAATTCACTGTTAATACTGTAGTAAATATATTTAATATATTTAACAAAGATGCATTAAAATAAAGTGTTAGGTGTTGAAATGAATTTACTTTCATTGTATGAATAAAAAGATACACTGAGACATTAATGCATTAACAAGTCTCATGATTTAGTTATATTGCCACTTATTTGTCGAAAGTAGCAATAATAATTGTAAGTAATTCTGCTTCTGTTTTATTTATTTCTGTACTATCAATTGTTTTTGGGAGGCACTGCCTCCCTTGCCTCCTCACAGAAAACACTCTTGCTATGTACTGTTGGAAATTGTTAGGGGACAGACAACTACTGAGAGGGAAAGTGAAAAGTTCACAGAAACGGAAGTGCCTACAGTTGAAGAAACTCCCATAAATAGACTGCTGTCTCAAGTCAATTAATACTTTAATTAGTGCCATTACTTGCTCATTCTTGCTTATTCGTGTGGTTCAGAGTAACAGGTGGTGAGCTGTTTGAAGACATTGTTGCCAGGGAATATTACAGCGAAGCAGATGCCAGGTAGGTGGGCTATCAGCACAACACAAATGGACTGTATGTATACAAGCATCACACAATTAATAGACAATATGCAAATACATAAAAGCACACTAAATTAAATAGTCCAAAGTTAAGTCTCTATGCTTTGACAAGAGCCAGATAACTCACAAATTTGCCAAAACTAGGCAAAACTTTCATTTTTAATTTTAATCAGACTGCTTAACATTCACTTTAGTGATGCAGATAATAGTTTTTATTAATATTATTATTATTCTACAGCAAGCAAAGGAAAAAAAAATGGAATGCTTACAACTGACGTTAAAATGTGTTTAAATCCTGTGTCATGTGTTGAAATTGTGTGGACACTGGACAGTATATTCCAATGTATTTGAGTAAAAGTTTGTTTTTTGTTTGTTTGTTTGTTTGCTTTTCTTCCCATGAAGCCATTGCATCCAGCAGATTTTGGAGGCAGTACTTCATTGCCATCAGATGGGCGTCGTGCACAGAGACTTAAAGGTATTTCATTATAATTGTTGTTAAATCTCTGTCTCTCTATATATAATGCAATGCTGAAATGTCCAATTATTGTAAATGCATCCAGCTTGCCGTAGGGAGAAGTGCACCAGACTGTTATTTTTTACATGTACTGTGTGAGCAGCATTTTTTAGTGTCCTTATTAACAGTTTACCACATTCAAACTGGAAGAGAGCTACACAATGAGAGCCCACAAGTGGCGGAGTTTTGGTGTAGAGTATTATTTTTTGCGATACAACTTATGCCAAATCCAGCCACTCAAAACACTGTAGAACAAATTCCAGGAAACGAGAATAGATGCAAAAGTAATTCGAAAACATTTGAACTCTGAATATAAAATGTAGAATCAATACAGCAGATTGGTGGTCTCTGTAGCAAAGACTATATTTCTGAAAAGTGGTAAAAAACCAATTACTTATGTAATAAAATTCAATACAATGCATTTGTAATACTTATACAATTAAATTTGCAATAAAAAAATGAACAAACTTGCGTAATCTTGCAAGAAAATGATAATGAGTTTCTCATATGCACATCTTTGATGTGTTCTTCTCAAATGAGAAGAGATAATAGTTAGTGTTAAGAAAGGGCAACACATGTGGCTTTTGTGGAATTTCTTAAAAGCCTCAACAGAAGCATTTTGGCCAGTCTGTCCAGGAAGGACAGATTTCAGTTTTGATATTTTGAAAAAATGTTAACACTGGAGTGCTTATTGCCACTGGAGAGACCCAAAACTCTCAGTAACACCGTTGTAAACACATAGATTTCAACCAAAAATATTGTCTTCTACTCATTTAGCCAAATGGTCAAAAAGGGATTAAACAAAACATGATCATTATGCGTAATTTTTTTTTAATTATTGTCTCAAATTACAGCATAAATAAAAAGAATACAACAGGTCCTAAAACCGAGCCTTGGGGCACCCCATATCTGACATGGACAGGACAATATTTGTGTTGTAATATGATGGGTAAAAAACAACAACAAAATGATCATTAACATTTTATCCATGCATCTTTTTTCCTTTTTTGTCCCGTTTGCTTCCATGTTTCTAGCCAGAAAACCTGCTTCTGGCTTCAAAGTCCAAAGGTGCAGCTGTAAAGTTAGCAGACTTTGGGCTTGCCATTGAGGTTGAAGGGGAACAACAGGCTTGGTTTGGTAATGACCCATTTATTATACCACCAACTATCATTGATATAGAATTGCACAAATCGTAGATTTACAGTCCAAATATATTTTCACATAATATTAAGGGTAACACTTTAGTTTGGGAAACAAAATTATTAGTCCTATTTACTAACTAATAACTTTTGGCTCAATAAACTCCTAATTTGCTGCTTATTAATAGTTAGTAAGGAAGTTGTTAAGTTTAGGTATGAGGTAGGATTAAGGGATCGCCCTTATGGTCATGCAGATTAAGACATTAATATGTGCATTATAAGTACTAATGAACAGCCAATATGCTAGTAATATGCATGCTAATAATCAACTTGATTCCTAAACTAAAGTATTACAATATTTAGTATATTAAATGCAGTGCTGTTGATTCTTAATATTTTAATATTTGTTTTGGTTCTGATTTTAATCTTTATGCATTTGTCAAACAAACACACACACACACACACACACACACACACATGCACACACACAACATATGAATTTATGTTCTCTTCCATATTAGTCAATTCAGTGCTGTATCAACAGATAGGGTATGTGAACTTAAGCTCTGCCCCTCTGGATGTATTTTGTTGTACATACCATTGGGCCATCTAGTTCAGATTTCAGTGGGTTTCAACATGCCTCACACACTTTCACACATAATGGGCAAAAAACATCCCTCAAGCAATATATTAACTTTCATGTTCTGAATAGGTTCATTTCTGAATAAGTTCACATATGAGCTAGGCTAAGGGGTAACCCCACTAGACCAGCGATTCCATCACTCATGCTGTCAAATGTTCGCTCTTTGGAAAATAAACTCGACTCAAAGGGATAGCTCACTCAAAAATGAAAATTTTATGTTTATCTGTTCAGTAGAACACAAACAAAGATTTTTAACTCAAACCATTGCAGTCTGTCAGTCTTATAATGGAGGTAAATGGGAATCATGGCTAAAACATACAATAATAGAAAAAAAAACCATACATACACAAACAAAACCAAATTAAACCCTGCTGTTCGTGACAGACATTAATGGCTAAAGACACAAAACAATCGGCCTGTGCAAGAAACAGAAAAGTATTTAAATAGTTGTTTTACCTCTGAAGCACTGCAATACCTGAACTGTATGAGCAGCTCCTCAAAACACAGCCTGCGCGTGAGGCATCTTCTTCTTCTTGCTGATCCGCCTTAAAGCAAGTGTTTTGAGGGTTTAATTTGGTTTTGTTTGTGTATGTTTTTGTTTTTATATTTTTATTTTAGTGTATGTTTTAGCAGTGATTCCCATCCACTTACAGTATAAGAGTAATAAACTACAACAGTTTGACTTAAAAATCTTGATTTGTGCTCTACTAAAGAAACAAATTCACCTACATCTTGGATGCCCTGGGGGTAAGCTGATAAACAACACATTTTCATTTTTGGGTGAATTATTCCTTTAAAGGGGTGATTGATTGCGATTTCATTTTTTAAATGTTAGTTAGTTTGTAATGTTGCTGTTTGGGCATAAACAGTATCTCCAAAGTTGCAGCGCTGAAAGTTCAATGCGAATGGAGGTATCGCCTTTTACAATTCTGGCAGTTTAATGCCTACAAAAAAACAGCTGGTAAGGGACTACAATGAGCTTCTTCCCAGGTCCGTTACGTCATGAAACCAGATAAACCCTGCCCTTGCCATGTTGTGCTGCTTTAGAGAAGACAAAGAGAAAAATAGGGATGCACGTAAAAATCTTTTCATATATAAATCGAGATTCTGTCTTCTACGATTCTAATGGATTCACAAGTTTCAAAACCAATGTTCTAAATCAGGGGTTCTCAATCCTGTTCCTCGCGTCACCATGCTCTGCATTTCTCTCTCTCTCTCTCTCTCTCTCTCTCTCATTCAGATCGTCAGATCAGCTCCAACAAACTGTTCCTTTATACACTTATTTTCACATAGCAATGAGAAACATTATACATGGAAGCGCATACGGTTGCTGTGCTGTATTAAAGCTTTAATTAGAATAAAACCATACAATAAAAGCTAACAGAAGCAGTAGCATTTTCAAACAACAGCGTATCTAAAAGTATGAGACGACCACTAACAAACATAGCATTAAGAGCCGTGCTTGCACAGGTTCTGTGCAATCCTCTTCATTAATATTCTCTGCATCTCATCTCAATTAATAAGCAATATAGAGAATATCATTGTTTACAATACAACCAAAGGACATTCTATACTTGAGAGGTGGGATGTTCAGATGTCCTATAGATGCGGTTTAGCAAATCACAACACACTGAGCTACCTGACCAATCTCAGCCCATCATGTATTTCTGAGGGAGGGGCTTCATAATAACAGGAAATAATCAAGGCCTATGTCAGAGAAGGGACAGATCAGTGTGGAATATGGGTAAATTATGTGTTTTTCCTTCCATAAAAGGAAGCAGGAACACATGTTAGACTGCACCATATGAACACAATCAAGCCTAGAAAAAAAAACTGTCAACCACCCCTTTAATTCAACTCAGTCGGCCTACACAGCATGAGACAAGGGACTGTTGTGTATGTTTTCTGAAACATGGCTGAACGACAATATCCTGGACTCGGATACGGTTTAACCTGCTACTGAGTGAACAGAGATACAGCACTGTCTGGTAAGACAGCCACTGGGGGTGGCTTGTGTGTGTACGTCAACAAATAGTGTAGTGTAGAGTAGTGCTGTGGTAGTGATAAAACACTGTTCATCGCTGGTGGAGCTCATGTTTGTAAAGTGTCGACTGTTCTATCTGCCACGGGAGTTCACAGCCATTGTTATTGCCACAGTTTACATTACCCCATGTGCAAACGCCAAGGATGCAAGCTGTACAGTGCCATCAGCGAACAACAAATAATCCTGACGGTTTTTCAGAAAAGCCAGTGACTTCAACCTTGCTAACTTAAAGACAGTTCTGCCAAAGTTCTACCAACATGTGAACTTGCAACTAGGGGAAAAAAGACACTGTACTTTGCCTACACAACAGAAAAGAATGCATACAAGGCGGTACTCCACCCCCACCTTGGGTACTCAGATCACATCTCTGTTATGCTAATTCCAGCATACACACTACTTCTGAAACTCGCTTCGGAAAACCGGTTCACAATACTCATCACAATATGGCCAGATTATGCTTCTTCAACACTACAGGACTGCTTTCAACGCATAGACTGGAACATGTGTAAAAGGCAGCCACCTGCAACAACCACACAGACCTGCAGGAGTACACTGAAACAGTGAGTGCTTATGTCAAAAAGTCAACCTGTCTTCCAACCAATAGGCCGGTAAAGGTTGTTTGTCCAAATCCCTGAAAAACCACCCATCGGAGTGTATACTTTTTCATATTAATGTTTTGTACTCTTTTATTTGTGCTGTATTTGGGTTTTCTGTTGCTCCGTTTGTCTCTGTCCCAAATGGCACACTCCAGACTTGTTGACTTCCTCAGAGTCCACATTTGGATGATGTCATGTAGTGCAGACCTATAGGGCCCTTGGTGCGAGTCCACGAGGGCGCATTGAGAGGTATTTTTGGGACAGACTCGATCGGCAAGCCGGAAATAACGGTCTGGTCTGGTTGTTTTTGCCTATGCCACCTGGGCATTAGACAATATTTACATGCTTACTTAAATAATGTATACAGTTTTAATAATACATAATGTTCCATTTGACCTAAGATTAAAATTTTAACACATAATAAACGTGTGTGAGTTTCAGATAATTTTACAGGTTTAAATATAAATACTAGGTTTACATATGACTCAGTAAAGCCCTGACATTCGGTTCTATTTATTAATTATTTATAATGAATCATAATGCGATCATATTATTCAAAGCGCTATTATTATGTTTGAGATATCAACCACCTGTCGATGAACATAATGTTTGTATAAACTGTAGGTAACAACTGGTAAAATGTACACCTAGGTCATTAAAAACCGTAATGATACCTACACTTAAATATTTTCTTCTCAGCCAAGTCGTCAATTGCTCTTGAGCGAAATCCTCCCATCTGTTGTCTGATTGGCATTTCGCAAGGATTCCTGGGTAGTTAAAGTGTGCGTAGCATGCATTTATGCGGGCTTCGCGGAAGACCGATTCAAGGGTACAAAGAGGGCACTGCTGAGCACACTTCAGAGCATTAAAATGCTGAATGGGACGGCCTACTGACTCGTAGTCTCGGTGAGCACTCGCAATTTAAGTCCACAAGACAGAAAGTCCACATGAAGTGCACCATTTGGGACAGGGCCTTCGTAGAGCATTGCATTATACAATTATATGTAATCATATGTTCGATCCCAGAGAATGCACATGCTCATAAAATGTATATGCTCCATAAATCATAACTTTGCATGATTTCTGTAAGGGGTAGGTTTAGGCCTGGGGTTGGGTATGGTCATTCGAATGAATAGGCCACCTTATAAAATATGTGTGCTGTGTATGCTGTGAGATTGGTGTAAAACGTCCACACACTGCATTTAAATAAACACGTATTTTGATTGGTATTATTTTTATGCCCGCTAAAAGGCGCTTAACTTTAAAATGCAAATATAGGTTGTAATAAGGTGCTTGCACAAACAACCTATATGGTCGTTTTTTGTTGGAAAACAGGCTCCAAAATGTGCATTGATGATGTGACAGTCACCAAGACCGTCACCGCACATGCAAACCAGAAGCCGTGGATGTCAGATGAGGTTCGTGGGCTGCTAAAGACCAGAGATGAAGAATTCAGATCAGGAGATAGAGCAGGCCTCAAAACAGCAAGAGCCAATCTGTCCTGTGGCATCAAAAATGCTAAACGGTCATATGCTCAAAAAATCAACAATCACTTCACAGACAGCAGAAACACATGGAGCCTGTGGCAAGCCATTCAGACCATCACTGACTACAAGCCCCCACCACAGGCCTGAGATATTGAAACATCCCTCCCGACACTACTGACAATCTTGACACTGCTGACCAATGACTGCACTGCCAAGTGCAGCTCCAACAACATCATCAAGTTTGCAGATGACACAACTGTGGTCGGTCTCATCAGCAACAGTGATGAAATGCACTACAGCGAGGAAGTGGCTGAATGGTGTGACACTAACAACCTGTCCCTCAATGTGAGAAAAACAAAGAAGGTTATGAAGAACTTCAGGAGAAACTCTTGACCATCGACAACTCGACTGTGAAGAGAGTCAGCTGCATTAAGTTCCTAGGGGTGCACATCACATAGGATCTCACCATGACCACCAACACTATGTCACTCTCCAAGAAGCCACAACAGTACCTACATTTTCTTCGCTGGTTGAAAAGGAAAAGTGATCACAGCTGCAAAAAAAATAAAAAAGACTCTCATGCTCATGAACTACAAATCATCTTGCACTGTTCCCCAGCCAGTTGCTTTACTTACAATGTTTCTTTTTGCGCATGTACCGTATTATGTGAAGCATAGTTTGTATTTGTTTAGTTTATGTATAGACAAACATTTATATATAGTATATTTATAGTCAAAATCTGTCAGTAGGTTAGTTGTGTATAGGTACATTATTTATGTGACGCATTCATATAGTTTGTATTATTATTATTTTTGTTCATGTATAGGCAAACTTTATATGTAGTATATTTATAGTCAAAATCTGTCAGTAGGTTAGATGTGTATAGGTTTATACTGTTTTACGTCATTGTTGTATGTCTGTATTTATGTAGCACTGTGGTTCTGTGAGGCACGCCATTTCATTCCACTGTATGTCAACACATGTAGCGCAATGACAATAAAGCTCGACTTGATCTTGAACTGAATCAGTTCTACAGAACTACCTAAGTAGTCTTCATTTGATAGTGTTTTACTGTTACTCAAGTAATTATTATCATCATAACTTTTACTTCTACTTACGGAAGTTCTAAGCGGCCATGCATTATAATTTTTTACTTTTTGTTTTCTCGTTATAACGACTTATTTTTCTCGTTATCTCGACATAACGAAAGTTTGTTTTCTCGTTATAACGACATGACAGTTTTACTGTTGCTATAGTAACGAACTCAACTTTGACAGGCATCTGATGGACAACCATGCAGATGCTCTTACTGTAGCCTTTCAGCAAATTTTGCTTCGCCTAGGTAATAACGTCTACAATACTGTACATAAATAAAGGCTGATCAATCACTGTTGATTTTTCCGGAGACAGTACAAAGAACATTTTGTTTTTTTGTAATTAACATGTTTAAATGGCAACACCGCGAAATTAGAGCTGCTTGGATTAAACTCACTTTTAATTTTCCCTTTATTTGAAATAAAATTATATATAATTTGTAATTTGTAGTAGTCATTATATGATGTGGCAGATATCATGTGTGTTACAAGCTTCTGTTTGAAAAGAGCGTTCATGTGTACATGTAGCCTAGTGTATGTGTGTGTGTGTGTAGAAAAAAACCATTACAACATTACAGAACAAAACTGAATTAAATTAGCCTATGGATTATACATATACATCAGATTTCTCATCAATATGGTTAACAATAAAGATTAGTAATAAGGAAAAGAAGCACATCAGCCTACATCGTTAAATCCCGTCCTACTGTAGACAAACAGAATACAGTGACGTCAACCTTGGTTTTAATAAGCAGTTATTTTATGACACAGAACGCGTTGGTGAAACTCATGCATCTAGCAGGAACTTAATACACAAAATATTCATATTGATTCAAGCATTTAACATTTATGAATTAATTAAATGTCAGCAATGAACAAGACTGCACAAATTATAGCGATCATGAGGAAGTACAGTAAAGTGGATAGTATACAACACCCCATCAGTTATATTCAGGTCTATAGTGCCACCTGCTGGCGCAGTTTTGTAACTTATTAGAGAAAACTTTTTTTTAAACTTATTAAAAAAAAGTCGTTATAACGAGAAAACGAACTTCGTTATGTCGAGAAAACGAGAAAATTAAGTTGTTATAATGAGAAAACTAACTTCGTTATGTCGAGATAACAAGAAAATTAAGTCGTTATAACGAGAAAACGACCTTCGTTATGTCGAGATAACGACAAAATGAAGTCGTTATAATGAGAAAACAAGAAGAAAAAAAATTATAATGCATGGCCGCTTAGAACTTCCGTATCTACTTGTAATTGAGTTCAGTATTTGGTTACTCTGCCCACGTCTGTGCACATAAGATGACTAATTTTATGTGGCTCAGAAACATTTTTCTGAAAGTGAGGCAAAACATTACATAATTCGGGGCCAGGATCCTTTTTATCAAGAGGAGTTTTCCTTATCAGCAAGCTGATCAGCTTGTGTGACAGTTGTTTGTGTATGCTTCCTGGCTGGAAGAGTGCATATATGCAATTTATATACAATTCTCAATTATTTTAAAGAAATTAAAGTGTTTGGTGTTGTCTGATTACACATGTAATAAAGTCAAAAACTCCTTGATCACAGGAAGAAGGAGGCGGGACTGTGGATCATTCAAATCAAGACTTTAATACCAAAATAAACCCAAACAGCGTGACAGCCCCTCGCGGACGACTGTCGCTCACAAACACAAAACAAATCCCAGGCCTGGTCCTCTCTCGTCCTTCATTGTCGTCGCTCCTCCTTTGTATCCTTCCGATCTCCTCCGTGGGACTCGAGACCAGTGAGGACAGCAGGAGTCGCTCATTTCCAATCACTCCACCGGCTTCGCTCAAACAAAGTTCCCACGGCTTTCGGCCCCACCCCACCCCATTCATCACGATACACTAACTGGGCGCTGTATTAGGTACATTAGGTGCTTGTACCGGGTTGGACCTTCTTTTGAATTTAGAACTGGCACACAGTAGATTCAACAAGGTGCTGGAAACATTCCACATAGATGTTGGTCCATATTGACATGATAACATTGCACAATTCCTGTAGATTTGTCCATCCATGATGCAAATCTCCCATTCCATCACATCCCAAAAGCTGCTCTATTGGACTGAGATCTGGTGACTGTGGAGGTCATTTGAGTAAAGTGAACTCACTGTCATGTTCAAGAAACCAGTCTGAGATGATTTGAGCTTTGTGACATGGTGCATTATCCTGCTGGGAGTAGCCAACACAAGATGGGTACACTGTAGTCATAAAGGGATGGACATGGTCAGCAACTATACTCAGGCTGTGGCATTTAAACAATGCACATTTGGTATTAAGTGGCCCAAATTATACCAAAAAAATTCCCTCATAAATGTAATGTAATTATCTCTTTACATTTTCTTTTTTCATGTAGCTAATTTTCAGTTTCCTAAATGCATGCTTAAACAAATGTTATGAATGCTTTCTTCTTCTTCACATCAGGGTTTGCTGGCACTCCCGGTTACCTGTCCCCTGAAGTCTTACGGAAAGACCCCTATGGAAAAGCTGTAGACCTGTGGGCATGTGGTTAGTTTTTTCATATTTCTGCATCAAACATTGATACATTTCAGTGTTGTATGTGTGTTAAGTTGTGCCTTTAACCCCGTTACGCTATGATTTTGTTCTTTCATACAACCAGAGGTTACCCGTATTCTGTAGTTGCATTCACATAAATGCCAGATAGCTCCGGAAAAGATAACACAAATGAGTTATCATCAGAAATGTGATTGCTATTGTACTCAACATAAAGCACCACTCTTTCATTTTGTGTAGCAACAGTATACAGTGACATTTTAGAGAATAGTATTTTCCCAATTTGTGACAACAGTTTGAGCCGTTTCTTTTCTGTTCTGGGATGACAACAGCCGTGTGCACAAAGTGAGATCCATTAAGAAATGGTTTACTGAGTCTGGTGTGGAACACTTTTGTTTTTTGCCATCATCAAGTCAATCACATAAACCCAGCATTAGAGCCTTGATCCTCTAAATGGGAGCAAATCTCTGCAGTCATATTATATATTTAGAAGAGCAGATTGGAAGCTGTTAGGACAGACCAGCTCACTATTAATGCACATGTTAAATGCAGGGTTGCTACTGTAGCTCCCAGAAAAAAATTAAATTCCAACCCAAAGTCTACTGACTGAGCTCACTGTAGTTTGAGGGTTACAAATAGGGATGAGACTGTAACAGTTTGAGAAAAACCATGATAAAATTCCCAGAAGTTAGTATTACCATTTAATGTTTTAATTATCATTAAAACTGTATTAGATTACTGAGATTTTGAAAAAAAAGTTAGCAGCAGTCTCAAGCAAGTATTTTGTGTGAAACTATGGTGGAATGGAGTGACGGGTTTTACAGAGGGAAATTATATTAATTAAAGTATGAATTAATTATATGAATGTATCTCTGAAGGGAACCAACTGCCTTCAGAAAAGTTTTGATGCCATTACCTTTTCATCTTCCCTCTGTATATATATGTGTTTAAAAGTGCAGCAGTTTATAGCGGTTAGTGTGGAAAAGGTTCTATTACTGCTGTTCCATAAGCGCCACCTGTTGGCAGACAGTGGATTTACATTTTCAGTTAGCCTGTCTGCAGTATTTGTTCAGAAAAATGCAAAAATCTGAACAAATTGTTAAGTACTGTTGTAAAGTTTAATCGTTTGATGAAAAATAAGCTAGTGTGCATTCTAATGATCTATATTTGCACTGAGTGGCGTCTGTACTGCCCGGTCAGAGAGCACCTGTCCATCAAAAGCTCACTATCCAATCAGAGGAGATCACTGTTAAGCCCGCCCCCACGAGAGGTTTGTGTCAAAACACCAAACGAAAAACTGTAAAACGTAAGCGAAATCTGTGGCAATTAATTCAGAATCCACGATTAGCGAAAACAAATCTTTGAATAACATTAACAAAGAATGAAGCATATTTGAAGAGACTTTTCAATTTGTGCGTATGAGTTCATTTTTTTTTTTTTCGTTTTCATTGTTTTTTTTCTTCTTTTGTAATGGCATATTTTTGATAGTTTCTGAAAAAGTTACATTCAGTTTTATAAAGTTTCGTTCATTATTATTGAAACAAATGTTATTCCATACTTACACATTAACATATCATAATATATATATATATATATATATATATATATAGGCTATATTACATATTGTAATATTATATAATGTTGTGCGCTATCTGAAGGCTCGCTGAAGTGAACTAACCCTGTAACAGAAGCTGCTCCGGAGCAGGTTATGTTCAGAGAGTGAGTTGCTATGACAACTAACATACCCTGAAAGTTACCTCCATTTTTGGAACTGAAATTTGAGGTTATCCGCATACTTACTCTTAAACATACCCGGGTATGTCACATAACCTGCTTTCTGGAATACCCCACTGATGTGTTTTATTTGTTGTTGTTGTTATTATTGGGGTCGTTACCAATTTTGAATGTTAAAATAGGGGGTCGCCTGAAAAAAAAAAGAAAAAAAAAAGTTGGGAACCACAGCAATAAAGGGCCATAAAATAAAAGTTTTTATACATTTATGTCTTTTATTTTAAAGATCAAAACACATTAGTAAAAAGGATCTATTTTTATTTTCATCTCTGTTTACAGAGAAATGTTATAGCAGCCATGGAACATTATGAAAGTAGCCCAACCTTCAACTCTGTAATCTTTCCTGTGAATGCATTTTCAAAACGTCTTTCTTTATTTGTACAAATCCAATTGTACACGTAAGTAAATAAACAAAAAAAAAAAAAAAATCCTAACCCATCCATCTCAATTCCCCTTTAGGTGTGATTCTCTACATCCTGCTGGTTGGATACCCACCTTTTTGGGATGAAGACCAACATAGACTCTATCAGCAAATTAAAGCTGGTGCCTATGATGTTAGTTTAAACATCCTTCATATAATATTGATGATAATGCCAGAAGTGCCGATAGATCTCTGATTCACACTTGGATCGCTATGTTGCACCCATTAGTTTCCTTCACCTGAGTGGGACACAGTCACCCCTGAGGCGAAGGATCTGATTAATAAGATGCTGACCATCAACCCATCTAAACGCATCACTGCTGCGGAGGCACTCAAGCACCCATGGATCTCAGTGAGTTTACAACTGAAATGTCATTTCTATCCTTCCATCGGTACTTTAGAACATATATACATGTTTTGTCTTAGGACCTTGAATTCAGTTAATTTAGACAGCAAATGAATTAGTACATCAAGTTCAGAGCAAGAAATCAGGTATCATCGATTAACTATGAACGGAACTGAACAATAGATTGCAAAAAGTTTACAGCACAGCTATAATGATAATGAAACAATAACATTCGAAATGATTTTTCCCATCCGATGAACATTAAAAGCAGTAAAAGTCTATTAGAATCCATCCTGCTTTTATAGAGCTCAAACATTTAAAGCAGCAAACGACAAAACTGCAGAGCTCGCTTATAATACACAGAACATTATCGTGCATTGGCTTGGATGCTAATATAGTTATCATTATAATTATCTTTATCATTTCATTCTTTGTATGAACAGGCCTTTTCTGTACACATTAATTTACTTCATGTTTCATAAACCATGTACTTAAGTAAATATTTTCAGACCTTTTTTTAGCATTTTGACAGAAAGGAAGATCTAAAGGGAATGTTTATTCGATTATTAATTCCATGTTCTTTTATTATAAAGATTTTTGATGTTTTCGGAAATGGCTGCAGATTCTCCAAATTCTCCAAATAACATTTGGTTTCAACTCTGTTTGCTTTTAGCATCGCTCCACTGTTGCATCCTGCATGCACAGACAGGAGACTGTTGAATGCTTGAAGAAGTTCAATGCTAGAAGAAAGCTCAAGGTAAGTTTGTATAAGGCTGTGATAAGCTCTCATGTGTGTTGCACACTTTACTTTTTATAAATGATGGGTGAAAATCAGGCTATTCGGAGTCCTTAACAATCACAGTTATAAACCGTTCTGAACTGAAAACAGGAATGCATTTTGAATTATAATTCAGTTCCGGAATTTTAATTGAGGTAGCAAACAAAACTCATTTTGAATTTGAGTGTTTGAAGTAGAAATAAAAATGTATTATTTCTTTTAAACTAGAAAAGACCAACTTTGAGTGTTGGTTTTATTCAACGCTATCTCACGACTAATTTGTACGTATTTTACGAGGTGGCTTATCCGTACTAATTTGTAAGACCTCATTCGTACGATTTTATATGACCCCAGTGACAGTTAGGTTTAGGAGCGGGGTTAGGTTTAGGTCATTCGTACAAATTAATACGAATTGTGTACCTCGTAAAATACGTACGATTTGGCAACAATCGTATGAATTTGTACGAGTGTGGTCGTACGAATTCATACGAATAAGCCACCTTGTGAAAAATGTACGACTTGCTGTGAGATCGGGTTGGTTTTATTAGTGAAATAAAACATTTATGGATCAAGGTTAAAGAATACATAATTTTCCTGAATGAATTACCAGTGTTAAATTTTTTTAATTGCAGTTGTTTAATTCCTTTTCCTGTCATTACATTTAAACTTCCTGTGGAGCAAATTCAATTCAAATTCCAACTAATAATCTAAAAGGGAGCCAGTTCATAAATTCTGTATTTTGCATAACAATACACCATTGTTACTGAGAAAAACTGGCTAAAAACATCTTCTACGTGTTTTATTTTTTATTTTTCAGGGTGCTATTCTCACTACTATGCTGGTCACCAGAAACTTCTCAGGTAACTCTATTCTATTTATATTTTCTGCTGTATCTTTTTCAACCCGATGTGAAAATCTGCACGAGTACAGTATGTCTTGATCAGGACCCACAGATTATTTTACACTGGAGCTGTTTGGATTCATGGTGTTTGAGGCGTGAAGTTTCTGAAAAGTTGTCGTTGACCGCTCTAATGAAAGATGATTAAAGCTTGAGTCTGGCATTTGCAAGCATTTGGAAATTTGATCAAATTCAAATTCAAATCATTGGCATGGCTATGTCATCCTACCAAATTTAGCCCAAGAAGAGTTGGGCAAAATAATGTGAACATTCATTATTCTAGGGGTTAAGATTATTTGTAGGCTATGATTAAAAAAACAAACATTGTTATTATCTTTTATACAGATTAGTTTATGTTGTGTTTAGTACAAGTGGCCTGTCAAATTTTGTCAGAACAAATCATGAAAGCCTGTTTAGACCGAGAGTTTTAACCCTTAAAGCCCTGTTGTTTAGAGTTAAGAACAACAATCTTGATGATTATGACTGCAGACAAAAAGCATTGCAAGACTTCAACAGCGAAGAAGAATAGAGGGCGAAAACTGAACTGAATGATCGTCAAACACTAAGATGGATTGTGTCTAAATAACACTGCAAACGTCAAAATTCACTGTGAAGACCACAACAACTGTCCACAGAGAAAAGAAAGAGCTGCAATTGTTAAAAATTTTTTCTCAGAAACCAAGGCTAATGTGTGAAAAACATGGAACCTGGACTGCCAGAACACCAAAAACAAATCAGCTGACTTGAATATTATATATTCACATATAGAAGAATGAGAAGCTGATGCTACGCGATGGATTAGGGTTGTGGGGTAGATGCACGCGAATCCTGCATATAATATGCATGCTAAAGTCCATTTTTGTGTATCAGTACCACAAGGTTTCTTGTGTTTTTTTTTTTTTTTTTTTTTTTCTATTTATATGCTTTTTTTATTAGACTGGGCTTACAGTTGATACAGGTGACCTCTGGTGGTGATATGACAGTTCAACAGTTATAACTCACAACAGATCCTAGATGGAGCTGTATAATAAGTTGTATAATAAGCAAGAATGGACATGAGTTGATCAATTAAATATAACTATTAAATTATTAATAATGAAAATAACAATATTAACAATAAAATAAAATAAAAATACATATATAATTGTATTCTCATTTTTTTACAATTGAGCATAATTGTATTATTATCCTATGATGAATGAACTCTTTCAGCGCCCCAGTTGCTCCAGAAGACACTGAACTGAGCATGTGTGAACCGAGCTCTTGAAAGAAGGGGCCAAATTAACATTTGTATGGTTCCTCATGGTTTATGTAAATTAGTTTACTCACTTAATATGCATTACATAAGTAAAACGTCCATGTTTCCCATCATTTTTAAGTGCTTTAATAATGTAATTGTGTATATGTGATGTTATTGCGAAATTATCCTACATAAATCGACTAGTGAATCGGTTAGAACCAGTTTGAAGAACCAGTCTGTTTGAGTCTTAAAGGGAAGATTGTTGTAAATAATGTTCAGTTTCTCATAGGCAGATCCTTTCATGTCACAAGGTCTCAATATATAATCAAGGACCATGGTTTCAACTAAAAATCATCATCATCAAAAAAAAAAGAGTTAGAAAATTAACTTTCCCAAAGATACAAACTCACAACAATGATTCCTTAATCCGAGCCTATTTGGAAACTATTTTCTTTTTTAAGAATTTGGTTGCTTGTGTATATGTCATGTGGGTGGGGGTCTGTAAAAGGTCAGATTAAAATAGATTGCTCCACCTGTTCAAGTGTAGCAGCCGTAGATTTTGCACAGGCCATTCTATCACTCCCAAAAACTCTTGATCATTTATCACATCCTGACTATTTTTACCCGCTGCGGTAACTCTCCACTAACTACTCTAAGATAATGTCCAGCGGAAACATTCTGGCTTGAGTCAACAGTGCACTTTTAGGTTTTAGTGCTGTCTCTGTCCATTATTATTGGAAGGTTTAAATTGTGATACAGGTCAAGTGTAATACTTAGATCAAGACTTCACACTGTTTAGAGTGCCTGCACTTTTTACACACATGAAGTAGCAAAGTAAAAAAATAAATAAACAAAAGTAAGGAAATATTCATTCCGTAATAGGTTTTTTTTATTTTATTTTGTGTGTTTTATTTTTATGTATTGTCAAAAAATAACTTATTTTGGCTATCATGAGTCTTTTATTTTTGGACTAAATCATATTTGTGTGCTTTTTTTTTTTTCATTTCGTTAAAACACTTTATATTAAGTGGCTTTAACTACTATGTACTTAAATTAATAAGTTGGTGCAATGCCCCTATTGTGTACATTTACATGCTTTTACATTGTACTTTGTACGTCTGTAATTAATTTCTGTAATTACATTTATAATTACACTGTTAACCCATCCCTCACACCTTAACCCACCCTTAACCTTACCCATACCACCAAACCGGTCCCTAACCTTACCCCTATCCCACCTCAATAGCAGAAAAAGTGTTTTTTTTGCAAGACAATATGAACACAATAAGTACATAATAGTTAAGGCCAGTTAATATAAAGTGGGACGCATATTTTTAAATATTTGATATTCTCTCCCTGTTCCTGCTTGTTGGTTTAGAGAAGCTTTTAAGAGTGAAGCGTTCCCGGAGTGTGGGAGTATGTGATTATGTATGCTGGAAACTCCCAGGACCTATTTTAGAAAGTCAAAAGATCCTCCAGAGCCAAAATCCATCTGGAGAGCTGAGCTGTGCTATGCCCCTCACTGTGCTTTTCTGGGCTTTTGTGCCCTTTCTTATAGCAATTTCACTCTTTTTCTTCATCTCTCATTCAGGAGGAAAGAGTGGGGTCAGCAAGAAGACAGATGGTGTGAAGGTAGGATGGAAATCAGATATTCACTGTTTAGATAATTGATACAAATAATGATTTTAATTGATCCTGTTTGAATTTAAGTCTATAATTTGCACACTGCAAACTTTATTTTGTATATTATGTTATATTAAGGTCTGTCAAGTGATCAAAATTATATTTTTCTAATTAATTACATGATGTGCCAGTTAATTAAATTAATTGCACATCAATTTTGGCTGGGAAATTGCCCTCCAAAAAATAGTAATTATTGTTTTAGATGAGTAAAGCATTGAATATGCATTACAAAAAGTAACTTTAGAAAGAAATGTTTTGATTCAGCATTGTATAAATAATGATAATAAATGTCAATGTTTTAATGAATATTTTAATATTAAATGATTTTATAAAAAATTATGAAACTTAAACTACCACTAGGTAGCCGCAAGTCACAGACTTAATAAACGAGTCATTCATTCAACCGATTCGTTCAAACATTTGATTAGTTTACAAATTAAGCAAGTGAACGTCTTTATGAATGGCACGTGAATCATTAGCTCACTTGATTCTTTCAGAAACATGGATTCATTCAGTAAGTAAACGTTGTTGCGTGTTGCTCAGAGAACCAACAATTTTACTGTTACTTCATTTGGAACAATTTTCTTTAGCAAAATTTAACAAAATATGATATAAATGCATAGACATATATAAGCTACAAAAGTTAATCAGTGAGTGAGTGCTTGCTCTTTTTCTTTTGTGATTTACATCATCGACGGACTGCAGCATGTTTCACTTTAAAAGCAGCACTGTCTCTTTAAAGCCTGATCTGATCCACTTCCGGTTTTCTCCCAACTCTTTACGGTCATTTAGGACTGTCTAACTCAAACTGTAACAAAAACGGGCATTTTGGCATAATTGTCTGTGTTTTTGTCATAGACTGTATAAAACCGCGTCAAAAAGAACTCACTGCGCTTCTCACGCTACTGGCTCACTGTCTGAAGCTGCTTTCTGTGCGCATGCTACTGAGCTTTTTCTGACAAATAATAATTTTATTAAAGGGGGGGTAAAATGATCGTTTTCACTCAATATCTTGTTAATCTTGAGTACCTATAGAGTAGTACTGAATCCTTCATAACTCCAAAAAGTCTTTTTATATTATTAAGTTTTATTATATTCATAAGAGAAAGATAGTCTGTACCGATTTTTCCCGGAAAAACACGACCGCCTGGAGGCGTGACGTGTGGGCGGAGCTAAAGAATCACGAGCGCCAGTAGGCTTTTGCGTTGAGAGCGTTTGGAAGCTGTGACACCGTGAGGACAAAACCAACCAAAACAAACCATGGCTTACAGTCAGATTCAGCGTATATTTATGATCCAGAATCAGATCCAGAGGCTGAAATTTAACAAGAGCAGCATCAGCAATCAGTCTCTATGTGGTATGTACTGAAACTGTATATATTTGCTTAGCGGTTTTGGAAAGTTCCACTTTGTCGTCTTTTTTTTTTTTTTTTTTTTTAAGCTGTACATGTGGAAAGTGCAGTTTGATGACAACATCACATGTTGTTTACTTGATGTGCTTACACGCCGATAGCTAAGTTAACAACACAGAGATATTTGAAGCAGTTTTACTCACCGTCTGCGGTTCCAACACACGATTGTGACCCTTTTTCGTTGGGATTGCATCATCCTTAAGAAATAAACGATGTGCAAATCCGGCGTCAAACTGGGCCTTGTTTGTAAAACAAGCATCTTCGAAATGCAGGGAACAAACACAAACACTTGCACAACTCCATTGATGCTCTGTAAAAATAAACTCCATCCACTGGTCCCTTAATGCTGTTTCTCTTTTGGTAATCTGTGCAGGGTTGTCTCGCCCTGGCAACCAAAAACACACTCCTTTTGTGACATTTCGCGACGCTCTCGCTCTGCCTCTGATCAGTGAATGTCTGTGCTCTCAGTGCTCTGCTATACGGGAGCGCGCGCTCTTCCGGCAGACGTGCTTCAGGGCCCATATAAGGAAATTCGGCTCCATCTAACGTCACACAGAGCCATACTCGAAAAAAACTTTCCAAAACTTGTGACAAACCGGAAGGAGTATTTTTGGAACAGAAATACTCCTTCAAACGTACAACTTAATTTTTGAAACTTTGTCCATGTTTAGCATGGGAATCCAACTCTTTAACAGTGTAAAAAACTCATGAAATAGCATTTCACCCCCCCTTTAAGCACAAACACTGAAACTGATTGAGAACTTCAAATATCAGACTCGCAGTAAACAAATCAAATGTAATTAAATGGACATAGCAGAAGATCAAAGAAAGAATTATAACCACTCAGACTCGTTGCTTATTAAGCAAGAAACTAACACCAACAATAACATCAAAATCATTTAATACAATGTATAACATGGAATATACTGCAGTAGATGTTGATTTCACATGCTGGAAATTGTAATATTTGGGATAAATATTGGTATAGTTCTTGCAAAATGTATAATTATATAAATTCTCCATACAGCTTGTGCTATATTAAGTATTTAAATCCATACAATCATCCCCGGAACAGACTGAAATATAAGTCATTAGTCACTGAAAATCTCCAGAATTACTGATCTGATTAGTCTCGATCGGTGGTCAGTAAACTACTGTGAAACTAGTTTTTCTTGAGACAGGTAGGTTTGTACAATAAGTGCTTTCTGAAGTCTTATAAGCCAGGCAAGGAATAAAACACAAAATTTAAGGAGGATTGTATTTGAGAAGGACTGTAGACTGTTGATGCAGGAACTCTTCCACAGCACATACAGTGTTCAGAATCCCAGCTGTTCCTCTCATCGCCCTCTGTCCATCTCACAATGTTTGTTCCTGTCTAACCTCTTCTCATTTTTCTTCTAGAAAAGGAAGTCCAGTTCCAGCACCCAGCTGATGGTGAGTGTGAAACAGGCTCCATCCTGTTGACAATCTGCCACAAACTGGCAACCCAACAATGAGTAAAACATGGCTGCCATGGAGCTGGACTTTCTTTTTGCTGTTGTTGATGTTACATCACATTTGTAAAGTTGATAGAAATCTGACTCCTTTATTGTTGCAGGACCGAAACTGCTGACTTAAAGTCCTCTGATTTTCACCAATTCTTTCTTTCTCAAAGGCACAGGAGAAAATAGCCGGTCAACTCTGATCACGCTTTCTGTGATCTTGGCTTTGAAACTAACAATACAAATCCTGAATCTCAATGTGTCATTTGTAGGAATCATCAGAAAGTACCAACACCACAATTGAGGATGAGGACACTAGAGGTGAGACTGATTTCTGATGCTAGGGATTCAGAGCACTTCACATTTACTCCAGTTTCTGACACAACTTAGCAGTAGCTCCCTGTCAACACTGTGTTCATCTGAATTAAAGGGAGGAAAATGTGCTGTTCATTTACACAGAGCACAGAACGGTTCATTCTGATGTTATTTTTATTTACCATTATTTGTTACACAATTAATTATTTAACAGTATAAGTGATTCTCAAAGAAAATGAGAATTAAAAGTGACAACTGTATAGTCAAATCTACCAGTCTATGTGTATCTAAAAAGTATTAAATGTGTATCTCTCTGCTTTGCAGCAAGGAAGCAAGAAATCATCAAAGTAACTGAGCAACTCATTGAAGCCATCAGCAATGGAGATTTTGAGAATTACACGTGAGTTTGGGGACCATTTTATTTTCATCCAGTCTTTCACCTCCCACATTTGCTAAATATGAATGTACTGTAGTGGACTGGCGACGGTTTTGACACTTTTTTGCTTTATCATCTGTAAAGGCCTGTTCAAGGATGATAACTTTTACTAATTGTTCTTGTTATATGAGAATAGGGGAGTCCACACCACAACGATTACACAAATAATGACAGACAGGCATTATATTATTGGAATCATTTTCAGAGCAATTGTTTTCCAGCTGATGAGTGATAAAAACATTGACAGCCAACCTACGTATAAAGAGTTCAAGCATTTAAAGCAGCAGACAACATAACTGCAGTGCCTGCTTATAATAAACAGAATGTTATGTGTGGATGCAGATATTGTTATTGTTCTTTGTATGAACAGGCATTACTTCAATAGATGTTTTGCACACCAAGTTAATGGTGAAGTGACTAAATGGCTGATAGTCATTATAATGATCTGATTCAGCATGATCCAAGAAATCCATTGAGCCATTGTGATTTTAGGACAAACAGTCTTTTGAACAGTAGATGACGCTGTCATAAAACTTGCAGATGGAGCAGATGGCCTCCTGTCATGTCTATCAGGGAACGAGTTATCATTCCAGATATTCCTCATAGGAAGCTTGTTCATTTCGGCTTCTCCTCTCAATCTGAATGCTGGTGTCTCCTATAGGCTGATTATAAAATGACATTTTAAAGAGCTCCTCAACCAGTTATCATCATAAGAATTCATATTTCCTAGGATCAATAATACGATTAAAGCATGTATATATCACCATCCTGGAATGCAATAAAGAATTTATCTCTGGAAAACAACATGTCAAGGTATTTGAAGACAAATTAGTTAATGTCAAGACTACATTAAATATGATATACTATGTTTGTGTGCAGGAAGATGTGTGATCCCAGTGTTACAGCGTTTGAGCCTGAGGCCCTGGGAAACCTGGTAGAGGGGCTGGATTTCCATCGCTTCTACTTTGAAAACTGTAAGATGCAACTTGTACCTGTATTCTAAATCAGAAACATTCTGCCTAGTTCAATTTTACCTCAAGATTTTTATCATGCTGATTGAAAAAGAGCATGCATGGTTTACATGCCTGCTGTGATTCAAATAGTGCATATTGTCTGATCCATAATATGTGGTGTTTCTAATTTGTCAAAGCAGAATGTTATGTGGTTTAATTGTGACATCCAGACAAAGATTTAGAATCAGTTTGTTCAAAGTACAAAAATACCCACCCCCTGTATCTTGGCAACTGTACACTTTGACTGCGACCTTGTATTTTGGACATATTAAACCATGCAAACCATTTAGCGAAATATAATCCTAAATTGGTAAGACAATGCTGTGGGGTAAATTGAGCCAGCATTTTAATTTATCCGACCATAAGGCACTGAGGTTAAGTGAAATCTCTGAAGTATAAACTGGTACTTTAATGTGATATTACACAGCTGGTAAATAAGTCATATTGAAGCCTATTTTTCCACTTGAGAGTCCATTTTTATTAGCCTACAAAAAAAATCTGATTACTCAATTGTCAAAATAATCACTTGATTACCTGATCACCAAAATAATCTTTAGTTACAGCCCTAGATTAGTTAAAACACTTCAAATTACATCTGCAATGTTTTGTATTTTGTGATTAAAATGCAAATAATTTCTTAAAAATAGTATTCAAATATTGCCACATTCTAGTGTTTTGTCATACCCCTTGTGTCCATGTGTGATGTAGCTCATAATTTTCCAAGTGTATGTTATAGCTTTTATTCTTCAGGTCGATCATTTAGGCCCGATCCATGAAAAAAATAAAAAATAAATAAACAAAAAAAAATTAGTTTGAATAAGGAAAGCGATAACTTTGCCATAGTATCCTTTCAAATGTTTAAGTTGCCACGGTCATTGCATGATTTGCATGTGCTGAATTTTATTTGTACCATTGTTTTTTTAGTTTATTTATTAGAATTTGAAAGATAATAATATATGGCTTGATAATTGAGATCTTTTCGATTTTAGTCCCTGAAAACAAAAAAGGAGCACTTGAAAAGTCCTTGAAAGTCATAGAATTTAACTTTGTTTTATCTGTACGAACACGGTTTAAAATTTCACATGGGTTTGAATCAGATTCAGTCAGATGCTCAGTTAACAGTCAGATGCTGCGGCTTACCCTTTGACTCGGGTAAACTTACCCCTAACCTGGGGTAAATTGATCCATGGGAACACTTTTTTTAATAAGCCATATTTTAGAACCCTTTGTCATACTGTAGATGCGTTCTGATCATTAAAAATGTTTCCTGAAATAATTGTAGATAATTTCATTGGCCTCATTTTCCCTCATCTTAAGGACTACATTATAAAAAAATGGCTCTTTTTACCCCACTCTGCCATAATGCATCACCATTTGTTGAGTCATAGTAGCCATTTATTTCTTAGATTAAACTCACCACATCTAAACCAAAGATATTTGTTAAATTACACATTTTTTTTTAAAATAGACATTTATTATAACTAACATAAATGACTGTTATGCACTCTTAGAAAAGTAAAAAAAATATATAAATAATAAAGCTCAGTGTGCAGTTAATGTGTAGGAGTTTCTTTTTTTCACTATTTTTTACTGCATTAAATTGTATTGTATTCAATTATTTATTGCATTTTGTTTTAGCATCTGCCTTTTTTATTATTGTGCTGATGATTCTGTAGTTTTAGAGTTAATGGAAAACATGCTGAAAAAAATTGCAGTAGAAATAATTTTCACTTAGAAAACGTTAATAAACATCAATTAATTAAAAATAAAATGCAAGTAACATTTAATCATTGACCTATAGATATTTTGAAGTAACAAGACTGTAATACCGTTGTTTTCTTGTAAAAAGCTCTTCAATAACCTTTTTATCTGTGTACTGGTAATTTGTCTGGTTAATGGAAGATGACTTCAGAGTCCTTTTAGGCAAGCTGTATTTTTTCAATCTTTTCACACATCAAAGTTCTGCGTTGAAAGGTAGCGCATTGTACCACTATCCCAAATAATAAAAATGTATTCTAAGAATCTTTTGCTGATGTTCCCATAATTTTTTTTTCTTCAAATGCTTTAAAAACTTTTTTTTTTCTAGGTTATCTGAATGTAAGAGGAAACATTATCAGAATGTTCAATTTTTGTTCATTTTGCAAACATTATTGGAACATTACTTTGAATTGTTTTTCGAAATAAGTAGTAAATAGTGCACCATTTAAAAAACATTAGATAAAAATTTTATTAAAAAAGTGTTTAATTAACTCTTTCCCCACAAGCATTTTTTTTTTTTTTTAATTTGCCAGCCACCGCCAGCGATTTTGATGATTTTCACAAAAATGTGATGGCCTACAGTATATTTTGCTGTGTGAATATTTGAATATGCAAAACACCAAAATAAAGATCAGAGCCTATACTTTTAAACAAAAATAATGTGCTTTATTCTAGCTTAAAGTATTATTTTTTTATCGACATTATAATATATTCAGTACGATTATCAAAGCATAAATCCATGTGTGTTTTTGTTCGGGAGGTTTTGTACTCGTTCAGGAGGTGTGTTATAGTGCCCCCGAGTGTATAACAGTGAAAACACAAACGAAAACGTTGTCTTCTAAAAGATGACATCAATGGTGGGTAAAGAGTTAATGATGTTTTGTGCTAACATTATGAGAACATTATTCAAGACCCGCTAATGGTGAACAAATGCTCTGTTAACGTTACTGCAAGGACGTTTGCTCCTTACATTAAGAGAACCATGCCAGACCTTCCCTGTCTGCTAGGATTGCAACACCTCTCTAGCAACCTAAATATTTGTGAAAATGTGAATTTTGTGTTTTATAAATTTTTTTGACAGTGTGGTCAAAGAACAGCAAGCCGGTTCACACCACCATTCTGAACCCTCATATCCACCTGATCGGCGAGGACGCCGCCTGCATTGCCTACATTCGTATCACGCAGTATCTGGACACAAATGGAATGCCATGCACTGCCCAGTCAGAGGAGACACGGATCTGGTATCGTAAAGACGGCAAGTGGCAGATAGTCCACTTCCATCGCTCAGGCTCTCCATCTGCCATCACTAAATAAGAGACTCAGGTAATAAATCGAAAAATGAATGATCATTTATTATTATGCACAAATATGATGTATGCAGAGACAGATTAAACAAGTAATAAATGTAACCATATTTCTTAAAACTTTATATTATTTTTTTTTTTAAAACTTTAAGATGACAGTATTTTGTAATTTACTTTTTTCAAAACTCTTCATACAGTGTCAGCTAAACTGTAGATTTTTTTTTTTTTTTCAGTACAAAAAGCATTTAAGATATTTCAAATGACATGAATTATTTTCTCACTCAAACACAACCACTGCCAAACCTCTACAGGTCCATTTGGACATACATACTGCTAAGCTTAAGTTCAAAACCTTACATAGCAGTTTGCTACAATTTTACAGTAACATATACAATGCAAATCTTTGCCCTTAGCTACTTATAGTTCATGCTATCAAACAGATCTTCTACACACTCGAGCTCTGAGAATCATTTAACTCAGACATGAAGAATTCAGTGAGAACAGCTACACAAAGACCAGTCCAATTTGTGAATTAACCATTCAGTGCAATTTGTGAACATACAAATGTGTTCCCACTAAGGGCACACGGTAATGAAGAAGAAAAAATAGGATAAAGATTATTGTGCTCTCTGTGTTGCACTCTCCTGAAAAACATTTACCCTCTCCTGTCAGAGTTCTGACAAACTGTACTTTGAGTTCAATTTTAGTAAAGTCAGATAAAAAATTAAAAAAAAAAAGTAAAAACTTTTTTTATTTTTATCTGTACTTTATCATAGTAAAAAATTAATTTTGGCTGACCAATAAAAGGTGTATTTATTTAATCTGGGACAGTACACATTAATGATACATAATTAATGTACAGTAAAATGTGAAAGATTTATCTGAGGTGGCTAATTTTCATGCATAGTCCCTCTCCCGGGACAGATTGATATTTAAAGAAAAGAATCGTATAGTGCTACGTGAATACAACATTTTTAACACTAAAATCCCTTAAAAACAAAAAAAAAAAGTTTGAAAAGTTTTAGAAAAACCACAGTGACGTTTTGTATCATTTAATTCTGGTGGGAGTCTATTCCAGTCGAAAGATAACATACCCTTTGCCCACCAAAGCCGATGTTGTTCTGAGTGGCTTTGAGGGCAATGCCGGGGCCTTCAGAGACGCGCGCCGGGGGACATATAGCTCGCGAGCGTCTGTTCTACCTGGGGCATCGCTCTGTAACCGTGCTCTCCCATCCCCACCACATTTCCATAATAGTCAGATGAGGGCATGTAGAGGCGGGCAAAGAATAGAAAAATTAACCTCCTCGGAGGAAGAGAGGCGGAGTGTCGACCCCTCTCCCTGAGTGGAAGGAACCGCTGAGCATGCTTCCGACTCTAGGGATTGGGTGCCGGATCTGGCGGAAGTGGAAGGAGATAGGGAATGGCCTGTCTCCATTACCTCCACCAAATCCACTTGTGAACCCCACGAGCGCATCCGCCAGTCTGCCTTGGCAGAAGCGGGACCAGCACCGCGGGGAACGCTGGCGAAGGCCCCCTCCTCGAAGAGGGCCCTCCGGGAACGAAGCAGCCGCACCGACATACGCTCACAGTGCGGGCAGTCGCCCCCCCTCGAGAGCCGACTCAGCGTGCTTCGAACCCAGGCAAACCAGGCACAGGCTGTGTGTATCCCCACCCATTATATATTGCGGACAGGGAGGAAAACACAACCTATAACGCGATTTGGAATCGCCATCAGAATGCTTAACTTTCGCCTTGCTCTTAGGCATGTCTAGGATCTCTAACTGGACAGACAACAGTTAATAAGACTCACAAGACAAACAACTGACATTCACACACAGAGCGCTTGCTGAAAGACGCGAAGCTGATGCCAGCTGTGCGGCATGTGCTCTTATAGCTTCCTGGTCGCTTACGTCACCCCGCCTGTGACGTCACGCTCTTCCATTGGACTGATTACAAATGATATTCAGAGTCGCTCACGCTGGGCGCGTTCCCCAAAGCGCATTTGACGCAGCTTGAGTTCCTGAAGAGGAACCAATAAAACCCATTACAAATAAGGCATTTGTTGCATCCAGTGGGGACATAATTACTGATTATAATGATTTATACTGTGTTTTTAAGCATTGCGTTGTGTATCACGCTGCATAAACAAAACCATGTCTGCATTTGTGATCTGAGAATCAACAAACAAGCCTTTTCTACTGCTCAAAACTCGCATTTGAATCAACATTGGCAAATTATTTAAATATAAATGATGTACTTACAGGCTGTGAGTCAGAAGCGAAAGACTGTCCTTGCAATGTTTGAACTGCCCAGCTTTACAAAATTAGCATTTGTGCCACAGACGCATTGCAGGCTACTAGTTCAGGAAACAGTCCTCATCCTCCATAACATGCTTAGCACACATCTGAATGTTTGGTTTGGACTTTTCTGGAACAGTGTTGAAATACAACTAAACCACTGACTTCTAGTCTTGTCCTCTTTTGGAAGGCCAAACAGGTAGTTTCGCTTTCACATTGAAACACAGAGACAACAGAGAGAATAAGTTGCCTTGTTTCTTTGTGTTAACATTTGGGCAGTGTTATGCAATTCTTCCCACATAGTAAAGTTTTTAAAATCAAAAAAAAAAAAAAAACGACTACGCCACCTGGGTAATTTCTTCACCCAGGAAAATAGGCTAAACCCAAAAGAAGAATTAAACCAAAAGAAATTAAAATAATATGAAAGACCTGCTGGTTCGGATGGGATTAAAGACAGAGACGTGACTTTCCAAAAATAGTAAAAAAAATTTTTGCCAAAAACTATTTACTCTTAAAAGGTTCTAAAATACCATTTACAGCTTACCAGTTATTTACCCACAGTTGTTAAGAGACTAGATTAAATCCACTTTAATAGAAGGTACAAACCACAGAAAAATCAATTATCTCCTTTTTTATATCAATCATAAAGCTGACAGACTGTCCTGTATCAGCATATTTCTGCCCTCAGTTAGTTGCACGCTGTCCGCCAATTTCTCGTAAACTATGCAGGCGTTTTATAAATGGATTTAAACGTGAACATAAGAGTCTTCATTTTTTTCCCAACATAGAGACATAGCACGCAGTGGATTAGTTAAGATTTTTAATAGCAATGCACCACCGAATACACAGAAACCAAAAGAAGGGGGCGGGATGAACAGTGACTCATTATCATTTAAAGAGAAATGCACTGAAACCGGTCCTTGTGAACAGAGCTGTTTTTGACAAGGTATAACGGGTGTTGTTTTACATTACATTTATTCAGTTAGCTGAGGCTTTTATCCAAAGTGACTTATGTCAGAGGTCGCACACCTCTGGAGCAACTAGAATTTAAGTGTCTTGCTCAGGGACACATTGGTGTCAACCAGTGGATTCAAACCCAGGTCTCTCCGACCAATGGCATGCATCGTATCCACTGCGCCATCACGTATCTTGCAGACCCTAAAGAATCATACCAACTTATTGAAAATGGGCATCTAATGTCCCCTTTAAGCCATTTTAAGTGTTAATGGTTTTCTACGGGAGGAAACCGCTTTACGACAGGCTTTGCGAATTGCATTCATATTCTGTTGTTCTGTGGCCACAGATTTGTGGGTCTTGTCTTTTTCTCCTACAGGTGACTTATAGTACTAAATTACTTTTAATCGTTTAATCGTTTAAACATTATTGTCTTGACCAAATCGATAATGTTGAAAAATGTTGAGAGATTAAAATAAAATAAATGTTAATCAGTGATGGGAATAACGGCGTTATAAATAACGGCGTTACTAACGGCATTACTTTTTCCAGTAACGAGTAATCTAATTGATTACTCTTCTCATCTTAATAACGCCGTTACCGTTACTGCCAAAAAATGCGGCGCGTTACTATAACTGATGATGAAGCTGTTTTTTTTTTTCATCAGACCAACTAGATCTCTGAGCGAGAGGCAAATACTTTTTTTTACTGTTCTTCCTTGGTTAGTGGGCAGAGCACGAGACAAGCGCATAAATGCTGACGATTGGCTGAGGTAGAGTAAAATTTCATTGTAAGCCAATCAGAGGTAGAGTTGGGCGGGTTTTCGAAAGCACGCATAGTAGTGATGGGAATTCGGCTCTTTTGACTCAGCTCACTGAAAAGAGCCGGCTCTTTGGCTCACAAACAGCTCTTTAAATGACTTTGACTATAATATTTCAATTTTTATTACATAATTATTTAATTTCTATAGGCTAAATTTGAAAAAATAGAGTTGGCTCTTCAGATATGCGAGCCAGCTCCCGAAGTTCAACTAAAAAAGCCGGCTCTGGCTTATTCGCGAATCGCGAACGACTCATCAAAAGCTCATTCGCGAACGAGTCGATCCATCATCACTAACGCTCATTCGCGAACGACCCATCATCGGACAGGACAGGACACACAACGAACAACACAAGCCAGTCAGTCAACGAGAGACAGGTATGGCGACGAGCCCAAATAATCCAAAAGTAGCCTTCTCTAAATGGAAGTATATACATTACTTTTTCCTTCAAGAAATTAAAGAAACAATAAAAGGAAATATCAAAAGTTCCCAAACATCTATCGTGTTATTTGCATTGATCCACTATATAAACATAATATCTACATACATGCCATTTGATTGGAGGCTAGTCTCACTTTGTCCCACAGCAACTTTTTTTTTTAGATGTGTGTACAATGTTTCATGTTTCTGTTAATAATGTATTGTATTAAGTGTCCATTTCATTATAATATTCAGATTTATCATAAATAATTGAACATGCACATGTATTTTAAGTTCCTTTAAAGAGGGGTAGAGGTGGGGTCACGTTTGAGCATTTAAAATGTAATTTTACTTGAAAGTAACGCAATAGTTACTTTCATAAGTAACTAGTTACTTTAAAAATTTGTAACTGAGTTACTAATTTAGTTACTTTTTGGAAGAAGTAACTAGTAACTGTAACTAATTACTTTTTAAAAGTAACTTGCCCAACACTGATGTTAATTAATTAATTAATTAAAATCACAAGTGACGTCACTTGTGTGTCTGAGAGTGTTTGAAACCAGACCCTATAGGGATTTCTTGAAAATGACAGGGAAGTGTTTAATCAAGCATGGAGCTAAATGCTGCAGGACAGTGACCCTCCAGGACCAGAATTTTCTAACATGTTTGTGAATTATTTTTGTAAATAAATTTAAATTTTTAGGCCCCGTCCACACGGAGACACATTTAGCTGTATACACAAAAATTTTGTATCAAATAGGTGTTCCGTCCACACGGATCCGGCGTTTTGGGAGAGTGAAACCCTTGAGTTTTTGTGTAGACAGCGATTCCATATATTTTCTGAAACGATGGCGTCATCAGCCTACGTCTCGCCCCTAGTCAGACATTGAACAAACACTGAACGATTGTCTTTTTATTAACTAACAGTAACACATATTAAGAAATGTATTGTTCCATGTTCGTTTGTATTACTGCACGCAATTATAATGTGTATAATCCAAGCTTTCTCAGTTTTTAGTGCATCTCATGTATACTACATCATTTTGTATCGATTTCGTGGTTTCGTCTGGACACAGATATTTCTTGAGATGAGGAGAAAAAAAAGATTGGAAAGGAAAATCTCTGGATTTGTTTTGACTTGCTCTGTAACATTTTGCATTCTGAACTTGCTTTCTTTTTCTGTCTTAGTTGAAAATACCAGAGCTGCAGGATCACTGGCTTGAGGATGTACAAGCTCCCGGCTTCTCATCTCATTCCTTGAACTTCATTGGCCCTCTGCTTTACAGCGTCATCACATTCACATTAGCATTTATTCTCATTGCTCAGAACACTTCTTTATGGATAACTATGATGAAGCCACTTTGCTGTTGCAACCCTGCTGTGTGGAATGTAATTTTTTTTGTTTTGTTTTTAGTATCTTGGTTATATTTACAAAATTACCCACCATGTTTTTAACCATAAGTGCTACATTTGCAGATATTTGACACAAATTACACATTCGGGACAACTACTACATTCCAAAAGAGATCCCGTTTCCTGTGTTTAATAAAAACCACAAGGATACCAGTTAGACATAGTCTTTCGAGCTCTATCTTGCGCCTGTTTGAAATCTGATTGAAATGGATCTCTGTTATTTTATTGTCTACCACTAAACAGAAATATTGTTTATAAATTTGAAATACTGTAGAACTCCTAGGTAAGAATACAGTAATGACGTTTCCTGTGAATGTCATCGGACAGATATCAACACAACTTGTCGTCCACTGCCCGATTTCCAGACAATCACCATTGAACATTTTCTAGAAAAAGCACAATGAGCAAAAGTGAATTTCACTTAGCCCTTGAAATCAAAGCTACATCGATGGCTCAAAACACACACACAATCTAATAAACCCACATGATCCGCACTGCAAGAACAGATGGATCAAGGGGGCTGAGCAACCCACTCAATGAACAGTTGCTTAAAGTTAAAGCTGGCGCTGCTGGTGGCAGTGGAAGAGTAAATGCATGCGAGAGCGTCTTTCTTTCTGCCGTACAGGGTTTTCAGATCCGGGTCTGGTGTGGTGTGCTCAGAGCACTTTGATAAAGTTCTTCCAGTAGAGCTGGTGTATTTGTTCTTCCTTTTGTATTTAGGATTCAGGGATTTTTTCTTTTTATTACAAAAGGAAGTCTCTGGAAGCAGCTCTTAAGGGTGTGTTTGATGTCCGGGCTTATCTTCTAATCAAATTCAATGGAAGCATGTTTTGCTGGAGAGGGAGCTTTCAATAATCAGTGTTGATGTGTTTATCTACTGATGTCTTTTTAAAATGCTCTATTTGCTTGATCAGTCTTACTGTGACGGTCAACAAATGTACATTCATAATTATTAACATGAACAATCAAAATAATTCAAAAGAGAAAGTGGACATTGCTGACTCTACATCGTGATGCTCAAAACGATTTGAACTTGTTGATATTGTATTCAGACTATTGCTGGTGAATGTTTGTTATCTGCAGAGCAACTGCATCTCTGTATTATCTAAACATTTGTAAGGTATATTAAAATGTTTTTCGTATCTAATATGCACGGGTTAATAACGTGTGTTCATATTTACTAAACCAGTTACGTTTTTATTAGTAAAACTGTATGAGCTTAGTCAGATTTGTCAAAAATTGCTTCTCGATTATTAATTTGTAAAGCAGGAATGTTAATGTGATGGCTGTATGCACGAATTTTATGTTGATTCATTTTATCAAACATTTTGCCATGGCTGTATAAAAGCTGCTATTCATCCGGTTGGATCGACAGACAACAAACTGTAATCTTTACTATTCTTTTTTTTTTTGTTATATCTAAATACTTTTAGGCTACTTGTGGCACATTTAACAAATATCCATTCTTAATATTGAATTATTATTCAATTGTCATTACAGATCCAAAGTTTTCCTCTTCATTTTCACATTATTTAACTCTTTAGACATTTGAAATTGAAAGAAATAAAATGCATGTCTTCTAGTTACGTGGTTGATTGTAAACGGCTACTGAAAGAGAGTTAATTTCTGGCCTCTTTGATGTTTTTGTCTTCTTTATGGTTTCAACACGGTTTATGAAAGGCCTAATAGCATCTTTTGATAGTTTTTGACGTATATATATATACTGTGTTTTGTTGAGGCATGCTATTTTTATTGTTAAAAAGTGGGTGGGTATGATATTGTTTTCTGAGTAAGATGTACTTTTTGCAGTTTGGCTCTAATGCAACCGGGCTTATAAATAAAAGTGCTTTACAAAGTGTTGTAGCTGTCATTGCGTATTTGTTGCAGATCATCTTTAAAATTCTCTGTTGGTGACACATTGTGAGAAGTGCGAGTTGTTATCAAAGTCAGCATGAAACGGGGTTACACTTAATGATGGGAGACACACAAAGATGTTTAATGACAATGCAGTGAATGTGGGCTTCTATCTTTTATTTAATTTAATATTTTGTATCTGTAGAGGATTTATGGTACTAAATTATATATATGGAATAGATATAATCCATTTATTACCTGTAATCACGTTTTGAGCATAGACCTGATAATGACATTTCCAAATGAAACGTTGAATGCTTTAAGTTCAGTCTCTTTTTGAAGAAGACACTTGACAGATTATTGCTGAAATGAGTTTAAAAAAAAAACAAATGTGAAGAAGAAAAAAGTTCTAGAAATTTAGTTTCTTTTTTTATTATGAAGAATGCAAACATTTTTTATTAAATATATATTTTCCAAAACATGTTGTATTCTAAAAACCGTGTAAAATCCAAAACCATGCTGTAAATCTAATCTAGTCTTGTTCTAAATTTGAGGTTTATCTAAAAAAAAATGCTTTCAGCAATATTGTTTGGGCGCAGTACCAAATGTTTAAAATATAGTTGAAAGTTAATTTCCTGTTTGCTTTCAATGTGTTCACATAGCAAGTTCCAAAACCTTAGTACCTAAGTTAAAAATTCTTAAAGAAAAAATATATATGATCTGGTAGGCCTAATATTATCAAAAGACTGAATGAAACATAAACAATTTTCACAAAACTTCAGGTGCTGTGAGAAAAATGTGTTTCCAAACAGAGTACAGTAGGCACTATTAGTGAGGTTAGCTGTGAAAATGATGCATTTCCATAGCCCTGAAATGTAGGATGCATTGTCTCATATTAGTGCTTACTGTCTGTATAAAGCTTAACCCTCTGGTGTTTTTTGATATTACAAAAAAAAAAAAACACCAGAGGGTTAAGCATTATACAGACAGTAAGCACTAATATGAGATAATGCATCCTACATTTCAGGGCTATGGAAATGCATCATTTTCACTGCTAATATATATATATAAATTGGATTTTAAAGGCAGAATTCAGGAGTCAGTCCCTTTAGACACGTGAACAACACAAGTGTGACTCCCAAATGAGCAATACCAGAGGGTTAATATATATACGGTTTACTGTCTCTTTGTCTATTGTGTATTGTTTTTAGATTTTTTATTTTTTTTTTATCCATGTCTTGTCCCTTGTCAACCTCTCTGTGTACTGGAAGCTTCTGTCACCAAGCCAAAGTTATTGTGTGTGTAAGCAAGCACACTTGCCAATAAAGCTCTTTCTGATTTTAATGTACCAATGCAGTTTAGGAACAGTGCCACCTACTGGTTAGGAAATATTATTCTTTGTTTTAATATGATACCAAGAATTAAATATTTTTAGTAAAATGCATCATGAAATGCATTTACATCTAAAAAGGCTTTTGCTGTTTTGAGCTATGCAGGTTATAAAGGCTACAACAGTTTGGGACTATAGGTTCATAATGGACAGCTTTTTCAAGAGAATATTTGAAGATAGCCAGTGACATTATACATACATATACACATGTGTGTGTGTGTGTGTGTGTGTGTGTGTGTTTGTGACATATCAGGACACAACTCTGTATAATGACATGGGTATGACACAGGTATTACAAGGAGAGGGTGACTTCTGAGGACATAACCCATGTCCCGATTTTTCAAAACGCTTATAAATCATACAGAATAATGTTTTTTTTTTTTTTTTTTTTTTTTTTTTTAAGTAAGTAAAAATGCACAAAGTTTCCTGTGAGGGTTAGGGTTAGGGGTAGGGTTGATGTAGGGCCATTGAATATACAGTTTGTACAGTATGTGTGTGTGTGTGTGATTGGCATAAGTGTTGACAATCACACCCTTTTTAAAATTAGTTTTTTATATACACTAGTAATACTTAATACCTACATTATTTTCAATTTATCATGAGGAAAAATTACAAAGACGGTTCTCCAGCACCACTCTCGAAAAAAAAGGGAACATTAGAGGATACAGATGATTTAAAGGTGGATTATTCAAAACTTAACATGAGTTAATAAATCAGTTTGGTAACTTATATAAAGCGTCATGGGTTTTCAAAGGACTGGACATCACACAGTCCTCCTCAGTAGCCTGGATGGGTCTTGATTTGTTCTGGGTTCAGGCTCCGAGCTTCAGCGATGAGCCGCTTGACTCCCACCATCCACTGACTGACTTCAGCAACATGATCCACCATCAGGCCTCGGTGGATCTCATCAGCGGCGTCCCAGTTTTTTCTTTTCACGTCTGAAACAAAGGACATCTAGCTTGTTTTTCCTTCTTCTGTCAACTTTGATCAAGACCACAGCAGTCTAAACAAATGAATGAGTTTCAGAAATGTCCTTAAACAGGGGCGAAATTAAAATTATGTATACATTTATGTGCTGATTAAACATGTCATCTGGAAAAAAAATTAAATCTCATGCATGTCATTACAAATAAAGTTCAGCCATGCATTTCTAAAACTTGGATCTTTAAGATGGCTATTTAAAGTTTTTGGAGGTGCAGATTATTATTATTATTATTTTTTTACATCCACGGAGTGTCCAACTGAAGCATGGCTCTTGTGATTGAAGGACAGACGAGAGTTGATCAGAAATCGGGATTCTCTAGATTTCAGAAGGATAGAAAAGAATAACTCATAGTTTAAACAGGGAGATTTAAGTTCTGAAACTTGCCATGTGTTTTTATTTTAGAGTAACCTCTCGTGTAAATATCAAGAACATTGTCATTCTCCATTTCATGACCCCTTTAAAAACTAAGTTTTCATTATAACAGAACCAATGTGTGAAGGTGAAAAAGACTCACTTTGGGACAATCGATGCATCCTGTGTTTGACCAAAGGAGACAGTTTTCCACTTCTCCAAATGCCCTCAAAAAACTTCAGACGTCTCTCCACATCATCACAAATTTATTTCTAAAAAACAGTAACAACAGGAAAATGAATTTCCATTTCTCCACTCTAACAAGTAATAATAAATTAAATGGCTAGAGGAATTGTTTTTCTCGAAGATCTATAATATTCTTAATAGGGTTTGGAATTGCATAAGAACCCCTTACAAGTTGTGAGATTCACTTTCCTTGAAACAGCTTTAAATATTTGTTGTATGTTATGTGATCCATTAGTTCCATTAAGTGTTATTTTATTATGGAGATACTATTGTGGTTTTTGAATTAATTTAATTTTATAATTTCTGTTTGTTCATTTTAGTTAAAATCTTGATGATCTGGTGTGTTTTTGTCATTTTTATTAGTTTTTGTTGTTTTTTTAATACATCTTATTTAATACAGACTTTTTTATTGTTTATTTTAGTGCGTCAATTTAAATTAAATTAAAATGAGAAATGCATAGATAACTAGCTGAAATATTATTATATATATTTTTTAATTATGGTTGCAGTTAAACTATTATAACCCTGGTACCATTTATTCACTATACTAAAAAAAAAAAGTTTTATATTGTTAAAACTTTAACAAATATATATATATATATATATATATATATATATATATATATATATATATATATATATATATATATATATATATATAATTTGTTATTTGTTATAATATATATATTTTACTTTGAAACTTTGCAAAACAATAAATATTTCCAAGCTGTTTAATGTCTTAAAATACAGGCTCTTGAACCTCAACCATGCATTCAGAGCCCCATAGAGTGGTTCCTGCACATCTTGTCATGATTCTGCCCTCGTGTCCTTGATTTTTCCTAGTCTTGAGGCAGGATCATGACAGACCCATGTTTTGTGTACAAGCGCATGGCCTTGTCTTTGGGCCATGTGCTTGTGTTGTCTCGTTCCCTTGCCCCGCCCCCCTTGTTAACCTAGTCGTGTCTTGATTGTCCTATCTGTAACACCTGTCGTGTCTTGATTAGTACCCCTATTTAGATCTCCTAGTGTGCTCTGTCTTGCGTCGGTTCATTGTCATTGTGATTGTACCTCAACTGTGTCCTACAATTGTGTTTTTGTGTGAGTTAGTGTCTGCTTAGCGTGCTAGCTGTTCTAAACCAATAGCGATTTTTCCCTTGTCAGTTTAAGTCTGGTATTTGTTAGTTTAAGTTTATCTTGTCACTGTTTATTCTAGTCTAGTTTAAGTGTTTCTTTTTGGTTGGATCTCACTTTTAATTTGACTTGAGTTTGACTTGTCCCTTAAAGTATTTATTTTCCCCTTTTGAGTTATTTTCTTGGTTAGTCTTTCCAGTTTTTTCTAGAACTTTATTTTGTATTTGTTTCTTTACCTTTTTAGTTTACTTTGGTTATTCCCCTAGTTTATCTTGTTTCTAGGTCATAGCAGCCTTGTCTGATTTTTGCCCTATTATTATTATTATTATTATAGTTGTTGTTGTTGTTCTCATGTTGTCTTAAGTCTTGTCTAGTGTTTTGTGAGTTCTGTCTGTTCCTGTGTTGCCCGCTGCCTTCTCCCTGGCTACTGGGTCTCCCCGCCTGGAGGTCTGACGTGTGTGGCTATACCTCTATAGTCAAGTGCCCTTGGTTCCTGGTGTTGTGGTCTGGTCCCTTGCACAGCCTCCTCTACAGTCCTGCACTCGGTTGTCACCCAGAGCCCCCCTCGGCGGTCATCCCCCCCAACTGCCTGCTCCACTGTCTACCCATCTACCCAATCCTACTGTCTGGACTGTTCAAGCCACTCCCTCCTATCGTGCTTTGTCTTTTGTCAATAAACGTTCCTTGTTCACTCTGCATCTGGGTCCTCTCCCTCAGAAATCCTGACAGAACGAACCGGCCAACACATGAGGGAAATGATCACAATAAGAGCATACAGAGACATGAGAAACAGGTGACAACACTCTGACTAATGGGGACTAAACAAGAGGGCGTGACCAGGGAAAACAAGGAGGTGGGACAAGAGGAGCACGTGGTAGACACAAGAGACACAACCATGTGCTCAGGCACAAAATAAACAAAGACACATTGAACAAAGACAGTACAGACAAGACTGTCAGGGCAGGATCCTGACACATCTTCAATGGATGGTGCTGCTGTACATCAGAAGAGGATTTGTTCCCCAGGCTGGCGTTAGCCTCGCCACTGCCGGGGACTGCATCTCTGATCCAGAATCGAACCATTTACAATTCATCTGGTGTTCATATTAATTTGTGTTACAGTATGGTAAAATCGTAGATGAATTACACTTAAAAACATTACATTCTTGCATCTATTTGTTCATATTTAAATATGTTTACATTTTATATATTTAAATATGTTTACATTTTATATATTTAAATTTTTGCTTATATGCTGAACAGTAATATCTTGGCGGAACAGCTTGTGAGTCCCAATGACCCTGAGAGCTAAGCTTGCAGGGGCCTTATACCCCTGGTAGCTTCAAACAAGCCTGACAGGTCAAAGGCGAGAGACCAGACAAAACCCAGTCCACCCTGCTAGCTCGGCAGCAGGGGCAGGTATGTTGAGTATCAGAGCGCGTTTGCTATCACAGCAACTGAGTCAGTCTGTCTCAGCAGAAGAGCATCTCGCCAATGGTCACGGGGCAATAGACCTAGTCAGTTGGTCACTGCGGGGCAACTCATAACTACACCAACCGTCACACACCTGTGTTCGGTTGGAATCTGTAGCATTGAGTCCAGAGGTGGAAGTTTGACCTGTGCATGCATGCTTTCACTTATTTTGCCTGGGCGATCTCTACTATGAGCATCTTATCTCTCCATTATGATGTCTAACATTCAGCCTCCACGACTGGCAACTCGGGAGCACTCTGTCCTTAAGAGAGCTGTCGTTGCTCGGCAAGGTTCGCGTGTACGACAGGCACGACCTGGTCATCATCCTGCAACTGTCGTGTACACTTTCATCGCATGCTGGAATGTGCATTCTCTTGGTGTTAGTTCTGACATGGACTGCATCTCACCTCATAAATCAGTTCTGAGTGACGCAGAACTAGGGCTGTCACTTTTAGTTTGAAAATCGATTGCACAATCGATTGGACCTACTAAAAAAAGTTTCGAAAATGAAAATAGGGAATCGATTTTAACCAAATATGTACACTATTAATTTTAAAATAATTCAACAATAAAAAATATAGATGTAACAAAACTCACAAACAAGCAGAAAAAGAAAATAAAGAATTCCGAAAGTGCAGTATGCCTTTCGAAAGCTAGACAGAAAATACCAGCAATTTTACGCGCCTATAAGACCCAGTGATGTTGAAAGCGACCTCTTATGCTGCGTTCACACCAAACACGAATAGAGCGTCTGACGCAAATGATTTCAATGTTAAGTCAATGTAAAGACATGTTTATGCGCGTCTGGAGGTCTCGGGCATCTAGTTACAGGAGATTTTGAGATATGAAAAGGACCATTGCAAGCTGACTGCAACTGGCTTTTGTGGTGGAAAATTGGCTGTAATACCCCCACCTTGCGCAGAGTGTCCATGGGACATCAGTGCTATTGGTGCGTGTCCAAAACCAGAAAACAATCCAAATAAACGAACAAAGAAAGAACAGGAAGGGAACCGGAATGGAAACAGAAACAGGAACTTGGAATGCGAGGAACTCGGAAGACGAGAAGACTGGGTACGGAAGGAAAGGACTACATGCAGACAACAGGAAAAGACTGGTTAATATAGGGAGGCTAATGACTAATAAGTGAAGGCACCTGGTGCAATTAACAGGAGTTCAATTACTGTGATGAAGGGACAAGACTAGTGGGAATTTTAGTGCCTACGGTGAGGTGCCTAAGGAATGGATACCCAGATGGTGACAGACCAATGCACGGTGTTGGCTTTGCAATCCAAAACCAGCTACTGTCCTCAGTGGAAAAACCTGTGCTCATGTCCTCACGTCTATCCTTACTGCGCCTGCACACAAACTGTGGCCCTGTTACAATCATAGCCACTTATACCCCTACACTAACTTCTGATCTAAATGTAAAGGAATCATTCTACAATCAACTTAGCGGCATTGTTCAGAAGACCCCCTCAATCGAATGTTAGATAATCCTTGGTGACTTTAATGCCCAAGTGGCTGCTAACTCTAGTGCATGGCCTAACATTCTGGGAAACCATGGATATGGCAACATGAATGACAACGGTCAGCACTTCCTGGAACTTTGTAGCACCCAAAAACTTTGTGTCCCCTCCTCATTCTTTCAGGGCTAAAACTTCTCCAAGGTCACCTGGCGTCATCCACGTTCTAAGCGCTGGCACCTACTTCACCATGTTTTGGTGAAGCGTGAGCATTTGAAGGAAGTATCACACCCGCGATCACTGCATTCAGCAGATTGTGACACTGATTACACCCTTCTAGGTAGCAAACTAAGGATGGTCCCAAGCAAGTTTTATTACGCCAGGCCCAAGCCTACTCCTTGTCTGGTTGTTTCTGCAACCCATGCTCCTGCTTGGCAGCATGCGTTCCAGGAACTACTTGATTCCAGCTTTGACTCCTCACATCCTCATGAAGACATCCCGGCTGCCTGGCAGCACTTCCACTCTGTTACCACAAAGGCTGCATTCTCCATCTTTGGAAAGTGATCCAGATCCCAACCTGACTGGTTCAAAACCCATGCCAGCCTGCTCCTACCTGCAATTGATTCGAAGCGTTCAGCCAGACTGTCCTATCTGCAGCAAAACACTCACTCAAATAAGGCAGCATTGAAGCAGGCATGCCGCAATGTTCAATGGGTCACTCGCATAGCCATGCAGACTTACTGGAGCACACTGTGTGAACGTATTGAGTCAAGTGCATCCATTGGAAACATCCGAGGAGTCTTTGAAGGTCTGAAAGAAGACTTTGGCCCAGTCCCTAAAAAATCCTCTCCACTCTTTTCCCTATCAGGTGAACTTCTGACTGATTTGGTATATCAATTGGTGAGATGGGCAGAGCACTACAGCCTTCTCTATGCTCAGCTTGTCACAGCCAACACACGGGCAATAACTGCTGCTGTTCCTGAACTCCCCCTATGTCTGACCTGGATGCAGATATTACCATTGAGGAAGTCAAATTTGCAATTAAAGCACTGAAAAATAATAAGTCTGCCGGAGCTGACGGCCTCCCCCCTGAGGCTTATAAGGCAGGTGGTGATGTACTTGCCTCTGTCCTACATCATCTGGTTGTGATGTGCTGGAATAGTGGATATCTCCCAGATGTCCTTAGAGATGCCAACATCATCACCATCTATAAGAAAAAGGGGGGGCGTGCAGAATGTAACAACTTCAGAGGAATATCTTTGCTTAGTCTTGCTGGCAAGATATTTGCTCGCACTATTCTACCACGTCTACAAATCCTTGCTGACCGTATCCTCCCCGAAAGCCAGTGTGGGTTTTGTGCTGGCCGCTCCATAGCAGACATGGTGTTCTGTGTTCGATAAATACAGGAAAAGTGTATTGAACAGCATAAACCTCTGTTCTTGGTGTTTGTAGATTTGACCAAGGTCTTTGACTATGTTAGTCGATCTGGACTTTTCCTTGTCCTACAAAGACTTGGTTGCCCTCCAAACTACTGAAGGTGGTCACTGAGTTTCATGAGGGCATGAAGGCAACCGTACAGTCTGAAGGCACTCGCTCTGAAGAGTTCCACATAAAGTGTGGGGTAAAGCATGGATGTATCCTTGCTCCTACCCTCTTTGGAATTTTCTGCAGTGAATTTCCTGATGACTCCGGTATCCTTCTACACACCCGCAGCGAAGACCAAAGTACGCCATGTTCTCGTCTGGAGCTGCTGTATACTGATGATGCTGCCTTTGTTGCCCACTCAGAGGCAGATCTACAACTACTCTGCTCATCTTTTGCCGCTGCATGTCTAGAGTTTGGTTTGCAAATTAGTCTTAAAATGACAGTTATTCTTGCCCAACCTGCAACCCTGAACTCTACTGTCACAGTGTCTGGGTTGTGTTCCCTGGGTTTCCACTAGGTGTCCTCCGTTCCCACAGTGTCTGTCACCTTATCACTTCCTGTTCCCTTATTTGGTCACCTTCCTCCTTGTTTTAGTTAATTGATTGTTCCCCACCTGTCTCCAGTTCCCTCATTATCCTTCTGTGTATTTATACCCGGTCTGTCTGAGTCTGTTTCACGGAGTCCTTGTCTTATGTGTGATACTTTCCTGAGTCTGCTCTTGCCGTGTGTTCTTGTTTTTGTTTGTTATGTTATTGGATATTCTGGTTTTGAACCTGCCTGGACTGTTTACCCTTTTGGATTTGCCCTTTAATAAAATCTCACACCTGCATCTGGATCTCTCTGTGTTTCCTGTATCACCAAACGTGACACCTACAGTATACATTAATAATACATGTCTATCGGTTGTAGACAAATTCACCTACCTGGGTTCCACAGTATCAAACAATAACCTTGAAGCTTGAAATACGCATTGGGAGTGCATCATCAATGTTTGGAAAATTGACCAAGCGTGTCTGGCACAAGAAGTATCTCTCATTGCTCCTCAAAGTCCATGTATACCATGCATGTGTACTTAGCACCTTACTATATGCACGTGAGACATGGACAACATACAGGAGGCACGAACATTGCCTCAACGCCTTCCATTTTTGCTGCCTTCACTCCATACTGGGTGTATGCTGGAAGGACCATGTGCCAAACTCTGTGATACTTGAGACAACTGATTCCACTGACCTGTACACCATTCTTTGTGAACGCCACCTCCGCTGGACTGGGCATATTTGTCAAATGAAAGACACCCACCTCCCAAAAATCTTGCTATATGGCGAGCTGGCAAATGCCCCCCGCAAACATGGTCGCCCCCATTTATGTTTTAAAGACATCATTAAAAGGGATCTTCAGGCTTTTTCCATCAACTTGGACAACTGGGAGGAACTTGCAAATGACAGACCCAACTGGCGCACAGCGATTGACAATGGCCGCAGAGACTCTCAAGAGGCCTACAAGTCATTTCTGGAGGAGAGACTCTCAAAATGAGAAGCAGTTCGTCGTACTCGACATGAACAGCCATAATAGTAGTAATGGCTTGAATAAAAAGCCCTCTGTCTTCTCCAAAGCTCAAATGTCATATGCTTAAACATTTCAGCAAGAACAAATTTCTGCCACATTCATGTTTCTGAACTCATCTAAGCCCATCTGTTTGATTTGCACATATAAATTTTTTTTGTAAATAACTACGTAGACATATATTTTTTTTAAATAACAACAACAAAAATGACTAAAACTATAATGAAAACAGAAAATATAAAACTAAAAACTAAATAAAAAAGGGTTTGCAATACCAATAAATAGAGGTAATCATTCCAATAAATCAATAAAGGACAACTTAAAATCATCATGCAGCCAACTTTAAAACAGAGATGCTTGACTCTGATATGATAAGATTCTGATATGATTAACTGCACCTAACAAGATTAATCATGAGCAACCGGAGAACTCTGTGATGAAACAGTTTCATTCAGTCTTTGAAAATACAGTCTATAAAGTTCCCTTTCAGTCGGTCACTCTCGACGCCACGTCGGTGACCAACGAATATGGGATCCCTATCAAAGCGCCATGGGTGCTGCCCCTTCCAGTGCCCTGTGCAAGCTGCCTGCACCCCTATTAGGTGTAGGCCGGGGCTCAGAATAAGTGGCTCCACTTACCATTGTCAAAGCACTACCTCACTGGGTGAGATTGGATAACACTGGGAAAACGTAACCGGTCCTCATTGAACCGAGATGCTGCGGAAGCCCCATCCTTCCGGAAGGAGGTCTCGGAGGCAAATACACATATAGCATCCATTTAGGAGTATACAGAGAAATTTGGTGATTAAAAACCCTCTTGGGAAGGCAGAAGCCTACCGGGGAAACACGGGCTCCAAGGCTATACTGTGGACTATACACATATGAGTACCGCTTAGGTCTCAATATGGAACCCACCCTTCCATGGTACTCATGGATACATCATGAAGGCCTGGCGCTGGATGTTCTGCCGCGTCCAGCTGCTTAGGGTGATGGAGGATCTCAACAGGCTCTACAGTACGGACACTCTGGAGTAGTGGCTCTACACAAAGACTATAGAACCTAGCGAACGGCTAGGGCACATCCTGAGCCTGATAAGCCAGGGTTATGGCATCCACAATCCAGTGGGCAATCCTCTGTTTAGAGATGGCACTCCCCTTCTGCCGGCCTCCGTAACAGACAAAGAGCTGGTCTGAGGTCCTGAAGCTTTATGTCCGGTCTACGTAGCACCTTAATGCTCGGACGGGACAAAGCAAAGCCAGGGCTGTTTGGAAGTTGTGGCCTAATGGTTAGAGGGTTGGACTCCCAATCGAAGGGTTGTGGGTTCTAGTCTCGGGCCGGACGGAATTGTGGGTGGGGGGAGTGCATGTACAGTTCTCTCTCCACCTTCAATACCACGACTTAGGTGCCCTTGAGCAAGGCATCGAACCCCCAACTGCTCCCCGGGCGCCGCAACATAAATGGCTGCCCACTGCTCCGGGTGTGTGCTCACAGTGTGTGTGTGTGTGTTCACTTCTCTGTGTGTGTGCATTTCGAATGGGTTAAATGCAGAGCACAAATTCTGAGTATGGGTCACCATACTTGGCTGAATGTCACTTCACTTTTTTTTTTTCACTTTTAAAAAGAAATGGCATCCTTATAAGCACAATCCGTCGTCTTTACAAAGACGCACCCATTAAGCTCTTTTAGAGAAATTTGCTCTTTAGGAAATGCTCTTTTAGTGCTGAGGCGCACAGGGGAATTGGCCGCTTGCAACATGACAGGGGTAGTGCAGCCTGAAGTGTGCAATCCACTCCACACAAGAACGACCGCCGCTGAAGCGCCGTCTCGCCAACACACAAAGCTTCCGAGAGTGTGCTGAACTCGTAGTTCACAGCAGACACAGTTGAGCAGAGCGATACTAACACTCGGCTCTGAAGCGAAAAGCTGGAATGCATTGCACCTGCTGCCTTCTTATACTCACGCAGGGATCAGCGGAAGCTGGATGCAATAATTGCATGCCAATGTGCATTGACTCATTTAGGTTACACTCTAAGTAGATTGGTCTATCGAATCGATATCCCATATTCGTCGGTCACCGACGTGGCATCGAGAGTTACCGACTGAAAGGGAACAACAGATACAATCTGTCATTTGCTGCAGACATGTAAATAAGTGAATCAAGACAGACGATCACATTAACGGCAGGATGAGCCTGATCAGTAGTGTACATTGTTATTACAAAATATTTATATTTTAAAAACAGTTTCTTTTTTTTTCTTTTTTTTTTTTATTCATCGAAGTAACCTAAAAAAGTATCACATGTTCTGAAAAAATATTAAGCAGCAGAACTGTTTCCAACTTTGATAATGAATCATCATATTAGAATGATTTCTAAAGGATCATGTGATAATTATCCTAAAAATTCAACTTTGCATCACAGAAATAAATGATAATTTAAAGATAAAATAAATTTAAAAACAATTATTTTAAATTGTAACAATATATCACAATATTACATTTTTTCTGTATTTTTGATCAAATAAATGCAGGCTTGATGAGCAGAAGAAACTTCTTTCAAAAACATTAAAAATAGTAATGTTTCCAAACTTTTGGTCTCTACTGTGCATATATATAGACAGAAGTTGTCAAGTTACAATTTTACCCAGGTTTCCCATGTTGTTGGATTATGCCACTATCTTACCCGTTATTCAGTGATGTTTGTTGTGAGTTCAGAACCATAATGTTGTAAATAATCTTCAGTTTCTTGCACAGACTAATCGACTCTTACAGCTGATGACTTTGCAGTTTTCTTTACAAATGAGACAAGAATCATTAGTGACCAATTTGCTACACGTCAGACTGATGATAACTTCATAATGACTAATACACACTCTCTCTTCTCTTTCTCTCCACTCTCAGAGATGGACATTTCCAAACATATCCTTTCCAATCATCCTACTACTTGTCCACTTGATCCCATCCCCACTCCCCTCCTTCCGGCCATTTCTTCTTCAGTCATACCTTCACTTACTCACATTCTTTTTTTTTATTTTTTTTTCACAAGTTCATCAAACAACCGCAGTAAGAATATTTCATCAAGCACGGTGAGTAATGGCTTCTCCTGCAATTGTTATTTGCACCTCTTGCCACATGTACAGTTTATCTATCTCTGTCGCTGATGAGGGATTCACATGTGATAAATGCAGGGAAATAGTTAGGCTGACAGAGAAGATTTCAGAATTAGAGACACGCATCCAAACTTTATTTGAGGACAGTAAGAATGTTAGGGCTCTAGATACGGCTTTGGATGCGTCTAGCTCAGGGACTCCTGTACATTGTCCGGTTCCAGCAGAGCCCCTGCAGCAGGGCAACTGGGTGACGGTGAGGCAGCGTAGTCGTGGGTCAAAACACCGCTCTTCTGTTCCGATCAAAACATTAAACAGGTTCTCCCCACTCAGTGATGCACCCACTGAGAAACCTGATGAAAGTGCTCTAGTTATTGGTGATTCTATTGTACGGAACGTGAATATAGAGACACCAGCCACCATAGTCAAATGTTTACCGGGAGCCAGAGCGCCTGACATCTTGGCAAATTTAAAAGTGCTGGCTAATGCTAAACTTAAATACAGTAAGATTGTTATTCATGCCGGCGCTAATGATGTTCGACTTCGCCAGTCGGAGATCACTAAAAATAACTTTAAAGAGGTGTGTGAACTTGCAAGCACGATGTCAGACACTGTAATATGCTCTGGTCCCCTCCCTGCTTACCGTGGTGACGAGATGCATAGCAGATTGTCATCACTCAATGGCTGGATGTCTAAGTGGTGCCCACAGAATAACATAGGTTTCATAGACAATTCGACGAGCTTTTGGGGCAGACCTGACCTGTTTAAAAGAGATGGTCTTCATCCCTCCTGGGGTGGTGCTGCTCTTCTGTCTAGAAATATGGCACAGTCTTACACTTAGTGTTTATACTTGACTAACTGGGGCCCAGGTCAGGAAGCAGACAGACTGGCTAAACCGACCGTCTGCTAGCTGCCTCCCGTCACAGAGGTCAGTTAATTCTCAGCACATAGAGACTCTTTCACCTAGATATCACACTATAGAGAATGTGTCTGTTCCCGAACTAGAAAATACAAAAAACGTCCAAACCAAGTTAAGGTTAACAATTTAATTGAGGTTCAACAAATAAAAAACAAATGCAATATGGATAAACAAATGATAAAGCTTGGCTTATTGAATATCAGATCCATTTCTACGAAAACACTTTTTGTAAATAATATGATAACTGATCATAATATAGATGTGCTCTGTTTGACAGAAACTTGGCTAAAACCTGATGATTACATTATTTTAAATGAGTCCACCCCCCAAGATTATTGTACACGATAACACGAGCCGCATCTAAAAGGCAAAGGGGGAGGAGTTGCTTCCATTTATAACAACGTTTTCAGGATCTCTCAGAGGGCAGGCTTCAAGTATAACTCGTTTGAAGTAATGGTGCTTCATATAACATTATCCAGAGAAACCAATGTTAATGATTTTACATCCGAGTTAGTTCTGGCTGCAGATAAAGTTTTAATAGTTGGTGATTTTAATATCCATGTCGATAATGAAAAAGATGCATTGGGATCAGCATTTATAGACATTCTGAACTCTATTGGTGTTACACAACATGTTTCAGGACCTACCCATTGTCGAAATCATACTATAGATTTAATACTGTCACATGGAATTGATGTTGATAGTGTTGAAATTATTCAGCCAAGTGATGATATCTCATTATTTAGTTCTGTGTAAACTTCATATAGCCAAAATTGTAAATTCTACTTCTTGTTAAAAGTATCGAAGAACCATCACTTCTACCACAAAAGACTGCTTTTTAAGTTATCTTCCTGATGTATCCGAATTCCTTAGCATATCCAAAACCTCACAACAACTTGTAACAGAAACTATGGACTCTCTCTTTTCTAGCACTTTAAATACAGTTGCTCCTTTACGCTTTAGGAAGGTTAAGGAAAACAGTTTGACACCATGGTATAATGAGCGTACTCACACCCTAAAGAGAGCAGCCCGAAAAATGGAGCGCAGCTGGAGGAAAACAAAACTAGAGGTATTTCGTATTGCTTGGCGGGAAAGTAGCATATCCTATAGAAAAGCATTAAAAACTGCTAGATCTGATTACTTTTCTTCTCTTTTAGAAGAAAACAAACATAACCCCAGGTATTTATTCAATACAGTGGCTAAATTAACGAAAAATAAAGCCTCAACAAGTGTTGACATTTCCCAACACCACAACAGTAATGACTTTATGAACTACTTTACTTCTAAAATCGATACTATTAGAGATAAAATTGCAACCATTCAGCCGTCAGCTACAGTATCACATCAGACAGAGCACTATAGACCCCCTGAGGAACAGTTCCACTCACTCTCTACTATAGGAGAGGAAGAATTGTATAAACTTGTTAAATCATCTAAACCAACAACATGTATCCTAGACCCTATACCATCTAAGCTCTTAAAAGAGGTGCTTCCAGAAGTCATAGGTCCTCTTCTGACTATTATTAATTCCTCATTGTCATTAGGATATGTCCCCAAAACCTTCAAACTGGCTGTTATTAAGCCTCTCATAAAAAACCCACAAAAACCACAGTGGAAGTGCATTAGCATGGTTTAAATCGTACTTATTTGACCGCCATCAGTCCGTAGCAGTGAATGAAGATGTATCATATCGATCACAAGGCTCAGTACTAGGGCCGCTACTCTTCACGCTTTATATGTTACCCTTGGGAGATATCATCAGGAAACATGGTGTTAGCTTTCACTGTTATGCTGATGATACACAGCTCTATATTTCCTCGCAGCCCGGTGAAACACACCAATTTGAAAAACTAATGGAATGCATAGTCGATATAAAAAATTGGATGACAGTAATTTCTTACTGCTAAATTCAGAAAAAACAGAGGTGTTAATCATAGGGCCTAAAAACTCTGCTTGTAATAACCTACAACACTGTCTAAGACTTGATGGTTGCTCTGTCAATTCTTCGTCATCAGTTAGGAACCTAGGTGTGCTACTTGATCGCAATCTTTCCTTAGAAAGCCACGTTTCTAGCATTTGTAAAACTGCATTTTTCCATCTCAAAAATATATCTAAATTACGGCCTATGCTCTCAATGTCAAATGCAGAAATGTTAATCCATGCATTTATGACTTCAAGGTTAGACTATTGTAATGCTTTATTGGGTGGTTGTTCTGCACGCTTGGTAAACAAACTACAGCTAGTCCAAAATGTAGCAGCAAGAGTTCTTACTAGAACCAGGAAGTATGACCATATTAGCCCGGTCCTGTCCACACTGCACTGGCTCCCTATCAAACATCGTATAGATTTTAAAATATTGCTTATTACTTATAAAGCCCTGAATGGTTTAGCACCTCAGTATTTGAATGAGCTCCTTTTACATTATACTCCTCTACGTCCGCTACATTCTCAAAACTCAGGCAATTTGATAATACCTAGAATATCAAAATCAACTGCGGGCGGCAGATCCTTTTCCTATTTGGCGCCTAAACTCTGGAAAACCTACCTAACATTATTCGGGAGGCAGACACACTCTTGCAGCACACTCTTTTCACTCTTGCAAATCTAGATTAAAGACCCACATCTTTAACCTGGCATACACATAACATACTAATATGCTTTTAATATCCAAATCCGTTAAAGGATTTTTAGGCTGCATTAATTAGGTAAACCGGAACCGGAAACACTTCACATAACACAGTACTTTCTACATCATTAGAAGAATGGCATCTACGCTAATATTTGTCTGTTTCTCTCTTGTTCCGAGGTCACCGTGGCCACCAGATCCAGTCTGTGTCCAGATCAGAGGGTCACTGCAGTCACCCGGATCCAGTACGTATCCAGACCAGATGGTGGATCAGCACCTAGAAAGGACCTCTACTGCCCTGAAAGACAGCGGAGACCAGGACAACTAGAGCCCCAGATACAGATCCCCTGTAAAGATCTTGTCTCAGAGGAGCACCAGGACAAGACCACAGGAAACAGATGATTCTTCTGCACAATCTGACTTTGCTGCAGCCTGGAATTGAACTACTGGTTTCGTCTTGTCAGAGGAGAACTTGCCCCCCAACTGAGCCTGGTTTCTCCCAAGGTTTTTTTCTCCATTCTGTCACCGATGGAGTTTCGGTTCCATGCCGCTGTTGCCTCTGGCTTGCTTAGTTGGGGTCACTTCAGCTACAGTGATATCATTGACTTGATTGCAAATAAAAACAGACACTATTTAAACTGAACAGAGATGACACAACTGAATTAAATGATGAACTGCCTTTGACTATCATTTTGCATTATTGAGACACTGTTTTCCAAATGAATGTTGTTCAGTGCTTTGACGCAATGTATTTTGTTTAAAGCACTATATAAATAAAGGTGATTGATTGATTGATATTAAAACCTCTCTTTACTCTGGTACATTTTCCACAGCATTTAAGCAGCATTTAAAACCGTCTCTAAATCCAGCACTTTTAGAAAAGTACAGACCTTCTTCCATTCATTGCAAAGACACTTGAGCAAGTTGTGTTCAGCCAACTCTCTGTTTCTTGTACAGGACAACCTCCTGGACAGCAATCAATCTGGCTTCAGAAGTGACCACTCAACTGAAACTGCTCTGCTCTCGGTTACTGAAGACCTACGACTTGCAAGAGCAGCTTCAAAATCCTCAGTACTAATCTTGCTGAATCTGTCTGCTGTTTTTGACATCATTAGTCACCAGATTCTACTGTCCACCATCAGAAAAATGGGCATCTCTGGAACCGCACTCCTGTGGTTGAAGTCCTACCTCACTAATAGATCCTTCAGTGTGTCTTGGAGGAGTGATGTTTCAAAGTCACAACAACTTGCTACTGGGGTTCCTCAAGGTTCAATGCTTGGACCACTTCTCATCTCAATCTACATGATGTCATTAGTATCTGTCATTCAGAAGCATGGCTTTTCTCATCACTGCTACGCTGATGACACCCAACTCTACTTCTCATTCCAACCAGCTGATCTGATGGTAGCTGCTCGCATTGCAGCCTGTCTGAGTGACATTCCTAGCTGGATGAATGACCATCACCTTCAGCTCAACCTTACTAAGACAGCAAACCCATTGTTTCATCACAACTTCTCTATACAGCTGGGTTCATCAACCATAATTCCTTCAAGGACAGCCAGAAACCTAGGAATTGTGATGGATCATCAGTTACGCTTCACAGACCATATAGCTACAACAACCCGGTCCTGCAGATTTGCCTTATACTACATTAGCAAGATTAGACCCTTCCTGTCACACAACGTCTTGTCCAAGCTCTTGTTCTCTCTAGACTGAACTATTGTAATGCTATTGTCAAGCCTCTGCAACTGATCCAGAATGCAGCAGCGAGGGTTGTCTTCAATGAGCCAAAAACAGCTCACATTACACCTCTAATCATCAAATTCACTGCGGTTACATCATATTCAAGGTACTGATGCTTGCCTACAAGACAACCACTTGCATGGCACAAACATACCTAAACTCACTAGTTCAATCTTATGTGCCCTCCAGAAGTTTGCGTTCTGCAAGTGGTGCCATCCCAAAGAGGTCCAAAATCACTATCACAGATCTTTAAAGATAAAAGCGTCTGCGTTGTTGTTTTTTTAGCTCCAAAAAAATATTATGACCAAAAAACATTTTAATTATTGAGCTGCACTAATATAACTATAACTAAATAAGTTAAAAAGGGAGTTATGGGGGAAAAAACTATTTTTCATTGCTCATATTGTTTTCATTATGTGGCAAAGTACCTACATTTAACAGCCTGAATTGTGACGCATTCTGTTTGTGAGCGTTTTATTGAGGTCTTGAATGCTTCCAGTTGAGCAGGATGCACCTTATTCCTTTGAAGCAGAGTAAATCAATTGCTCAGAATAACACAACAAAGTCCTGCATAATGACCACCATAAACAAGACAGAGTACTTTTGGCACTTCTCCAGAGGTTTTCTGGACTTCTTTTCAGATTTAGATGTTTTTGTTTTTCACTTCTCTTTCATCTCTTCTTTGGCTTCGAAACTGCAAACAAAAGAAAGGTAAAGTACTGATTTGGCTTGTGCATAAAATGATCAAAATGAATGGGGAAAAAAGTGACAGATGTTAAAAAAAACATCATAAGAAGTTAATAAGATATGACACCACCATTATTTATTTACTATGTGAACTCCAGGGATTTTGTTTCCTCATTCCAGTCGAATATCTTGATGTCTTTTGTGGTATTGTAGCTACTAATTGACAAAAAAAAAAAAAAAAAAACTGAGAATACACATAAAAAAATAAGCTAATTTACATTTAATTTGAAACTGCAGCAGTCACTGTAAATATTTGATTAGACATCAACATATTCTTTTTAAAGCAGTTTATTTTAAAGTTACGCAAGCGTTGAGTCAGAGGATCATTTTATCAAGATCATAGTAATACTGTGACACTTTTAGCATGATCAAATTCAACAACAGTATAACAATTTTCATTGTGATGATGATGATTGTGTGCTTTTGCACTGAAAAATCAGACCACTTTTACCGTAAATAGACTAAGCATTCTTGAGATAAGCCTGTATGTACCAAACATATGCTTTTTCTTAAAATGGAGCATTAACAACATTTATGGGACAGTTTGTGTCAGTTTTTGTTGCTGATTTGAAATATCTTTGTCGTGTGTTTTTGATATTTAAGTATTTCCTTATTTAAATTGATAGAGTTGGTCGAGTGAAATGACGCTCCTTGGAAGAGACTTTAAAACATTTTCTTTTGGTTCTTGTTGCTAAAAGAAACCAGCATTTGCACAATGTTTCAGAGTGCAGCTTTCTTAAGTGTACAGTATAGAAACATAAGTATTGTAATGAATAAGTATATTTAAATGTTTACATGAAATAGACAAACCTCTTCAGTGCTAATTACATACTTCTTGCCCTTGCTTTGATGTTTCCAGGAAAACAGCCTTTTTCATCTGAACATAGAAGTGAAAATGTGAAAGAAACACAGAGAGAGAGAGAGAGAAGTGGGCAGCAAACTGTTGCCTTAAAAAGACAGTAAGGTTTGGTAATATTATGTGCTTGAGCTTGTTGTTTGAGGACAACTTTGTCTGACACTTTTAAACCTCAGTTAAAGTCTGAAATTATCCAGTCAATATAGATACATGTCCGCTTCCAGACTGATTCACCTCATATTTATCCAAGTGAAATCATTCTATTTGATGTTTAAAAACTTCATGTACAACATGGAAAGACTTCAGTTACTCACAAGGGACTACCAAAATAGTGGCACACTTATGATTATATTTTTTTCCAGATTTATTTAGAAATGTTTAAACACACACTGTATTTACAGTTTGAAAGACAAATGAATGTAATGTTACTGTAGGTTACTTATGTTTTACTGGTTCCAGATATACATTACAATCAGTGACATGCATACAAAAAAACAACAACAACACCGCTGCTGCATCTACAAAGCAAACAAAAAAATAAATGTTACAAAGAAAGAATAAACATACTTGAAAAAATAAGTAATGTAGAAAATATGGTCGATAAAGTGTTGGCTGCCATAGTTTAAAAAGTTTGTAAAATACTAATCCAGACAGCACACGTACATCTTAAGGTGTCTGTTGAAGATCACTTCATCTGGAAAGCATCTGCTGTGTACTAACATCTGATAGACGTCTTTAAGATTTCCGTTTTACATGCATTCTAAATCATAAACATAAATTTAATAGGAAACATCTTATAGACATACTTCAGCAAACAAAAACACATCTCGCAGATGTGAATGCAGATGTCTCTGTGGTGTACTGTGTGTGCTATCAGTGAAATGAAGAATCATAAAATGATACAGCATGATTTTACAAAGTCATCATTAAAAAGACAAGATACATAGCAGTATATAAAAATTCTGCTTATCTTGTTAGCTCTACTTCTAAATACAGATATGAAAAATAGGCCTTTGTTTGAGTTGCATATGTTAGGTCAAACTTCTCCTCATTAAAGGCTGGGCCTCGTCTCTGCAGACTGACTCTGTGTCACACTGTTTTCCCATCAGAAACTCTGGATACATGTCTTCATTGTTCTGCTGAAGAGAAGAAGCTTTTACGTCCTACATAAATACAGCATTTCAATTATGTGTTGCAGCTGTTCGTGTGTACTGATAAGGTATTGCTATGGTTGTATGATTGCACACAGCGCTGTGGGAAGTACAGCATAACTCATTTCAATTCATCTTCCAGTAAAGTTGTGTATGTACATTGTCTCTGGGTAGTAACTGATTACAAGAAAATCAAGAAAAAGAAAAGGTGCTTTTACAACAGAGGGAAGGGTTGTCTCACCTCGCTGGGCTGATTTGGTAGTAACTTTGCGATAAGTTCTCTGATGTTGGCAAAAGTCGGACGCAGGGTTGGTTCCAGGCTCCAGCACATTTTCATTATTGTGTACCTAAAGGAGGTCAAGTCACTTGATGGATATAGATTTGCTTATTACTTATTATTTATTTCTCAGAACTTTATTAATGCTTTAAAACTCACATTTCTTGAGGGGCGAAATCTGGTTGTGGCATGTGATAACCGTCTTTAATCATCTTATAGAACTGTGCATCAATCACAACATTGGGATAAGGACTCATACCTAAAAACAGAAAACCCAGTAAGACCAACAAAATATTGAATATTTGAAGGTTTCTTTAAGTTTTACTGTTTTCTACGTTTTCTTCAGTTCATGTCTGCTTCATCTTCTTTGTTTTTTTTATTTTTTTTTACATGTTAAAAAAGACAATTCACCTACCCAGAGAAAAGATCTCCCACAAAAGCACCCCATATGACCAGACATCGCTCTGTACGGTGTAAAGACACTCAAATATGCTTTCAGGTGACATCCATTTTACTGGCAGCCTTGCCTGAAGAAACCAATACAACACAATGTACAAAAAAAGAGTAATATTTATCAAAATAATCAATTTTTGATTAAAGTAGATGTAAAAAAGGAAAAATATGTTTACCAACTACTACTCTAAAATCTGAACATAATGATGATGAGCAAACAATCCATGCTTCATTTCCAATGTTGGAATATTTCAGAACAATATGCAGAGCAGCAGTAGCTGATATCTATATTTATTTATGCCCATATTTTGGGTAATTTTTGTTATATCTGTCAAGCTGTCATATCTTTTTTGCATGAAGTGAAGAGTATGGAAGCCTGTTCCCGCCACAGAAAAAAAAACACACTTTTGAGAAAAAATGGCAGAATTGTGTGGTATAAACTCAAAATTGTGAGTAGCAGGATATATAATATTGCTTGTGTGTATGTATATATATATTTATATGTAGAGAGAGAGAGAGAGAGAGCGAGAGAGAGAGAGCAAGAGAGAGAGAGATTCTGACATTTTTGTTGCAATTGTGAGTTTATATCGCTCGATTCTGACTTCTAAAAAAAATTAATTGTAAGAAAAATGTCAAAATAATAAAAGAAAATAATAAAATAGAGAAAAGATTGGAGAAAACTACACAAAGTATCTGAGTGGATTTGGTGTTTCATATTAATAATTTAATAATAAGGAATGGGTTTTTTTGTATTTGGTTTTAAATGACAATATTTATAAGTAAGTACTGTCAAAGACTATGGAATACTCTTAAGAGACTTTGGTACAGTGTGCTATATTTCAGAAAAAAAAAATAAAATAAAAGACTGCTGTGTATAATGTTATATGCTTATGTCTAGCCTCTCAATCACGAATTATGAAATAACTTTGAAATCCAATCTGGCCCCTCAGACTAAAACTAATTTTTAAAAGTCAGATTTTAATTAATAAAATTTAAGATTTTTATTTTCTTTCTGTGTGAACAACAGCTTGGGGTTTTACAGTAACTACTTTGGAATCTGTTCTTATTTAGATTTGTTGGGGATTTGTGGCGTGTTCACTCTTATAACATTAGCGTAGTGTCACAGTGTGCAGTGGCACAAATCTAGGAAAAGATTGGTTTTCAAAACAGTGTGTGTTCTGGGATGTTTAGTGATGTATTGATTCAGAATGCACAATTACTGTACATACTAAACTGTAAATTTTTTCATAAAAAGAATACGTGAAAAAAAGAATAACTTACATTCCCCTTTACTACATAATTCAAGTCATTCATGATGTCTCGTGCAAGTCCAAAATCACAGATCTTGACAACGCGGCAGTCGGACACAAGAACATTTCGTGCAGCCAAGTCTCTGTGAATACACTGAGCATAAAGAGCATCTCACTAATCTTCCTCAAAATGAGACATACTGTAAGCTTTGGTATTCTTAAAGAGATTGTTAACCCCAAAAATTCTAATTTTTTTAGTGTAATAAAATTTGTATATACAACTTTGGCAATAAGTCAAATGATTACTTTATGTGAAGAACACATTACATTCTGACTCCAAAAATCACATTGAGTACAAAAATGGCATATTAATGTCAACGATTATTTTGTCTAATAACCAAACATGCCGAAAGCAGTGCATCCAATGGTGGCCAATGTGCATTACAAGTAAGAAGAATGACATAATAAGATTACTTTTTCAAGTAACTAGTAAAGAAATCCATTACTTTTAAACTTGAAACTTCTAAATTACTTTTTCATATAAGTAATGTAGGGGTATTAAGTCTTTATTAAATTCATTTTTGGTGTGAAAGGGCCTTTACAGTTGCCAAAAACATAACTTTTGTGGGTTTTGATATTAAAAATAAATAACGATGCCCAACTCAGGTGACAAAAAGTATTGCAAAAGTAAAGTCATGCATTACTTTCCATAAAAAAGTCATAATTAGTTACTTTTTATGGAGTAATGCAATATTGTAAAGCATTACTTTTAAAAGTAACTTTCCTCAACACTGAGATGGCAATTAAAAAGGTATGTATATATAGTATATATAAATACACACACACACACACTATAAATTACAACAAAATCTCTTAAAATAAATATAAAACATTTTTAACAATGTATATAGCCAAGAAATCTTACATTTTTGGAGGCTAGGAACTCCATTCCCTTTGCCACTTGATAGGAGAATGTCAGTAAATCAATGTTATCCAGTGACCATGGATCCTTCCCTCCTTCATTACAAGATTCTGTTGAAACAGACCAACTTTTTAAATGATTTCTTTACTGGAAATATCTCGAAGGCCATTACCTTTGTTACTTTACCTTGACAAATGTCTTTTGACATCTGTGTTGATTGTGCATCCTTGTAGCTCTCTGAGCCAGAGTTAGTCATCCTACAAGAAGAAGGTGTAAATGATTGACAATAAAAGAGACTCTACAAGCAAAGCACATTTAAACACCGGAAATACATATCTGCCAAGGTATAAGCCTGATGCTGACGTTAACATGTCATTACCCTGTCGAATGGTTCTGTTGAAGCGCCACATTCTTGTACAGGTTTGAGTTCTCTGGGAAGCTCTGAACACCAAGGTTATTGTTCACAAATGTTTCTGCTCGTTGACGCAGGAAGTTGAGGAGGTCACCTTGACAGCAGTACTCCGTGATCATCAGCATCGGTCCTACATCAGACCAAACTCAAAATCAGAGATCAACCAACATAGTTCTTTTTATTTCATATGCTACTGATATGCAATATGATTGTGTATGTATATATATATATATATATAGAGAGAGAGAGAGAGAGAAAGAGAGAGAGAGAGAGAGGAACATATGGAATAACCCATTTCCACAACTAAATAAAAAAACATTTTATTTTGACATTATACAGTCTATGGTTAAAACTCAATGGGCTCAGGTGAGGGGCGAGAGAGACGCAGACTCCTGCTGTAACTTTACCTGCTGGTGTCGCCGTTGGACAATGTTTATACATACATACATACATACATACATACATACATACATACATATATATAGTGCTGTCAAACTATTTAATCGTATCCAAAATAAAAGATTTTGTATGCATGACATATGTGTGTGTGTACTGTGTATATTTATTATGTATATGTACATACAATATATATATTTAAAAAATTCATGTATTTGCATACATTATATGTAATTATAGATATATAATTTACATATTCATATTATTTATAGTATAAATAAATATATTTAATAAATAAACATAACCTATTTTTCTGAGATATATACATGCATGTGTGTGTATTTATATATACATAATAAATATAGACTGCACACATATATATATTACGTAAACAAAAACATAAACACATTTTTTTTTTACGTAGACAAAAAACGTTTTATATATATATATATATATATATATATATATATATATATATATATATATATATATATATATACCTTCAATAGAAGTGTCTGCAAATAGATTACTTATTCATGTTTCTTTCAAAATATGATGATCATAATGTTTTTTTTTTTATTTAAAAAATGTGATAATATGACTTTGACTTACCACCCTGAGTACAAGCCCCCAGCAGATTGACTATGTTTTCATGCGGTCCAATATAATTTAAGATCTTCAACTCAGACATGAGTGCCTCTTTTTCTTCAAAGTGAGCACTAGCTGTTTGGTTCAGAAAAGAATGTTTTTGTAAGTTTTTCTCAAAAAGAGGCACACAAAGAGCATAAGTGGGTCATTACCCTCACTCCCCGGCTGACCAAAATATATGTGTAGGACTGATTTTTAGTCCCACTCCCTCCCTGTACATAATAGCTGTATTTTAGTACCCCGACTACATTGCAAGTACAGTAAGTATCAGTTCATTTAATTATTATGGCCATTTGCAAGCAGTGATTTTGTGCAAACTCAAACAGTCACTTGATCCTATGCGTAGGCATTTAGACGAATTACCATTAGAAGACCACGGGTTGTGTTGATGGTGGATAACTGGAATAATGAGCTGCGCCCTCTACGTTACTTCCTTCAGCCTGACATTTCACTTTTGATGTAATGTATTACTTTTAAAAATACATTTCCCCAACACTTACGCTTGAGCATTTTCACTGCCACTCGTGTGAAGCTTTCGTCCTTCACAAGCCCATAAGCAGTTGCTTGCACCACCTTCCCAAAAGCTCCAGCTCCTAAAACTTGTCCTGAAGTAAAGGCAATGGCTCGTTTGTTGTAGTAGCTCTTATTATTAATAACACAAACACCATTATAACATAAAACAGTGAGCATAATCGAGGTTGCATTACCAAGCTTCAGCTTATTTCGAGGAAACTCCAGTTTTTTGTCGTATGGAAGCTGAGTGGGGTCAATGAATGTGTAGTTGTTCCCTTCATTAGCCTCAATGATTTTCCAGTGGATTTCATACTTGTGTGCCTTAAAGAAAAAGTGGTATCAAAGTGGTGCTATTCACTGTGAATGAGTACAACTAAAGAAATACCTTTCTGTGCTTGTAGAAGAGGATCAGCATCCCTAATATCGCCAAACACAAGGCTCCAATGAGAACAACAGTGATCCACACTGAAACTGACCATACTGATGCAGTATTCAGGAGATCTATACACAGAAAAAGATGAGAATCAGATGACGGCTCCATTTCAAATGCACAAACACATGCTAAATGTTTGCATTTTTCTTACGTGAAATTTTAAAGGTGAAGGTATCACGATGTTCTCCAGCAATATTTGTAGCCACACACTCAAAGGTTAAAGTAGTATTTGCATCGGTCACTGGTAAGACGCTCTTCACCAGCACTGGTTCATACTCTCTGACGTCCCCCAAAGTGGACTGGGTGGCCATCAGTTCCACAGCTGCTGTTTGGTTAGAACTACACCTGTCACGAATCATAGTAATATCTGAAAATTAGAGCAATCTCGGACATATCTTTTAAAACATACAATGTTACTTTACATCTCAAACAAAGGCAATACTTCCCATTTTGGTGTCCACATCGTATTCGGTTTACAAAAGATATTGTACATGTATACATGATAAAAAGCAAATGCAGGCAAAGTGTCGAATGTCTAAATTGACAAAATATGGGTGAAATAATATTCTATTGTCATTCAGCGTAACAGTTATGTAAAAAAATTACACACACTTATTCTGACCAGTACCGTATTTTCCGGACTATAAGTCGCACTTTTTTTTTTAGTTTGGCTGGTCCTGCGGCTTATAGTCAGGTGCGACTTATTTATCAAAATGAATTTGACATGAACCGAGAGAAAACATTACCGTCTACAGCCACGAGAGGGCGCTCTATGCTGCTCAGTGCTCCTGTAGCCTAGACTGAAAACATAGAGCGCCCTCTTGCGGCTGTAGACGGTAATGTTTTCTCTCGGTTCATGTCAAATTAATTTTGATAAATAAGTCGCACCTGACTTGGTTCTAAATAAATGCGACTTATAGTCCAGTGTGACTTATTTATGTTTTTTTCCTCATCATGACGTATTTTTGGACTGATGCGACTTATACTCAGCTGCGACTTACAGTCCGAAAAATACGGTACTTATTAAAATATATCAAAGAAAAAGTGACCATACTAAATTTGATTATATTTTAAATGATTTTGCTGATAATGGGTAAAACCTAGTGTTTTGAATGATGGCAAAGACTAGTAACGATTTAAAATTACAGTTAATTACGTCATTTAATGACGACATCTAATGATTCTGGTTCTTAATAAGACTGATACGATTTTTTGGTATATGAACTATTGTTACACTGAATGGCATTTTAATGGGTGTTTTCTGTAAATCATAATAAAGATGCATGACAGGCATTATTTTTTACTTAGAAGAAAAAATAAATAGGTGTATCGGGGTGGGGTTAACTAAATATAAAGCAGTGTTACATTTCAAAATCATTGTTTTGGTGCTTGAAAAGCTCTTTTTGTTTTTGACCGCTATATGTACTGTACTGTATATAAGATCTGAGTTCAAAAAATGACACATACATAGCTCTGGCATCTTCACACTGGAACCACTGGATCCTGGGTATTGGAAAACCAGATGCCATACAAGAGGCAAAGCCATTTTCCCACTCAATGAAAGTATTGGGCTTCTCTGTACAGTATGTTGGAAAGAAAACATGATCAAACCACATTTTTGTTCATTGATGAGATTAGTGTGTTCCCTGTTAAGCAAATGCTCTTACGGTATACATGAAGTGTGAAAATGATTGAGGCATTGACACTGGCACTCCTGGCGGTGAAGATGTAGTGACCATTATCTTGTGCTCCAACTTTTCTCAGCACCATTGTGGTCATATAGCTGTCGCTGTTAAAAATGAACCCATGATTACTGTCACTTAAAATGAAGGTTGTTCTTGTTAAATGATTCTGGTTCTCATTTCCCTAAAGTACTATGAGTCTAAGTAGATCACAGAATCATCTTATGATTCATCTTATTTTTGCTTCCGTTTCCCAAAGCTATCGCAACGTAATTAAGTGCTCTTTAGTGAGAGCATCATGAGGAGATAAGGATTTCTGTAGACACAGACCCACATACTTTTTATGGATTGGATCTAGAATCAGATAATACAAATAATTGTAAGAACAGAAACTAATGAACTCACCTGTTATTAATCCTGTTAAATGTCTCCTCGTGCGTGTGATTCGATTTGGGAGTCTTCCAACATGTCTGTTTCACTTCTGGATATGCTTCAATTTGCACAGCAAGTTCAACCTTATCCCCCTGCATCACCTCAATATCTGTTCCATTCACCTTGTATTCAGAGGACAGGATGGGTTTAAACTGAATGTAGGGTTTATCTGAAAGAAGACAGCGAAACCACAGCTTAAACACAATATCACAAATAAAGCTTACATAAAACCACTCTACAGCGTGAAGAAACCTACCTACAACTTTGAGAACGGCTGTCACACTGTTTCTTCCTGCTCGATTTTGGCCAGTGCAGGTTAAATTCCCTGCGTCGGACATGTTTACTTGATGAATGGTTAATAGACTGATGAAGCAAATTCGTTCACATCCTTTGTCTCTGTTTATTTTATAATTCAGGACCTGATTAGGACAGATCATGTAAACAAGTGCTTTAATCAAACGTTCAAAACAATCTGGCATCATATTTACTGACAATCAGGAACTGAGATGGATTCAGAGGAACTGAACAGCCTGGTTTTGAGTTGAAAACATGCAGGACTATACTGTATGCTTGTATAAGAAAACCACTGAAACAAATGGTTGACACAACCCACAGCGCTTTCAGGGAAAACACTCATAATCCTGCATCTTTTGCTGCGCTCTGCATTGCATCAACCGTTTGTTTCAGTGATTTTTCCTCATAAAAAAATGCTAGAACACTTGTAATGTTTTGTAATGGTTCTTGGGGTTATGTCTTGGTCTAGATCCTCAAGGGGTCTAGTCTTGGTCTGGTTCTAGAACAGTGAGAGAACAGGTTCACACATTGCTGAACTCGGTCAGCACTGAGCTAGTAGACAAGTCCAGGACCTTCACGTTTGTTTAAGGACAGCACAGACAAGATCTTGACCAGTGCTGAGCAGATTACTTACAGATTGCAGTCCGTTGTTGATTACAAATTAAATTACATGGCGAAAATCCTAGTTATTAAAATAAACTGGGTTACACTTATTAGGTAATGTAATTTGTAAACTACTATTTTTACTTAATTTTGACCTTACTCAAATTATTGTGGACTATTTTGATTTAAATAATAATAATGATAATAATAATGCTGTCAAAATCGATTATTCTCATCCAAAATAAAAGTTTGTGTGTGCTGTGTATATTTATATGGATTTATATTATACATAAATATATATTACATATATACAAAATTTGACAGCACCAAAAAAATAAATTATATATATATAACACATTATTCTTTGATGTAAATATCTTGAAAGGCATTCAGCATTACATTACAGATGGTTTCCCATACTGGGATTCATGGAAAAAAAAAATCTGTATTGTGTTGATGAAAGCTAATAAATAATGAAATCATAAAAATGTCAAATTAAAATGTCAAAGTGACCAATTTTGACAATGTCAGAGGACATATATATATATATATATATATATATATATATATATATATATATATATATATATATATATATATATATATATAAATATAGCCTTAAATAATGATCTGATACACAATATGTCAGAGTACGCCTACTGAAACTGATAGTGAGCAGAAATAGTTGCTCCATAAGAGATTCTGTAATAATAAATCTGAAAATCGTACAAAAGATACTTTGATGCTAAAGTATGTGTGCTGTATAAAATCATTGCTTTATGAATTGCAACAAATTACATTCTCCAGAAAAAATACAAATTCACAAAACTCTCCATTTACATGCAACTGTAGAAGCAACTAAAGTTTAAACTGTGATTGTTATACATTTTTTAGAACAATTTTTTTTTTAAATTTACAATCTGCCAAAGCAATGTTCAGTCAAACCTGAACTTTACCACAAAAATCACACAGTAAAGCTAACAATAAGTCGGAAGAAATAAAAGTATATGTATTATCTTTCATTAGCATTTGCTCAAAATTACAGTCCTGATCAGCAAGATAGGTGTCATGTATTTCCTTCAAATTGAGGAGTTATTCCACTTACAAGTAAAAATGCTAATTAATATGCTGGCATCACTGAAGGCCTGATATATTTCAAGTGAAATCAAAGAACGAACTGGTGTGACAATTGTCTGTGTAAATGCACTAGATGCATTTTTAAGATGCCCTGTCAAGTCTAAAGATTTTCAACTTTTACACACACCACTCCTCATCAATGTCAGTTACAAAACAGCAGACCAATCAGAAGACGGCGTAGGCGGGGCAAGCGTTGTGAGCTTTTGTTTACAGATGGCATGACAACTGTTTTATTTGATGGTAACATGGTGGAGGAAGTGCTTTTTAAAAAACCATTCTTAAGTGCTACATCTTGTGTTTTTAAATGCAAAGATACATTCTGTGTTAACGACACCTAATATTGTAAAGGTGATGATAAACAGGGCAATATTTTGAGCAATGTTGCGCTCAATGGGCAACAAGGTGAGACACAGTATCTAGATAGAAATTAGTTGCCCATACACATTTGGAAAAATACCCAAGCAACATTGTTTAAAAATATATCACCTTGCAGTGCAGAATGCAAGCATCTCACTTTTGAGAGACGATGCATTAACAGATATAACTGTAGTGCCTCCTACGCAATCCTGAAATCAAATAAAACAGTTGCCATGCCAACTTTATACTGTAAACAATGCTTGCAACGCTTGCCCCGCCTCTGGGTTCTTCTGATTGGTCCATTGTTTTGGAACTGACATTGATGATCGGTCAGTTCGATCATGTGCATGATGCTGCAAAAGATGTGAGATGTGAGCGCAACAGTCATACACATCCGTCTCGCACGTTTACATAGAAAAACAATGGAAAAGCATTGCATTTGAATAGATAAATGTGTTCTGTTTGAACAGACCCCTAAAGCTGCTTGCTTTAAAACAACAATGAACTCGATGCAGCAGAACTTGGATGATATAATGTGGGCTCTGAATACACAAGCTGATCAGTGATTTAATTTGATTCACATTTCATTCTGTATATCATACATTCTGATTCTATTACTTCAGAATAAACCAATGGAGATCCACTGGCTAGAACTTCAAAAGACATCTGTGACCACAAGCCAAGACTCAAACGTAGACCAAGAAACACAGACCAAGGTACATAGAACAAAATACTATGATGGCCGCTCTATTGCCTAATTAATTCAGTTCCTCATCAATAATCTCATACTTTATTTCATGTTTGCATTCAAATCAAATTCTTAAAACATATCGCTTCACCTTTTCTGATGAACTCCAGGTGATGTTATATGAATGATCTTGGTTTTCAGCATGACAAGGGATATGCAGTGTTTCACCGACAATCCGCACGTAACGATTGGCTGGAAGTGACACCACTGGTGGCTTTTGTGTTTCTGAAGGTAAATAGAAGGTAGTGCAGAATTGTTACAATAAGATAAGATTCTTGCTATATTTTGTATTAATGCAATTGTAGAAAACAGCATACAAGACTAACACAACTCACTTTCTATGACAAATATTTGGAAGACGTCAGACTTCTTTTGGACTCCATTAATTTTGACAGTACAAACATAATCTCCGCTGTAGCTAGGCTGAAGATTTCGAACCAGTATGCCACGTTTGGGATCCGCGGTGTAATTCATCTTGGACGGGACAGCAGATCCATTCGCCATCTGGAGCGAGAACTCAGTACTTTCTGGGTTTGTCACCAAGCAGTCCAACAAGTAGTTTGAGCCTTCTTTTTGAATTATTATTGGGCTTTGAGGGGAAGTAAAGGCTTTGACAGAATCTATTGCAGTAAAACACAAATATTTCAGCCAGTATTTTTACTTTCAATATGTTCTTGGTGATTTTATGTCTTGTAGATTCTGTAAAGAACTATTTTGATTCATTAAATGTCAAACAAGTTCAAATATTCATTGCACGTTAATATCAATTTAGTTCATAAAGTCAGTTTCTTGTACTGTGTGTGCATACTGTTAATACACAGTGTTTGTGGTAGTGCAATACAAGTAACGCGAGTTACATAATCAGATTCTTTTTTTTGCATGCATTCTGCATTACTTTTGAATTTCCAATAAAATAATCAACACAAAAAAAGTTTTCCCATGCATTTATTTGCTGACACATCTTCTGAGAGAAATTGGGAGAGACTGCAGAGGCACTTCCCTCTTAATTTCACTTTTGGCATGAAAGGGCGTTTACAGTTGCCAAAAATATAACTGTGGGGCTTTTTGTTATTAAAAATAAATAGGCAATTACTGTATTGTAATGGAGTAATGCAATACTGTAATATATTACTTTTAAAAGTAACTTTCCCCAACACTGTCAATAAATGTGGTTAATAAATGTGGTTATTACACAGTTATTACACACCTTCCAGAAAATACTCGATTGTGATTGGTCAGAAGTACCATTCTGAGGTGAAATATTTTTCTATGACATCCTACACTATTTCCAACAACTATTTCCTACATACAGTACTTTCAAATTTCTTGTAACACTGCATCTTTCTGCTTAAGCAATTGAAATTCATTTGCTGTTGCAAGAATGGGAACATTCTAGAAGCTTCTGTAGCATTCTGTAATATTCCGTAAAAAAAAATAATTAGCTCAGTTTTATACATGTAGCATGTGATTTCCGTATTTCAAACTTTATAAAAAAAAAACATTAAAACTAAAAGCAGAAGAATTTTTTTCACAGACTGTCTCAAACATATATCAGAACTGACATACATAGTGCACATACCTGTCACATATATGTGGATCTCTGAGTACAAGTCTGTTTGATTCTTGTAACTGCAACGGTATGTTCCTGTGTACTCTGTAGTGGGCTTTTTGACAGTGAGGGTCTCTCGTGAGACTTGCTTCTGGTGTATCCTGAGCCTTGTCTTCCATATGATATCCGCTTGTCCGTCACAGCTCAGAATGAAGGGTTTATTAGCTGACAAGACCACCTCAGATTGATTCAGCAGATAGGAGTCCAGCTTTATCACTGGTGCGGGAAACTCTGCTCAGACACACAGAAGAGCAGAGAAACTCAAGAAAAGTGAATAAGTGCGTATAGAAATATGCTGTGCATCGGTAAACAATGAAACTAATTTATTAATTAAAAAATGCCAAACAAAGGTGTTATCAGTTGCTTGTTTATTGATATCTCATCATGCAACATGAGATAAACTATAACACAGAACAGTAAAAAAAAATAAAAAAAACAATCCTTCCAGAAAACATGACTTTGAAGAGTGACATCTTATATATGACAGAGTTACACTAATTATCAACTTCATTTCATATTTATATAATTTTAGTTAGGTTTTTGTGCCTTTTTGTTAGTACAAGTATAATGTGTCATCAAAATGCTTCATTGTGCCCATGCATTTATTGGCTCGGTCTCTTTGTTGAAGCCTGCAGTGTGGTAGCAATGCAAGACACTTGCAGCAGCAACGCCTCCATGAGGAGGCTCTGAAGACAAGCCATGCTCTGGAGACGGTGCAGCTGCTTTGCCCTGGTCCCTCGCGGCCCGCAGGACTTTCAGGATCTCAGCCTGAACACTGGCCACCTCCTTGTTTTCATGCACCAACTGATTTAGGATCTTCACCATTTCGCCGTACCAGCCCCTGCTCTCCTGCTCTTTCTGGATTAACTGGGCTAGCGAATGCTTTAGCCCATCCAGTGCGCAGCATGCTGAAGAGGATGACACCTTGGGTGGACACTTACTGGTGTCAGAGTTCTTATCCAAATGATTCATTGTCTTATCATATGGGCTGATAAGTTCTTCATTTGCTAAAAGGAGCACACATATAGCAAGCTTCAAAATTTTCCCTCAAGTTCAAGTTATATTACTGTAGGTAAAGGTTCCTCAGAAACCCACCCTGCAGGGCCACTGCTGGCTGAGTTTGACCCCAGTCCTAATCACAGACACCTGAGCAACACAACCAGGGTCTTCAGAGTTACAGGTGAGTTTGATCAGGGTTTGAGCTAAACTCTGAAGGCAGTGCCCCTCAAAGACCGGATTTGAAGAGCCCTGGAATATGAAGTGAATTAAATACTTTTGGAAATGCATTTTTGTTCGGTGGTGTGACATTGTACTCTCCATCTCAAACTATTCTGAACAGGATTATGCATGTAGTTTTAATGGCCTCATATGTAAGGAGCAGTTCAAACAAAAATGGCTTGTAGATGTAGATGAGTCTGTTTCTTCAAGGGAACAGTCCTGGAGGAATGTAGCACTGCAACTTGCTCATCGATGTGTCCTGTGTAGTGAATGGGTGCCTTCAGAATGAGAGTCCAAACAGCTGATAAAAAAAATAACAAGTAATCCACACTCCAGTCCGTCAATTGTGAAATTAAATATTTGCAAGAAACAAATCAAATATTTTTTACTTTATACCTTTGCATCCAGCTAAAATATGAGTCCATGATCCATAATGACATTTCCTCCAATGCAAAAGTTTATCTTCTGTTGTCTTTCTCATCAAAATCCACAGATATATTTTTTCAGAGCTTGATCCGTGTATAGTTATCTCCCGATTCAGACAAGATTACTTTATCACTTAAGAAAGCGATATTATGGATTATGGTTTCACAAGTCTTTAACTGATGTTCTGGAGTGCTGTGGATTATTGTGAAGTTTTTATCAGCTGTTTGGACTCTAAATTTGACGGCACCCATTCACTCCAGAGCATCCATTGCTGAGAAAGTGATGCAATGCTACATTTCTCCAAAACTGTTCCCACGAAGAAATAAACTCATCTACATCACCCTCACTTGGCCTGAGGGTGAGTAAATTGTAAGTAAATTTTATATTTGGGTGAACTATTCCTTTAATTGAGAGACTACATAGAATGTGTGTGCCTATAAATATTTACAATGCATGAAAATTGAAATAATCCAGGAAAAATGATGCAAAATGAATACTTAACAAGTTTTACACTGCAAAATTCCCAGTAAAATATGTAGACCTCATCGAACAGGTATTTTTATGTAACACAGCTTTGCTTCTCAGAACAAAAATAATGATTGAAGGCATAGTTCACCCAATAATGAAAATTTGGTCATCATTTACTCACCCCCCTTGTTTTTCCAAACCTGGATTCCTTCCTCACAGAAACACAAAATGAGCTGCTGCACTTTCATTTTCCATTAGAATATGACTGAGACTCTCATTCTACTTAATAGAGGTCATTTTCTGCTCCTTTAGTAGATGTGCATACATGCATACACATTTTAGTAGAGTCCTGATGTTGATTAAACACAGTCCATGGATATTCTGCATCAATAATACGCTGAACTGAGGTGGGTCATCACTAAAAGTGTAATGTATGGATGTGGACTGTGCAAAATTTAAGGCTGTTTCCAGCATGAAGTGTGAAATAGCGGATATTGCGAGAGTTTGGATAACTGTTTTTGCAACAACACAGGGTCTTGTCACTTTTTTGAAGAAGGGGCCCAAACATTATTTTTAACTTTAGAAAAGGGAAACGAGAGAAAGCCGTGAAATGTCTTTATATGAAGGGGGGAAATGTCTGAAACATTGTAGAAGCAGCCCCTTTGATTGGGTCCCTCAGGAAACACATTGCACCGGGGGCCCATTGCACAGCCACATCCCAGGGGTCTGTTTCCCATTCCCACTTTCACTTCTGCTTTGTTTTGGACAGGACACACCAAAGCTAGACAGGACTGTTACAAAGTCGACCATCAAAGCCACAAATATAACACACCTGTCTTAAAAACATTTGATTTCCCGTGCACACAGTTGGGTTCCTGCTCTTCTTACATGACGTGATACGAAATATAGTTAACACACAACTAGATTATTGCTGCTGAATGCTCATTTGAAGACCAGAACTGACCTACAAACAACAAACCAAAAAACACTGCATAAAAATGATGAGTTCAACTTTAATCCGATAATCAACTTCTATTAACTTTAAGTAGCTTTACAACTATATGTTATCATTAGAGCTCTAGTAGACTGACGTGTTAGTGTATTTAGATTAAGTTGACATGTACAGTACTTGCAAAGTTATTTATAATCAGTCGAATGTGTGTGAGCAGAAATAAAGCAGACAATCTACTAATAGTCTATAAAATGCTAGTTGACGTGGAGTTGCAAAGTTACAGAATGTCTAAAGGAGACTATCGAAATAAAGTGTTACCAAATTGTGTGAGAATGAAGATTTTTAAAGTTGAATCAAATTCATTTTAAAAGAAAAATAAATGTTTTGAAACAATGTTTTGATGTCTTTGCCAAAACCGTGAAAGAGAGAGAAAAAAAAGAGAAAAACTAAAGTGCTTGGAATTATTAGAACAATAACAGAATTATGCACAGAATTATACATAGAATTACAATATAAAATTGAGAGACTTTGAATTTGTTGCATATATTGAGAGAGCGACATTTGACTTGAGTTGATGTTATAAATGATTAAATAAAGGTACAAGGCACGTTTTAAAAATATGAAAGTTACAAAATCCTTGATTTCATTTTGCCTCTCACAACTAGATATTAAAAACCTATTCCCTGCAGGCTAATACCTTTTGGCGATTAAGTGTGTCAGTGTGATTTCTCGGCTATGATTTTATTTCTTGATAAGATGTCAAATGCAGTTGATGAGAGGAGGTCTAATTGTACACATCTGTCCAAAAGAGTTAGTACAGAGATCAGAATGGACTTACCTTTGGCCAAACAGGGCAGAACGGCAATGAGGAGAGCGATACAGAGCATCCTTCTGTTTGTCTTTGTGACTTTTGGTTGGTAAAAACTGTGGTCTGCTAGTATGAAACACTACAGGAAAACTGACTTAGGTGTGATGACACCATTTACTAAAACCTCATGCGTTTGAACTTCCTCTCCAGACTGTTGAACCTTGTGCCCACTAAGAAAGCAACGTTGCTTTTGTCGTAAATCGTTTCTTTCTGCGCACTGAATGTAAGATGGATTTTAATAAAGCATTATATGTACTTGTTTAAATGAACAAGTTATGTAGCAAAAATGAAAGACACTAATATGTGCGCTGGATGATTTCAGCGCTGCGTGTAGCCAAAAACAAACTGGAGGTCTTTCTCATAAAGCGGGTTTAAGTGCTTACCCAGTTAAGTTTGGCTATACTTAAATTACAGTAAACTGACTTTTCAATATATATATATATATATATATATATATATATATATATATATATATATATATATAATAATAATCTCATGTAACTGAAAATTGGTTTAAAAAATCTATATGAGTAAAAAAAAATTTTACTGATAATAATCTATTTATGTCATCTATTTATATTGTATTTGAAATAAATTAAGGGTGTGGGCAAATCAATATTAATTGGTGATTTCAAAGCACACATTACATTAATGGACAGTAAACATTACTGATCAGAACGAAAACACAAAAGAAATGTTAGACTGGAATGAGATATACATGCATTAATGATAATAGAGCTAAGGGAATGGTTCTTAAAGTTATTCTTCTACAGTTTATTATGTCATTTTTCAATGTTTTGGAAGACAGTGGGTAGTGATCATTTCCCCATTATATTTGAACACAAAGTCCCAGGTGTAATTTTAAATTTGCTTAATTAAGAAAGTTAAGGCGAGACACCCAGAGTGAATAAGGTACAATTGACTAATAGATATCACCATACATGTTTTTATATATTTGTATTATATTCACATTGTTTTATGCAACTAGTTATTCCTAAAACACAGTGAAAATGTACTGTTCTGTTGACATTATTTTCAAATTTATGGATTTATAAATGGAATAAGTGCATATTTAATTAAACAGTGCATTTTGCCTTGTTGAAATTGAAACATTTCAGAAAATGTGTTAAAAAGCATTGCAATTTTTAATGCAATATATCAACTGGTGAAGTTGTATATAAAGATTGGAATAAAACTGTAAAGTTTGGTGTATGTTATCTACAGACACAAATACTGTAGATAAAGTGCAAAAATTAAACACTTTTTCTCATTTTCTATCCAATCATCTGAAGAAAAAAAAAATTCCCAAAATAAGCTAGGATGTTAAGAATTTTAATACTTAGGTCTGGGAATTAACACAAATTTCATGATTCAATTTAATTTTTTATTCACAAGCTTGTGATTTGACTCTGATTTCTTTTGTATATGTATCAGACAAACTAATGCTTTAATACATACATTGTCAGTTGCTACATTGCTATAATACTGAAGGTTATACTGAAGATTTGTGTGTGTGTGTGTGTGTGTGTGTGTGTGTGTGTGTGTGTGTGTGTGTGTGTGTGTGTGTGTGTGTGTGTGTGTGTGTGTGAATTTGTAAACACTTAAATTACTCTCAATTATATATTTTTTTTATATTAATGTAATATTAACTTTACAATTATATATTTCAGCTCTGATTCATTTTTTGTTTTTGTTTTTAAATGTAAACATTTTAATGGTGGCTGTCAGAGAAACTTGACAGATTTATTTTCAAACATAAATATTGAAGAAGAGTAAAAATTATAATTAATACGTTATAGGGTGCATATATTTATCAAAATGCTTCTCTCTTGAATACATTTTTGTAGCTGCTGCTTCTCTTGAACTGAGGTGCTAGCGATCTGTCACTCCACATTAAACGGCCCAAACAGTATTTTTGTTGTTTGAATATTTTAATAAAATGGACATAATTTGAAATCTTGGACATTTTATCATATCAAAAGTAACAAAAGCACAAAGCTCATTGCATTCTAGAGGGTTCATTAACTGAAAACAGGTAATACTAATCAGTTCTTGGGATTTTCGAATCAATATCGTTTCGTAAAAATGAGAAATCTATAAAAAGTAAAGGGGTAAGAAAGAAAGCTGTGTACAAATGAACAAAACTGAATTAGGAATCAGGGGAGAAAGTCTTATTTAGGCTATTTGTTAATTAGCCTACATTAAAGAGTGTGGACAGCTGTTAAGAAAGTAATGTGGGCTTCTAAAAGTACTCATTCCAGGCATTTCTGTGATATTTGAGAGCAATTAGCAAATATTAATTTGGGATACGAATTTAGTTATTCCCACTTTTATTTTTATTTAGTGGATAGGCAGAGATATAGCTAAAAAAGATTCACAGCAACATTAACATCAGATGATGAGATTACAAAGAAAACAGCATGAGAGAGAGTTTGCTTTTATTAATTTAGCAGACACGTTTATCCGAATAATTTATCTGGAGCTTAAAATATTAATAAATCACAATCAAAGATTAGCATACAAGCAAAAGCAGAAGTGAAATAAAGGAAATTAAGTTTTGCCTTTGTTTATGGTTGTGCATTAGTGGAAGTGCTTGCAGATGGCAGAAGAGGTGGATCTTCACCTGGGTCGTGATGGTCTCAGCTGATCAGCAGGAGCTCGTTCCACCAGAGAAGGACAGAGAGGGGGAACGTTTTGGAACTTGCTTTTGGAACTAATTTTGGAACCCTTGCATCACAGCCAATTCCACCACCGATCACAGAAACACAGAAACTGCTTAGCTTTATGACATAAAACAAATTAAACATAAAACTAAGTGTTGCGTTAGTCAGGGACCGAAGACTGAGAATAACAGGAAACAATGTTTATTATGACACAAGCGGAGGTGAAGGTGAACAATGTTGGAGCAATGGGTGAGGATACAGTCCTGGTGTCTTGAGAGGTGAGATGATCCGAGGGGTAGTAGCTTGAGACGATGGAGGAAGATGACACACACACACATACATGATGGGAACAGGAGGACACTGGAGATCGCTGGAGAGAGGTTAGTCAGGTGTATGGTTAGTCCTTTAGAGTTAGCAGGTAGATTTTGACCAATTGCGAACGAGACCGGACAGTGGCTGTGTGTGTGTATGTGTGTGTGTGTGTGTGTAACTTCTGAGTGCTCGAAAGATTGCAGGTAGATGGGGAACAGGTGAGCGTGACTAGTACTCAGGTGATGGCGTGCGCTGTGATTGGGTGGTGTTGGAGCCTGCCGTGTCTGTGACACTAAGAATATTGCATGAAACTCATTTATCTATCCATTTAAATTACTTTACTAGTATCATCCAAACGGTTTGTTTTTCTGCAATATACAATATACAGTATGAGTGTATTTTCATAGAAAATAAAAATTATAAAATAAATATCCAAAATTGTGTTTTACTCTGAAGACTTTGATTTTAGCATGAATCATTCTTTAATGGTTGATTTGGGAATTTGGGAAAAACATTAAAAATAAATATAAAATAAAAAGTTACAAAAAAAAAAATGTTCACACTTACATTTAAGTAAAACCTTACACTTAACCTCTTTTTTTAAGTGTCTTTATCATAAAGTGAACAGAATATATATATATATATATATATATATATATATATATATATATATATATATATATATATATGTATATATATATATATATATATATATATATATGTATATATATATATATATATATATATATATATATATATATATATATATATTAGTATATTACAATAATACTAATGTACTGTAAAATTATAAATCAGTATTGACAAAAATAATTGTATTACATTGAAAAAATATCAGTATTTATTTAAGTTTTGTTTTTGTTTTTCAAGCAAATGGTCCTATTCTGATACCAGTTAATTATTTTTAGTAAAAGTTATTATCTCACATTTTTTTATGCAATGTAAGAAATAAGAATGTAAAATTATATTTTAGTAACAAGGTTCGGAAGGAGCATGTCAGATACTAATCAACACTGGCGGACCACAATCAAGTAAGCAATACCATAGTATAAATACCGCTGACTTACCTCTTTCCATTGATCGTTTATCAGCATCCCTCCTCACTTCGAGTTCACTTTACAAATAGACGTGGAAGGGGGGTACTCTAGGTTTGGGCCATTCCCGAGCTCTGTGGCCTTTCCCGGACAGTACGCCAAATACGCATACCATACCTCAGCTAATTATATGTGAGTGTGAACTTGTGAATTAACAAGATGTTTATTTTGTCAATTACAGGTCAAACTAACTGTAGCCATTTAAAAATAGATGCAAGCTCTGATGCTCCATACATGTAGCATGAACAGTTTCTAATTTAAATTTGACTGTATACATAAAACATACCTGCACAAAACCAAAACAAAACAAATTAGAGAAAAATCCCTGAATACTTGAAGGGATATTAGCCAAGGGTTTACCACGGTTATTCTAACATGTTTGACTAAATAGTCAAGGCATTTCAACAAAAACCTTCTTTTGTGGAAAACACAGTGATCGAAATTAGAGAATAGTAACCACTGAAGCACGAAAGAAGATTACAACTAAGTTTTTGGAGGGTTATAACTGTCAGAAAAGAGTAGGAAGTGTAGAGGCCCTTGCTTTGAGTTGCTTTAGCACATCTGTAGCCACAGGACATCATTAGTTTCACACACTGCACTAGTGTGATCTTGGTCCACACTTCTTCATAGTTCAGTAACTGTTGTGGGTTTCTTAGCCATAACTTTGTTGCCCATGATTTTCCAGAGATTTTCAGTTGGGTTTACCTCTGGCCCAGCCATTTAATTATTTCAATTCAATCTTAGCTTCAAGGAACTGCTCTACCTGTTTTGCAGTGTGACAGGAAGCACTGTCTTGCATGAAAACTGCAGGCTGATTGGGAGATGCTTGCAGAGAATCATTTGCATCACTCTGCCATGTAGCTGTATAAGAAGCCCTCAAACTTCTTTACACTCTAGGGGTTCAGTCTTTCCCCAGTTTGATGCCAAACTAAATGTTTCCCATCAGAACCACATAAATTTAACTTGCTCTCATCACTAAGCGCTACCCGGCCCATCCTTCTGGCTTCTGCGGACCAACAGCCTCGGCTATGCGATTCAGTTCACCCGGTGCCCCCCCCCCAAGTTATCCACTTCACTACAGTGAAAGCATCCGATGCCCCTGTTTTGCGGGAAGAGATTGCAATCCTACTGGCGAAGGACGTGATAGAGCCGGTCCCTCCAGCCAATATGAGGACGGGGTATTACAGCACTTACTTTATTGTACCCAATCTTGGATCTGCGAATTTTGAATTGGGCCCTTCACCGGCTACCATTAAAAAAAATGTTGACACAGAAACGCATTTTGGGTGCGTCCGTCCCCAAGATTGGTTTGCAGCGATCGACCTGAAGGACGCGTACTTTCATGTATCCATCCTTCCGTGCCACAGACCTTTTGAGTTCGAAGGACGGGCATATCAGTACAAGGTCCTACCCTTCGGGCTGTCCCTGTCTATCCGTGTCTTCACGAAAGTTGCGGTGGCAGCTCTTGTCCCCTTCTGGGAGCAGGGTGTTTGTTACACCGGCCTGTAACCAAACCCTCACCCTGTGGTCAGATCTTGCATTTCTCTGGGCAGGGGTGCCTCTAGAGCAGATCTCCAAGCATGCTGTGGTTAACACGGATGCCTCCACCACCGGCTGGGGGGCCGAGTACGACGGGCATGCAGTCTTAGGGGTTTGGACAGGCCCTTAGCTGCAGTGGCATTCCGGGCCTGCTCAACCGTACAGCCAATGAGCTGTCTCGAGCAATGCTCCCAGGAGAATGGCGACTCCATCCCCTGACGGTCCAGCTGATTTATAGAAGATTCGGAGCCGCTCAGGTAGACCTGTTTGCTTTTCTCCAGAGACATCTCACTGCCAGTTGTTCTACTCTCTGGCCGAAGGAACTCCCAGCATGGACGCACTGGCAAACGGCTGGCCGCGGGGCCTACGCAAGTATGCGTTTCCCCCAGTGAGCCTTCTCGCTAGGGCTGCACGATATTGGGGAAAAATGATATTGCGATATTTTATTTTTCTGCGATATATATTGCGATATTTTTTCTTACAAACAAATGGGGTGAGCACACTTACATTGTCATTTTAAATGATTTAAACATCGACACCATCGTGTCAATTGACTAATATGCACGAGGGAGAGAGAGCAACACAGAGCTCGTGTTGTTTGAAGACGGCTCGCTTTCGGTCGCTCTCTCTGTCTCGCTCTCAATTCATATTGCTTTATTGGCATGACATACAAATGTACATATTGCCAAAGCATTGTACATATCAGAATAGAAACAAACTAAACAAAAATACATATATTCATAAGAGAAAAAAAGGAAAAAAAATTACATGCAAAATAAATCCATATACATTTCTATAAACATTGATGGTACTTCTAATGTACTCTTTCTCTGTCTCTCTCGCGCGCGCTCTCTCTCTAGCAGCAGCACGCCAGCCCAGCACCGCGTCAGGCACGGTTCTGGTGTGTAAAGACACAGAAAACGCGAGGCAGCCACCACGCTTCTGGGACGCTTCAGACACGCGACGCTCACGCCATGCAGCCAGTGTGTCACCGGCCTCTGTCTCTCTCACGCACGCTCTTTCTCTCTGTCTCTCTCGCGCACGCTCTTTCTCTCTGTCTCTCTCTCGCGCGCGCTCTCTCTGCACTGTTAAACTTGCATGTGGTTTTCAGTCCTGTCAATGATAAACTTTCACTCTATGATGGTTTAGCTGTGCAATTAATCCGCAAATCACATTCGTCAAGGGCCGGGGAGCAGCTGGCCCGTACATTTAATAAATAACGGATCAACTACGACAGCCTACATCGCACATCCTGCGATGTGACTATCGTGGATTCGTGCATCGCGATATCGATGCTTAAACGACACATCGTGCAGCCCTACTTCTCGCACAGACACTGTGCAAAGTCCAGGAATACGAGGAGCAAGTCTTGCTAGTGGAACCGTATTGGCCCACTCGGACCTGGTCCCCCAAACTATTGCTCCTCGCAACAGCCCCTCCTTTGCCAGGGGCAGCACCCATGGCGCTTTGGCAGATCCCATTTTGCGTTGGTCACCGATGTGGCATCGAAAGTGACCAACTGAAAGGGAATGTCTTGGTTACGTATGGTAACCCTCATTCCCTGAAGGAGGGAACGGAGACGCCACATCCCGTCACCATGGTTGCTGTAGCGCCGCAGAGCTGCCGGGTCTCCGGCTCGGCTCCTCAGCGAAAATCGAGCGTCGCATTAGTTCAGTCAGGTTACGATAGTCACGCTTGCAGAGTAGAAGTAGAAGTACTAAAGTATTCAAAACATTTTGTACTTAAGTATTGCAAGTGGTCTATTTTAAAATTTACTACTCAAGTACTGAAAGTAAAAGTACAAGTATTGTGTTATGTAGTTATTAAAGAAAGTAGTCAAAAGTTTGAACATATTGTTTTTACTATTTCAAATGATTAACCTAAAGGACAATCACAATTCCTTTGACTAACTTTTTGTAAACAGAAAACGGTTACAGAGTTAGTTCGCCCAATTTGCAAAATTATGTCATTAATAACTTACCCTCATGTTGTTTCAAACCCGTAAGACCTCCGTTTATTTTTGGAACACAGTTTAAGATATTTTAGATTTAGTCCGAGAGCTCTCAGTCCCTCCATTGAAGCTGTGTGTACCGTATACTGTCCATGTCCAGAAAGGTAAGAAAAACATCATCAAAGTAGTCCATGTGACATCAGAGGGTCAGTTAGAATATTTTGAAGCATCGAAAATACATTTTGGTACAAAAATAGCAAAAACTACGACTTTATTCAGCATTGTCTTCTCTTCCATTTCTGTTGTAAGACAGTTGAAAACAAAGCAGTTTGTGATATCCGGTTCGCGAACGATTCATTCGATGTAACCAGATCTTTTTGAAATCGTTTTAAACGGTTCGCGTCTCCAATATGCATTAATCCACAAATGACTTAAGCTGTTAACTTTTTTAATGTGTCTGACACTCCCTCTGAGTTAAAACAAACCAATATCCCGGAGTAATTGATTTACTCAAACAGTACACTCACTGAACTGATGTGAAGAGAGAACTGAAGATGAACGCCGAGCCGAGCCAGATAACGAACAATAGACTGACTCGTTCACGAGTCAAGAACCGTTTCTGTCAGACACGTCCGATTCGTGAACCGAATTTTGTGCTAATGTTATGAGCCCAGGTAAACCGAAGGCTTGGAGGCTTGCAGTCAACGCCAATGATGCCATTACGTCGAGCGCAAAAGAATCGGTGAACTGTTTTCTTCAACTGGTTTATTGAATCAAACTGTCAGAAAGAACTACTGGTGATCCCAAAAACCGATGCAACCGGTTCTTGACTCGTGAACGAGTCATTATCTGGCTCGGCTCGGTGTTCATCTCTCTCTTCACAGCAGTTCAGTCAGCACAGGTAGTCTCGCTTGATTCGTTCAATGATGTGCCAGCTTCATCAAACCTGCGTAACATTTTTATAATTGTAACGAGTAACGATGCAGCACATAAAAAAATATCGGAGTAAAAGTATTAAACTCAGCGAAAATATGTACTGAAGTAAAAGTGGAAGTAGGAGAAAAAAATAATACTTTAGTAAAGTACAGATACCGCCTTTTAGTACTTAAGTACAGTAGTGAAGTAGTTCTACTTCGTTACTATACATCTCTGTTCCTGACGTGTTCCTATCCGGTCTCAACACCTATCACAAGTGGTCTATTTAAATTCCCATGTCTAACTAGGCCAGAGTTCAATGTAGCTTTTGGAGTCGTTAGAGACGTAATCTGCAAAGTGTATCCCGTTGCGCAGGGCTGAATTAGACTCCTATTTAGCTATTATTTCAGATCTTGCTATGACTTATGGTGGGACTCTATTCTACGAGTACCATAAATCTTTCTCCGCTAAGGCAACTATGCACATTCAGCGTTTCAACCAAAGATTGGACTGCTCCGTGGTAGACTTGGCCTTAATAAGTAGGCATTTTACCGGTCACCATGCGTTGTCTTGCTCTTTATGTGGTTCTTTAGCACATACCCCTTCTCTATGCCCGAGAACAGCTAAACCTCCAGCAGGCCGCCTACCTAAAGACAAAATTGCAGAAAAGGTTACCCCGGCGATTCATACTCCCATGTGTTACAATTTTAACGAAAATGTGTGCAGGTTTCCTAATTGTAAATTCATCCACGCTTGCAGTTATTGCAGAGACGGACATCCCAAGTCTGTGTTTTGAAAATAAATCCAAACCGCTGTTTTGTGACTTATTTAATTACTGGACTTATTCAAGGATTCTTCGCTTGTTTAACACTCCTCCCAAAAACATCTTTAATTTGCAATAATCTCCAGTCAGCTCTAAAAGAGCCCGAAGTAGTAGATATTCTTTTGGCAAGAGAGTTAGACAAAGGATACTTGATTGGTCCCTTCCATATTCCCCCTTCTCCTATTTTTCGTATTAACCCCTTAGGCGTAGCCACAAGGAAATATTCAGTTAAGAAACGTTTAATAATAGATCTGTCAGCCCCCCATGACAATGTTCTTGTACTAAGTATCAACAGTTTGATTCCTCTCCCTAGTTTTTCTTTGTTTTATGTTTCAGTTGATACTGCTATTTAGTTTATTAAAACAGCTGGTAAGGGTGCTTGGATGGGCAAAGCCGACATTGTTGATGCTTTTAAAATCATGCCACTTCATCCCTCTCAGTGGCACCTTTTTGGTGTCCAATGGCGTAAAAAAATATTTTTCTCTGTTAGACTTACGTTCGGCTGTCACAGCAGCCCTCTTATTTTCGATACCTTATCGGAAGCACTCTCTTGGATTCTCTTAAACGATCACAAGCTGCCTTTCGTGTTTCATTTGTTAGACGACTTTCTGGTCATGGACTATCCAAACTCTAAACCTGACCGATGTATTAATATTCTAAAAGAAACCTTTAACAAACTAGGCATACCTCTTTCAGAAGGAAAAACTGCAGGGCCATTAAATATAATCGAATTCCTCGGTATTACTCTAGACAGCAATCTCATGCAAGCTTCCTTGCCTCTTGATAAACTTGATTGTATCAGGGAAGCTTTGGTAGATGTTTTAAAAAGAGATTCCATCACTAAGAAAGAACTTCTCTCCCTATTAGGGCATATAAATTTTGCGATGCTCATCATTCCGCAAGGTCATTCTTTCATTTCTAGACTAATTGATGTATCAAAAACAGTCGAGAAATTGCAAGAGTCTATCAAATTAGATCCAGGCTGCAAATCCGAGCTGCATTTTTAGTCTCTCCTATGTGAAGGGTGGAACGGAATTTATTTTTTTTATAACGATTTAATAGAGACTTCAGTTGACCTCAAATTCTTTACTGACGCCGCTCCTTCTATCGGATTCGGAGGGTTTTTTAATAATCACTGGTTCGCTAGCGATTGGCCAAAAGAATTGTCGACACTTCCTACAAATACATTATCGACAGCGTTGTTAGAACTATATCCTGTCGTCATAGCTTGCATTCTTTGGGGCAATCAGTGGTCCAGGAAATAAATCCTTGTTTTCTGCGATAATGCAGCAACGGTCCACATTATCAATAAAGGGCATTCTTCCGTTCCATTTATTAATACATTTTTGAGGCATTTTATGTGGATAATCATTTTACGCGGTAATTTTACGCTCCGCGCTGCCCACATACCTGGTCTCGATAACAAAATAGCTGATTGCCTGTCTCGTTTCAAATTTCAGGAGTTCAAAACCATGTGCCCAGATGCTACTCCTTCGAGCCTGCCTTGCCCATTATTCGCCCTGACTGTTCTCAACTAAACGTCACTCTGCAGTTTTATATCTCCGCAGCTTCCATGTTCGTGAGATCAAGTCTAGCCAAATCTACATTAAAAGTGTACGACTCTGCTTGGATTCGATTTTCCTCCTTTTGCTCCACCTTCTCAGTTTCTGTCTTGACTGATAACATTGCTACTGAATGTTCATATATAATGCATTGTTATTTGGCACAAATATTGCAGCCCTCCTCCATTAAAAGTCAGGTCTCTGGCATTCAGTTTCATCTAAGATGCTTGGATCCCTCCGCCTGCAGTCTGTTGGGGCATCCATCCATCCGTATGCTCCTAGATGGCATTAAAAAGAAGCGCCAAAAACCAAATATAAACGCCTTCCTCTTACCTTCCATCTCTTAAAAAAACTGGTATTTAAACTGAGACAAGGGTGCTTTAGTCCTTCACGTGGATTCTCTTCTAGAAGCTGTTTTTCTGTGTGCTTTTCATGGTTTTCTGAGGATTGGTGAATTCACTACACGCAATAATAATTTCTATCCCTCTTATGATCTCACGGTGTCTGACATCACTAAAGGTATTTCAGTTGTTGTTGCTCGTACTAACACACTTTTTTGCCCCTTTCATTCTATGTCCCGGTATCTGAGCACGGAGGGAAAAAAAGCTATGTCCAGATCCTGGTTTGCCGCTCGTCTCCGTCTGGTCTGCCATGCATGCGGCCTCTCACCAGAGCAGTACACCCCCCACTCCTTTCGCATTGGAGCAGCTACATCAGCGGCTTCTTTCACAGCGATCAACACCCTTAAAGTGATGGGAAGATGGTCTTCTTCCGCATATGAACATTATGCACCTCCTGGACTTAAAGACATTTTAGATGCTCAAAAATCTATGGCATCTGTCTAATCTAATAAGGTTCTCTTTGATACGAAATGTTGTATTTTGTGTTTTCTCCTCTCTTCTAATTGTTGGCATATATTAGTTGTCATACCTTTTCCGAATACGATTGCGACAGTCATTTGAAGTATTCCTGCACGGTGTATGCTTCCCCTGCCGGACTGCCACCCAATTTTGCAATACGTTTAAAGTATATATCATACTCCTCCTGCCGCCACTAGGGGTCGTATGATTCCTCCTTTACAAATCACACTTTGCTTTAAGCATTTGTGAAACCTGCTCAAACTCGGGGTGATGCTTCCCCCTTAACGTGTTAACTGCCGTCGTACTAGACAGCTGCTGCTGTTGCTTGGGGTGTACGCTTCACCCTTATTGTAATTTAGAGCATGTTATATGCTTAATTAGATAAATACAAACTGCCGTCGTATTAGACTAATGCTGCTGCTAGGGGTGTATGCTTCCCCCTTTATATCAAATATTTGCATATGCAGCTTAAGCAATCTTTTGTATGCTCCCTTTTGAGTCAGGGTGATGCTTTCCCCATAAATATAGTATTAAGCAACATTTCCATTGCCGGCCATTCACATTGCATCAATTGTGTTGGGACGTTTGGCATATGGTTGTTTTGGGGGTTTATCTTGCTGCTCTCCCTGCTCTGTCCAAGCATGGCTGCATGGACAGGCGTGTGGATTGTTGCCCAGAATGTATTATGCATTGTATGCAGTATTACTGTAATAAATATATACTTGATGGAAGTGGTCCTGATTGAAATCGAGCATCGTGTTATTTCAGTCAGGTTACACTAGTCATGCTTGCATCAGCCGACAGTCAGCTGTTCCTGACGTGTTCCAATCCGGTCTCAACACCTATCACAAGTGGTCTATTTAAATTGCCATTCTGCGACTCTTCCATCGCATCGCTGCTTTCAACTAAACTCCCTCCTCCAACCCCAACTCCACCAACTAATCTGTTATTCAATCTGACCTTGTTTCTTCTTTACAGTCACTTCATCTGAAGCTTCTCTACCATGTTTGTTACAACACATGTAATTGTGAATTGTAATTATGTATGCAAATAATGGTTCTGTTCTGTACCCCAGGGGGGGTTATCTTGCTGCTCTCCCCGCTCTGCCCAAGCATGGCTGCATGGACAGGCGTGTGGATTGTTGCCCAGAACATAACAATACCACCAACATTAACTGTATGCAGTATTACTGTAATAAAATATACTTGACGGAAGTGGTCCTGATTGAAACCTGGTATGCATTGCACCTGCTGCCTTCTTATAATAACGCTGTAATCAGCAGCAGCTGGATGCAATAATTGCATGCCAACGTGCATTGGCTCGTTTAGTTCACACTCGAAGTAGATTGGTCAATCAAAGCGATATCCCATTTTGCGTCAGTCACCGACGTGGCATCTCCATTCCCTCTTTCAGGGAACGAGGGTTACCATATGTAACCGAGACGTTCAGTCTTTTTGGGGTTACTTTTGTTTTAGGTGTAGGGTGGGAGGTTAAGAACTGTGCTATAATAAAACCTACAAATGCAACACATTATATACGCTACACATGTAAACTTTAAAAGAGACAAACATGTAGATGTTTGTGAAAGATTTTGTATCTGTTTTGGGGGAGGACCTTATTAATTAGACCTTATTTATTGCATTAAATTATTTTAACATTTATTAATTGTTTTCATTTGTAAGCATTGCTATATGATAAGAGCTTTGTTTGGTGCCCTTATGAATGTTGGCATGGCTTTGTGAAAGCTTAACTACTAAAACTTTTTTTTTTCAGCTTAAATGCCAGGTATTGCTATACATTTATGCATTTAGTAGATGCTTTTATTCAAAACAAATCACAGTGCATTCAATCTATACCTTTTTTCAGTACATGTGTTCACCAGGAATTGAACCCACAACGTTTGCGCTGCTAACGAAAAGCTTTACACTGAGCCACAGGACAACCGCATAGAAACAAATAAATAAAAGCCATCCTCCAAAAGAATTTAAATAATAAATAAATAAAAATAACGAAATAATTTAAATATTTTGTTTTGGAAATATGATGAAGATAACTTAACTCTTTCCCAGCCACTGAAGAGTTATCTCTCTTTTGGAAGAAAACCTTCCCTGCCAAAGAAGAGTTTTTACGGGATTTCACTGTTATACACTTGGGGGCGCTATTGCGGATCTTCTGAACAAGTACAAAACGTCCTGAACAAAAACACATGTGAACAGCACGGAGAAACGAGTGATCTCTTATGTAAACAGATGCATATGAGAAATAATGCGATCCTCAGCAATAGACAGCATATAAATGAAAACCGTAACTATAAAACTATAAATTATTTCCTCCCCTTTTTGCTCAAAATGATGATTTTTTTTTTCTTAAATCCGACCTATATTTAAGTGTTGATAAAAAATAATGATTTAAGATTTTTTTTTTAAGTAAAAAAACTTATTTTGGAGTTTTGCATATTCAAATATTCACACAGCAAAAAATACTGTAGGCCATCAAATTTGAGTGGAAATCATCAAAATAGCTGGCAACTTTTTTTTCAAAAATGCTGGCGGGGAAAGAGTTAAACATAACCCCTTTATCACCTACTTAAAACCACATTAGGTGGACAAAACCAGTCCAAAGATGTCCATAATAATTGGATCTGGCAACTTGACATGCTGTTCAAAGAGACTGGTCTGCTGGTTAGTCAATTTATCCCATCCCATGTCAATATCGCATTACTTTGTTGATGTGCATGGAAGAATTTATTGGGGAAAAGTGTTTCCATCTCCAATTATTCACATCACTTCAAAGCGAGCATAAAAAATTTCTTTGTGAATTAAGGGATTTTATTATTATTATTATATTTTTGGGGCATTTCCATCACTCATTTCAAAATGCTCATAAAAACGCTGATAAAAACAATAAGAGGGTGGGATATATTGGGCGGCAAGTTCTTGAATTTCAAGTGTTAGAAGCAGGAAAAACGGTCAAGTGAAAAATCTTAGTGGCCTTAGCAAAGGTCAAATAGTGATGGCTAGACAACTAAAACAGCAATCATTGAGGGGTGTTTCTGGAATGCAGTGGTTAATATCTTCCAAACAGTTAAACTGTCATCAGAGTCGTGGGTGCCTAAGGCTCACTGATGCAATTGATATGGTATATATTTCTCTGGTCTGTCTTTTATTTGTTTCACACATTGCTTTCACTTATTTTAGATTTCCTGGTGGAGATCTACCCACAATAGTCTTTTCTTCATCCTCCTTTATATCAGTAGCTCCATCTGTACTCTCTTCCGTCATTGCTGATGATAGCTTTAGAAAACAAATGCTGATTTAAACTCTTCCACTGAGATGCTTAGCCAGCAAGACAACACAAATATGCCTGAAAATTGCACAGGCAGCATCCGTCAACCATGTTCTGCAGTCTAGCAAACACAAATGTGGAGAATTCTGTGAATCTTTTGAATCTTTCTGACACTGACTCAGACAGCCTTGAGACAGCCTTGATAATAATGTTGAAATAAATACTTATGCATGCCTCCTTGTAAGAATGCATGCTTTCTCTGTTAAAGGCAGGAACTCCTGGCTGCATTAAGGCCATGCTGCAGTTAGTTTCCACTTCCTGTATTTGAACGCTGGCGTACTTTGGCAGTTTCAACTGAAACTTCATCAGCCAAAATGGAAGCGGTAGAATAATGTGTCCATTACTGAGCATTTCGCAAACAGGAAGAGGTGGTGCTTCTCTGCCTCCCTCAGTCAAGGTGAGAGCATAATACAGCACAGCAACACAGTGATACCTCTGGCTGCTCAGAAATACAGTAACACAGGTGCTTTCCTCATGAAACAAGATGCTAATACAAATGGCAAATATTGTCTATGAGGTACAGATTTTGTTTAAAAAATAGAGAGAGAGAGAGAGAGAGAGAGAGGCGCAAAATACATTTTTCAATGCTTTTTTTACAATATATTTATGTGTGTGTGTGTGTGTGTGTGTGTGTGTGTGTAGCAGGGACAAGTGCTCCAGTCCCTCTAATCAACTGAGGAACAGCAGATCATCAGCAATAAAATTATCTCCCTCTCTCTCATAACCTAGAAACAACAAATAACCAATTAGCAATTAACACAACAAAACACTTCAAAATACACTCATGAAAACCTGAAGAGACCGAAGTGTGTGTTTGTATACTATTACTGGCAAGAGTCTCATCAGCACCTTGTGGCTGTGACTTAATACTGCACCCTTAATTACGTATATCACACCATCCAACAACACAAAATGACAAAACAAATTTGCAAACTGAGTCTGAGTGATAGGAAGAAATATTGTCTGGCCAGAGTAACAGCAGAGATTTAAGTACATGGGTATCGCCGTCAATACCAGCAGCTCTTGTCTGCTTGCACTGAAGCTAAGCAGGTTGAGTCTAGCCAGTACCTGGATGGGAGACCTCCTGAGAAAATCATGTTGCTGCTAACAAGACCAGCAGCTTACCATGTGTGAGTCTTTTGGGTCTTACAGCCACAATTTCCCAATGGCTTTTGTCCATCATCAATGCCTTTAGTGGATGCCGCACACTGATGCTGGTTGAGGAGATTCTTTCAATGTAAAGTGCTTTGAGTGCTTTATAAATGTAATAAATTATTATTCATTATTATTAAAGAAATTAATTTTTGTAGGTCTCACGGACACTAGGCCGGTGGATTCTTTGGAACATGTTTCTGAAACTGAGAACAACACAGAGCTTGACAACTGGAGAGGAACAATGAATACTGAAGTGGAAGTGACGTTCTGGTTCAAAATTTGCTATGAACTTCATCTGTTCTTCATCACTTCATGAAACTTTTTTCTTGTTTTTAATTCATATTTTTTGTTTAACAGTATGTTGTTATTTGAACTTATGCACTTTATTGTTTTATGCACTTAACTTTAGTTTTATTGTATTTTGACCCTGTACACAAATTCTGCTCCTTTTCTTCACATTTTTATTCAATTGAATTTTGATGTTTGAAAAAAGAAATGGTTTATAACAAAACACATTATTGTGTTATCATTGTAACAAGCATAATTGCAAAAGTTATGCTTGTTACAAAAAAATCTATAAAAAAAAAAACTTAGCATCAAGTTATTTGCAGTGCTTCTGCGGGTCTTAAAATTTCTTATTCCAGCCTCATAATTAAGGCATTAAAAGTTATTGGTAACACTTTAGAGTAAGGTTCCATTAGTTAATGTTAGTCAATGCATTAATTAACATGAACAAATGAACAACACATTGATTCCTGTATTTATTCATCTTTAATGTTAGTTCATGAAAATACAGTTATTCATTGTTAGTTCATGCTAATTTACAGTGCATTAACTTTTTTATTTAAATAATAAATGAAAAAGTTATAATAATAAAAAAAAAACTTGTTTTCAAACTTTTGAAGCATTGCTAATACAAGACTTTCAAGGACCATTGATGTGCAGTATTGTGTTCCTTTTGATTTATTCCTTAAATTTTCTTTACTTCGTCTTAAAATTTTCTTACTTTTACCTTCATCAAACCTGCAGAGAAAAGGCCTACACTTTGGCAAATAATACAGTATATCCATCTGTGTGTGTCTAATTTCTAAATGCATAATGTCCAGACACAAATGAAACAACTAAAAAAAATGGAGTTAATAAAGCAAAATAAATTAGGTATAAGAACCCTAAATTTATATATTAAAACTAGGAATGAAGTTGGTTGAAAGTCACAATATACCGTAGTTTACTGTAGTAAATAAATCAAAATCTTTATTTTTGATTAGTTCCCATTAGCAGATGTCCACTAGATGTCATGCGGCACATAGACATTACCAACCCATTCTCACTCCAAAGGCGTCAAAAACCGAAGCATGGTCAAGCGCCCCTAGCGTCACTGTTATGACGCCAAATGTGCCTCTCGGCGTCGACCATCGAAGCACTACGACCTTCATTGCTTTCAGTGGGAAACTTTTGGCGTCAGAATTCGACACGAGGACATGAGATGTTTATCGCTATGAAATCACGTTCAAGAAGTCTCATTCAGCACACATCGCGCGATACTTTCTATCAGTCCCACAGTTTGGGTGAGTAGTCGTATATACGCTCTTTTAATGCCTTTTATCAAATGTATGCTGTCTTCTTTATTAATCAGATTAGTGCCATATGTTTAATCGCTGTATTATATCGGTCATCCGCGGCTGTCTTTGAGTTTCATTGCGTTTAAATAAATGAACACAGCTGCTAATTAGTGTGATTAAACTCTATCTGTCACGTGACGTGCCATAGACCTTCGATCCGTTTTATATTATTATTAATTTCAGGATCAATGATGTAAGTTGTATTTGTATTAAAATCATGGTAATCACGACACAATAGTAATAAATGAAATGTGAAGTTAAAACACAGTAAATGGGACATTAGTAACTGTAACTGTAGTTTTACTATGATATATTAATAATCAATACAACAATACAATAATCACCAAACCAGCTATGTTTGTATCACTGTAATGTTAGTGTTTTTATGTGCTTTTATATGACAGATATCACAGTAATCATGTGTTCTGTACCATGCTTTTAATACCTTTTAATGTGAATCCAAAAAAAAAAAAAATCAAATTAAAAATAAATAATAAAACATGTATTTTTCCATCTTGCAGTTCAATCATATCAGTTTATATATATATATATATATATATATATATATATATATATATATATATATATATATATATATATTTTATATATATATATATATATATATATATATATATATATATATATATATATATATATATTTTGCTCACAGATCATTATTAACATTCTGTATATAATTCAATTTTATTTTCTCTCCCCTTTTTTATTATTTATATTTTTAGCTGAAAAGACGTAAAGGCAGTCAGCCCAGTGGTGTTTCTGGAGAGGGATTCCTTCAGAAATGGAGAAGACAGAAAGCTGCGGAGGCAGATATTTGCAGCAGTAAGTCTGTGATAGTTTGTCTCTTTTATCAAAAATTCCTGCTGTTATAATTTGTACTGCATTTGTTGTTTCTTAAACTGTTGCACTGTCCAAATACCCACACTTGCCATCTTTTCACTTGACCACTTGATTACTTATTTGAAGTCTTTCCTGTATTTGGCCTAGTGTTCGAGTGAGCATGATGACCACGAGTGTGTGTCGAACTTTTCATGACCTGATGACTGTGTTTCCCAATCCTGATCCTGGAGCTGATGAGTTGAATCAGGTGTGTTTGATCAGGGAGACATCTCAAATGTGCAGTGTTGGGCTTCTCCAGGACCAGGATTGGGAGCCACTGCCTTATGGGACACTTATGTGTTTAAAGAGATTTTTAATATCTAATTATCAATATTTCACATACTGTACTAAACACATCAAAGTCTTAATAATCCAGTTTAACACTTGTATGATATTGTACAAGCCCCAGGACGGTCTCATCTGACACTATCAAAAGAATTCATATGACTATAGCTTGTTATTAATTACTTGCTTTCAATAATGGATTCATTTAACATTTAATTTTACAGCATCTTTACAGAGGCTGCTTTTATGGTCTAAACAAAACACAGTGTAATGTATAAGTTGAATGTAATGTAATATTTCTGTTTTACAGGATTGTTTGAGGATAACGCTGCAGTTCTCCATCATGCACAAGGACTCACCTCGTTAACTCTTTATCCCCGCACACACAGATATGGTCCCTGGATCAGTGATTAGACTTTGCAGTGGTTTGATTTTTGCAGAAGATGTAACTTTGTTTTATTTATAAGCTCATAATGAATACATTACAGAACCAGTGATGAAAACAATAGTTAAAAATAGTATTTTTCGTATTGATAAAGCATTTTGTTCTCTTTTCAAGCTTCATACAGTGAACTTTTTAGACTTTAATTAAGAGTTTTAGTAAAGGAGATATTCATACACAGTCATCCCCTAGCTCCAGTTATGAAGTGAATTCATGATGTTATGTCAAAGCTAGCAGGTGTTTGTTTTCCTGAACACTTTCTCTGTCTTCCATTGTTCAGACAATCAGTGTTTATTTGATGCTGTGCTGATTGAGTTTTATAGATGATATTGCACACTTGACATGCATGTCTTCATGTTGGTTTTTTTGTGAGTTTGAAACATTTACATTGTGTTGTATAACATTTTGGTCAATTTAATTTTTTTAATAAAATTGATCTTTTTCCAGTGTTCTCTGAAAGACATACTGTATTTACTGTTTTGTTTTTTAATAAAAGCATTTTCATTTGCATACTGAAATAGTTAATGTTTACAACATAACTGCCTTTTTATTCTTTATGGTGGCAAAACGAGCTTGGTGACAGAGGATGCAGTGTAGTAATTTGGGCATGTTGTCTTTAAATGAGTTTGACATATCAATAAATAATGGAAGATCCTTACAAAAATATGCATGTTTATTATGCTTTATGTATTTATTTGTTCATTCATTCATTCATTCATTTATAATTTCTGTTTTTATTCATAGGGTTCAAATGGTAGAGAATGGTAAATCACAGAAACACAAATGTGAACAATTTTAACTTTAAAACACAATGTAATAAACAATGTAAATTTTAGAAGCACGTCATTTGATTAGTAAATATATTTGTCTTTGGTCAAAAAAAAAATATACAAATCTTAAAAATGTGTCTTATATTTAATGAGAGGAATCTATCTGTTGGATACAACTGCGACTGCTGGGCATGTGCACATCAATATTGCCCAATTTTTGTCAAGCTGAACATGGGAGGAAGGTGAAGACGTTAATAAAACAGAATCTAATAAGTAGCAAGCTTAATCTATTGTTAACCGAATCTATCCCTTCAGCCGAAAAACGAAAGACATCTGTCATACATGGATAAGGAAGTGTGACGCTGCTGCTCAGCTTTGATGTCATTGGCTATGACTTTTCAGGACAGTCTGTGGTTGGACTATCTTTTAACCCATATTAAACAGCGCATCATGTTAAAAGTATGTTTTGCTCCTATCATCACATTAGTAATATATTAAGTCAACAATGAAGTGTTGCTATCTTGAGAAAAATGACATCTTTAGCGAGATCCTAATCCTAACCCTAAGCATAACTTCAATGAACTACAAAAACAGCCCCCTAGTGTTGCCTTTCTATAGATAGAACGACGGAGGCTTGTGGGTAATGTAGTTTAAAACTTTTTATTAACGAAACTAAATAAATTATTTATTTTAAGGTAAACTGGATATCTAAATATGTTTATTGTGCAAACATCTGTGATATATTTGAGAGGCAGGCTCAAATGTGGTATTTTACAGTGAGCAATATTTAAAATGCTTTTATGCCAGCTTTCCACTTATTTCTGAAAAACTGAGCTCAACATTATTTTATCAGCATAGCATAAATAATAATCCTGCCCATTTTCTCTTTGATATGTTAATTGGACTCTGATTTACAGCCATTTGAAATGTACAGTTTTGGGCTCTTCCGGGGGGTGCTACTGGGCCCCTGGGGGGTAGCAGGGCAGTAAAACCTACATATATGTATTCTCCTCATCATGAACAACAAACTGAGCTGAGTCACATTTATATCTGACAGTTTTCACAGTCCTCTGTTTTCTATTCTATTCATCATGGCTATTATACCTTTTGACAGGACATTGTGAGGCCATCTGATGAAACATGGAAAAAATTATAAAGAAATGATTTAATAATGAAAATAATAGATTATTTCTTTGATTTTTGAAGTAAATGGCAAGAAATATAATGGATGAACCTGCAACAACTTGCCATTATCTATTCCCCACTGTAAAGCAGTAATCAAGGACAATGTATACACATTGTGATACTTCACTATTACATAAGGACAAATTCATGCAGTGCTAAGAATATTAATTTATATATATATATATATATATATATATATATATATATATATATATATATATATATTAGCATTATATATAACTAATTAGCCGAAATCAGTGTAAAAATGTCCTCCTCACCCCCGTATCTTGCTCCTCATGTGCTGGACATCAGTAATGTGCATGCTCTTGGTTTTAATGCAGTACAAGATCCACGTTGATCATTCCTGCTACATTCTCAGTTATCCCTCAAGTGCTTGTAACAATAAAGCCCATGGCACCATCTTGTAATGCAGAATAATTAATCTTGTAACTCCCTGTATTTCACAAAAAATTTGCATATTTGCTACTAAAATATAAAAAAATACTTTCTGGTGTACTGATGTCCCAGATGTTATTAATCCGATCAAAAATGTTTATGTCTTAAATAAAAAAATAATCCCAATAATTAATATGTCGTTTTTCCAAGTCTAAAAATAAACACATATCAGCCTACCTAGTAAAATGATGTATTTACCAGAATCTTCAGAACACAATATTCACCATTTTCATTTTATTGAAGCATAGACTATAAAGTTGATAAAGTAGCATCAAGACAAATAAGATTCAATGAAAATAATTATCATCAAAGATACATTAACCTCATATATAAATCAGTTCACACAGATGAGTGATGAAATGTCCTTAAAAGTCACACAGTCCCATCCAGTCAACTGTGATACAGATCATGTGATACATATAAGACATGTGATACTGTTCCAGAAAATAATGATTCCCATCATCACATCTAAACTGGTTTCATCTCCCCCATCGTGTTCTTCTTCTCTCGTGTCTGGAAACAGTTTTGTGGTTGATGTCCAGCACTGATGAGGTGTAGCTTGTTCTCAGCCAGAGGATCTCTCAGTCCTAACATCCCAGACCTGGTCAAAGTGAAACAAACAAACAATGCAGATGAAGTTGTTTAATGGACAGAGAGCGCAGCTTATGTTCTGTGTGATTTTAGCAGTGTGAGCAACTATGACCCTTGTAGTACTGTACACTTACCATTCTTCAAGCTGTTTTAAGACTTTTGAGAAGCTTTTTCTCTGAAGACAATTTACCACATCCTCTTCTTTCACTCCTTTCAAGAGCATCACTTGGTCAAAACCCCTCATTTGGCTGATGAGATCATCTGTACAAATAAAAATACTGCAATAAATATGTCATTCTGCAAGAATTAAGAAAAAGTTACAGAAGCAAAGGTCTTGCTCATGAGACTGCATTAGCATGTGTAGTTCTCAGAGACTCTAGAATTCATCTGTTGTTGCAGTAAATGTGTTTTTTTCCTCTAGAATCTTTCTCCAAAGTTCCTGACTTCTCTCACAAATGTGTTTTAGTCTGTGCAGTGTAAGGCCTGGCTTCAAACCAATCAACTATCAATTCACAATTTATAACATAACATTTACAAAACAATGAAATAATGTCAATTGGTGTTTATATCAACTAAACCAATTTCATGATACTTGTCTGCTTTTAAAACAGGTGGTGTGTTTTTAAAAACATAATATTAAAAATGTCCAGTCACACTTTGCTAACATGCTGTAATTGTAATAGTATAAAACGAAATCAAGGCTGACATGACCAGTTCTGTGAGAGATCATCATAAAATGTTGTATAACACAGCATTGCTTCAACACACACATACCAGAGGACTTCTGTTTGTTTGAGCACAAGATGGCCATCTTCATTCCTCATCCTGAGCAAATCATTTCCTTGGTCTTCCTTCTCTTCTGTGAAACAAGATAATCTCTACTTACTCTCTGTGCAATTAATATTGCTCATTAAACATAATTAAGTTAATTTAAAGTAAGATTCAGACCAGAGCATTTTTGGAGTAAACAAATGTACCTGGGAAGAGCTGATCATGGCAAGATTCGCTGAGACTCAGTAATAGCTCTTTTAGGTTTTAGGAAGGTTTGTGAGGGTTGGCTCTTAAAATAGCTGTTGAGCTCGATATTTTAGACCTGAAAAAGAAGAACAGCATTATCTGGAAAAAATCCTGTAAGACAGAAGGAAGGACATATTATTAATTACGTGCAGCTTGTACATTACACCTCTGTAAAGATGCTGTATAATTAAATGTTAAATGAATCCATTATTGAAAGCAAGTAATTAATAACAAGCTATAGTCATATGAATTCTTTTGATAGTGTCAGATGAGACCGTCCTGGGGCTTGTACAATATCATACAAGTGTTAAACTGGATTATTAAGACTGTGATGTGTTTAGGGATCATTTTTAAGACTTTGACCCTGTCCAGATACCCACACTTGCAGTCTTGGCCACTTGAGAGTGTGTGTACGTGACAGTGTGTGAACAAGACTGTCCCCGGTCTTAATAATGCCAAAGCACAGCGTCCTTAACACACACTAAACCTCTCCAATACTGCTCCGGAGCGCTATACAAAGCTTAGTGTATCCCATCATGCATCATGTTTTGGAATAAATCGTCAGACTTTTTGCCGAGATCTCACAAGAGGTCATGGAAAGCTGTCCAATGTACAGTATGTGAAATATTGATAATTAGATATTAAAAATCTCTTTAAACACATAAGTGTCCCATAAGGCAGTGGCTCCCAATCCTGGTCCTGGAGAAGCCCAACACTGCACATTTGAGATGTCTCCCTGATCAAACACACCTGATTCAACTCATCAGCTCATCAGTGAAGACTCCAAGGCAGATAAGAGAGACACCAAAACCGTGCAGTGCTGGGGTTCTCCAGGATCAGGATTGGGAAACACAGTCATCAGGTCATGAAAAGTTCGACACACACTCGTGGTCATCATGCTCACTCGAACACTAGGCCAAATACAGGAAAGACTTCAAATAAGTAATCAAGTGGTCAAGTGAAAAGATGGCAAGTGTGGGTATTTGGACAGTGCAACAGTTTAAGAAACAACAAATGCTGTACAAATTATAACAGCAGGAATTTTTGATAAAAGAGACAAACTATCACAGACTTACTGCTGCAAATATCTGCCTCCGCAGCTTTCTGTCTTCTCCATTTCTGAAGGAATCCCTCTCCAGAAACACCACTGGGCTGACTGCCTTTACGTCTTTTCAGCTAAAAATATAAATAATAAAAAAGGGAGAGAAAATAAAATTGAATTATATACAGAATGTTAATAATGATCTGTGAGCAAAATAATATATATATATATATATATATATATATATATATATATATATGATATATATATATATATATATATATATGCAATATATATATATATATATATATATATATATATATATATATATATATATATATATATATATATATATATATATATATATATATATATATATACTGATATGAATGAACTGCAAGATGGAAAAATACATGTTTTATTATTTATTTTTAATTTGATTTTTTTTTTTTTTTTGGATTCACATTAAAAGGTATTAAAAGCATGGTACAGAACACATGATTACTGTGATATCTGTCATATAAAAGCACATAAAAACACTAACATTACAGTGATACAAACATAGCTGGTTTGGTGATTATTGTATTGTTGTATTGATTATTAATATATCATAGTAAAACTACAGTTACAGTTACTAATGTCCCATTTACTGTGTTTTAACTTCACATTTCATTTATTACTATTGTGTCGTGATTACCATGATTTTACTACAAATACAACTTACATCATTGATCCTGAAATAATAATATAAAACGGATCGAAGGTCTATGGCACGTCACGTGACAGATAGAGTTTAATCACACTAATTAGCAGCTGTGTTCATTTATTTAAACGCAATGAAACTCAAAGACAGCCGCGGATGACCGATATAATACAGCGATTAAACATATGGCACTAATCTGATTAATAAAGAAGACAGAATACATTTGATAAAAGGCATTAAAAGAGCGTATATACGACTACTCACCCAAACTGTGGAACTGATAGCAAGTATCGCGCGATGTGTGCTGAATGAGACTTCTTGAACGTGATTTCATAGCGATAAACATCTCATGTCCTCGTGTCGAATTCTGACGCCAAAAGTTTCCCACTGAAAGCAATGAAGGTCGTAGTGCTTCGATAGTCGACGCCGAGAGGCACATTTGGCGTCATAAAAGTGACGCTAGGGGCGCTTGACCATGCTTCGGTTTTTGACGCCTTTGGAGTGAGAATGGGTTA